>NC_089810.1:24359863-24959863 GCF_029633855.1 Hoplias malabaricus
ATTTCTGTAGGGTTCTGTGTAGGTTCACTCTTTTCCAGGGGTCCTTTGTAATCTTATTTCAGTTAGAATCTACCATTTCTGTGTTTATGCCCATGTGTTTATTGAGAACCAGAACATGCTAGTGACCATGTGACATGCAAAATAATTCAGGAACTACAAACTTTCTCATAGTTTTTCTTTGCCATCCAGATACATGAATTTTATCAGAGAGGAGGTATGTAAAATGTTATTACAGACATTCACCCTGAAAAACAAATTTAATCCAAATGGGGCTATAGAAAGTCATTTTAGCTGTAACCAAATTTGCCTTGAGAATAGTAATTTATAATAATACAATGGAACACTATTCTCATGTAGGAACGGCATTTACAAACAAACTGACACACACACAAAACAGGTGGTGCGCTGAGTGTGTGTCTGATACCAAATCTCTGTAAACACACAGAGTCCACATTATTGGAGTAAATGAGGCTGAAGGCACACAGACACACAGACACACACAGACACACACACAAACACACACTCCTGTGGGATTAATAAGCGCAACAAGGATGAGTGCTTATCATAATACCATTTCCATGTTGCGTTCAGAAGCCCTGAAGATAAGAGCACAATGTCAACACACTCCTAAGACCTTATCACACTCGCTTAGAGTCACCCTTAATGGGACCATAAACGCCTGCCAATCCTTCATTTCAGCACCAAAGCTCTGAGTGGACACAGAGAAATGCTTTTCTGTCCAGGAGAAGCTCTTACTATTCATCTCCCACACAGGTGTTAATGTGATAATTCTCTAAAACAACATTAAATTATTTAATATTTTAAATATTAAAATATTAGTGTCCTGTCTCTTAACCAAAAATGTGCCTTACAGGATTTTGCTGAGATTTCACCTCATTTTTAAATCCGTCATTCATTAGCTATGCTGTCAGAAAAAAAGGTATTGTGGAGATGCATTTTTGTTTACCAAAGGTACAACAGTGGTCTTTAGGATCATTTGACTTCCCTAAATATACACTACGTTCTCTTTTCAAGAATGAAACAGGCTTTTAAAACAATATATTCCATATATATTCCATAATAAAAATATTTCTATAGAAAAATGAAAAATAAAAACCTGGAGTAAATTTACAGTAAATAACAGTGTATATTTTGCTTTGTAGGATCTCTACAAAGTCAAATTTATGAAAAACAAAACAAACAAACAAAAAAAAAACATGAAACATCTTCAATACCCCACTTTTATTTATTTTCAATGTTTTCACTTGGAATCAATGTCGCAAAAAAAAAAATAAATAAATAAATAAAAAAATCAGAATGAAACAAAGTACAGCTAAGGTGGCAGCAGCTCATAAATCGAGAAAGAGAGAGAGAGAGAGAGAGAGAATGCATGATGGTAGATGTGGGCAGATATATTATTCCTTGGCCTTGTTTAGGATTGCAGTGACCTTGAGCCTCTTTGAGGTCTGATGCATTTATTGATTAGCATTCTGCACTGAGGCCATGCTCCAAACAGAGCAACAGACATTTAGTTCACACACACACACACACACACAGAGGTACAAATTAGATCTGTAGAACCAGTATTTAAAAGTTGTTTCACTAAAAATCCTGTTACCATATTTACCTCAAATTTAGTCCATCAGCCAAAACATCTGAGGTTCAGCAGTAGTGTTCTCCTGTAAGTATTTTGTGTCTTATAAATTTGCAATAGTGGTTTAAAAGACCTGGTGGTTGTTCACATGTTTCAGAGGAAACATAGATTGGCTTCTGTTTTGAACCCTGAAAACTTGATGAACCTTTTGCATGATTAAAGAGTTCTTTGCATCATGAAAGAGTTTTTCAGATTAATGGAGAAGGTGCTGCAGATGGTTCTATATAGCACCATTCTCTTTACCAAAGAACCCTTGTAGAACCATTATTTTTAAGTGTGTTGAGTGATATCCCATTCTTAATCCATAAGGTTTTATATGATGTTAGCCCAACCTTTACAGCTATGACAACTTCAGCTCTTCTGAGAAGGCTATCCACAAGGTTTAGGAGTGTGCTTATGGAAACTTTTGACCATTCTTCCAGAAGCTAATTTTTGAGGTTAGACACTGATGTTGGACTAGAGCTCTAATTCATGCCAAATGTGTTCTGTTGTGTTGAGGTTGGGACTGTGCAGGCCAGTCGAGTTCTTTCACACCAAAATCCATGTCTTTATAGACCTTGCTTTGTGCTGTTCCCACAACTGTTCCCACAAAGTTTGGAGCATGAAATTGTCCAAAATCTCTTGATATGGTGAAGCATTAAGAATCCCTTTCAATGGAACTAAGGGGCAAAAAACAACCCTACACCAGAATCCCTCCTTCACCACACTTTACGCTTGACACAATACAGTCAGACAAGTACCGTTTTCTTGGCAACCTCCAAACCCAGACTTGTCCATCATATTGCATGTTGGAGAAGTGTGATTCTTCTCTCCAGAGAACACTTCTCCACTGACAGCATGCTTTACACCACTGCATCTGATTCTTTGGATTGTGCTTGGTGATGTAAGGCTTGAATGCAGCTCTTTGGCTGTGGAAATATGTTACATGAAGCTCTCTATGCTCTGTTCTTGAGTTAATCTGGAGACCTCACATCGTATAACGTAGCCTACTACTTATGGGCTCATTTGCTGCCAGTCCCAATCACTTCCACTTTGTTGTAATACCATTGACAGGTGACTGTGGAATATTTAGTAGTGAAGAAATTTCACAACTGGACTTGTTGCAGAGGTAGCATGCTATTATGGTCACATGCTGGAATGCACAGATCTCCTAAGAACGACCCAAACTTTCACACATGGTTGTAGAAGCAGTCTGCCTGCATAGGGGCTTGGTTTTATACACCTGTGGCCATGGAAATGATCAGAATGCCTTAATTTAATGGTTTGGATGGGTGAGTGAATACTAGGGCTGCAACTAATGATTATTTTGATAATCGATTAATCTGTCGATTATTTTTTTGATTAATCGATTATTAATCGGATAAAAAGGGAGACAAGCCAAATTTGGTTTCCTGTCTGTTACTAGCATATTTAGGATACCATCAGTAAGAACAGCTGCTTGCTGTGGTGTGCAGATCTTCTTCAAAACATAGTCAGCAATGCTGGGCTGTTTTTATCTGAGGTGAGAGAGAAAGTGTAGACATGAACATACACCATTTTTAAGTTAATAACTACTGATCTAAAATGCAGACAACAATGCAGGCAAATTGAAATTACATAAATGGATATTTGGTGATGCTGCCATGTGCTGAGAATAAAAGGGAAATTCAACTAACACATATGATCAGATATTGTTAAGATATTTAAGATTTTAGAGAACTAATGTTGTAATTGTATAAGGAACACACAACCTACCATTATTAAAATTTAGCATTTACATGAAGAATTAACCCAACCGTTACATTAATTTTATATTTAACAATATATAACAGTGTATGTAATGTAATATACACTTATAATGTAATATACACTTGGCTGTGATACTCAAAAACTAACACGCAATGCCAGTCAGAAAGACCTTGAAAAAGGCTTTAAATATATTATTTTAAAAAATGTTTGGATTTTTTTTTTTTAACTCTGAATGTAACTGCCGCTACATTTAAGGTGGAACGAAAAACTTGCTAAATACAAGAGTGATATAAATTTACTAAAAATGAGACATCTTGTTTAACTACTCTAACAGGCTCTAGTGACATTGAGTGAGAGAAAAAAATAGAACTTGTTGCTAACGTTAGCTTGACTAAAACTACAGCTTGTTTTGGAACTGCTGGTCGAGCTGACACATTTAAGGTGGAAGAGAAAACTTGGGGGATGCTAAGGCTTGTTCGCTAAACGCGAGTGTAATATCAATGTACTAAGATAAACAAATGTTGTTTGACTACTCTAGCAGGCTCTAGTAACACTGAGTGAGACAAAAAGTAGAATTAACTTACTATACTTAATCTCTTTCACACATAGCTCCAACAGGCGTCCTTTTCAGGTGCTCATGCAGTGATGTTGTGCTGCTGTGCCATGCGAGATCAGCTATGCACATTTTCCACCTAACTCTGTTCCTTGAAGGCATTAATGTAAAGTGCTCCCATACTTTTGATGACTTGGGTCGTACATTTTTCTCTCTGCTTGTGCTAACATTATCCTCTGCTGTGACTGCCTCCGCCATTTTTCAAACCCTTCTTCCAGAGTTCGTCATGTGTAGCAACTGTACCTATGTGTATAATAACTTAGACCCAACTAATCGATTATTAAATTATTAATTCATTCATTATCTGTAACCGCTTATCCAATTCAGGGTCGCGGTGGGTCCAGAGCCTACCTGGAACCATTGGGCGCAAGGCGGGAATACACCCTGGAGGGGGCACCAATCCTTCACAGGGCAACACAGACAAACACACATTCACTTACACACTCACACACTCACACCTACAGACACTTTTGAGTCGCCAATCCACCTACCAACGTGTGTTTTTGGACTGTGGGAGGAAACCGGAGCACCTGGAGGAAACCCACGCAGACACGGGGAGAACACACCAACTCCTCACAGACAGTCACTCGGAGCGGGAATCGAACCCACAACCTCCAGGTCCCTGGAGCTGTGTGGCTGCGCCACCTTGCCGCCCTGATTATTAAATTAGTTGCAAACTATTTTAACACTCGATTTTAATCGATTAGTTGTTGCAGCCCTAGTGAATACATTTGGCAATGTGGTCTATCTATCTGTCTATCTAAATCCATCTGATGTGTTTGGCTATGAGAGTAGAATAACCATGGTAATGAGGACAGTGTAACTATATAAGTGAGGGGGTATTGTGCAACCATGGAAGTCATTATTTCCAGAATTCATCACTTCTGGTTTTGTTTTATCAGCTTCTTTCTAATGTTTGTGTAATGTTTGGGTCTCCTGCTCCGGTCATGCTCAGCTCTTCTGGACTACTGTTGGCACACTCTCAGGTTTTTAATTGTAATGTTTGTGCTTGCCGCTGTGGAGTCATGGGGCCGGTCAGTCTTGGCCCTGACAGATGGCCATGGCCCTTGGGGCCCAAGAACAATGGAGAATTACTGCAGCATGCCAGGGACAATTGATCAGTGCGACTTGTCATATCTTGGCGCCGGAGATGTGTGGCGTGTGCCCGCTGTAATGGCACTAATTAATGGCAGGCTGCAGAAAGACCAAAAATCACCACCACAGCCTACAGGGTTGGACCAGTCTTTATGGAAGTGTACATATTAAGGGCAATACTAGCTTTTCACCGTGATGTCCTATTATTTAATTGTGCAAATGACTACAAAATATGCTCTTTGTAGCATATCTGAAAAGTCATATGTACCAAAAAAACTAAATTAAAATTATAAGGAATTGAGCATAGTGGAACATGTCCTGTGTCCAAAATGGCTCCCTATTCACTATTGCCTGTATCACTCACTATAGAAAGCATTATTATAGGGAACAGCAATCAGTATGGTAGCAAACCACTGTGGACAGTACATTGTGGGGTGCTTTACTAAACAATGCAATAGATAAAGAATGTCAATTATAAACTAATGTACATCAGTTACACTACTTTTTGTGGTGCATTGTGGGATTGTTTGAGTGTAGTAAAAACTACCTACTATTGTTTTGGATCCTACTACAAAATGGCAGAACCCCAAAAATAGTGCACTATATAGTGAATAAGGCACAGTTTCTGATACAGTGACGGAAATTTAGCATAACTATGGAAACAAGCGTAGAATTATGAAACCATCTCAAGCTAAGTGCTTAGTTTTGGCTTTAGCAGTATTCACCAATCAAAATGTACAGGTCTTTTCAACGCATTCACTCATTAATTTCTTTTTGATTTTCATTGTCTTCCTCTCATCATCTTAATTTTCATTATTAGAATTTGATTTTTATTTGTATTTTGACATATTAAATATATTGAATTTTTTTTTCATAAAATACTGATTTTACATATTTTTTGCAACAGTTCTCTTGAATTTGATGTGAAAGCTGGAAGGTAACATATCTGCTGTTAACATTCCTATTATATTCTTGTGAGAAAACGCTGAAAAATGAAGGATTTTATGCATAACTGCACCTTCTCTGACATCTAGTGGTAAAATTGTGAAAAAACTCATTCGTGCGTCTTATTGTTAGTAGTCACTAAGCTAGCTCAGGTGTAATAGCAGAGTGAATAATTGCCATGCACCACACTTGAATTTACTAGAAAACTAGATGTCAGAATGCCGTTGTTGTTGTGCACTCTTTTGAAGCGAAAATAATTGTCTAGAAATTGATATTAAACATTTACTCTATTCCATCTACTTTGGAGGCAGTCTGTTTATATTAAAATAATAATAATAAATATATACATCAATTTCATAGGGAAAGTAAGGTTAGAACCAGATTTCATGGGCATAATGAATGCAATGACCAATGATCTATTATCTAACCCATCTATTAATGAACTGCACTGTGTTTAAGATCCAGACTGAACTGGTTAATATGCTACAGAGAGGTGCCAGAGACTGTGACTCTCTCTCTCTCTCTCTCTCTCTCTCTCTCTCTCTCTGTGTGTGTGTGTGTGTGTGTGTGTGTGTGTGTGTGTGTGTGTTGGTTTGTGATAAAAAGACAGAGGGAAAAGATAAAGAGGGTACATGAGGTGTAGATTAATAGGCCACTGCCAGACGAGCCCAAGTCACTAAATCTCTCTCTCTCTCTCTCTCTCTCTCTCTCTCTCTCTCTCTCTCTCTCTCTCTCTGTGTGTGTGTGTGTGTGTGTGTGTGTGTGAGAGAGAGAGAGAGAGAGAGAGAATGAACTCTTGAAAGTACGCGTGTGTGTGTGTGAGAGAGAGATTATGAACTCTTGAAAGTACGTGTGTGTGTGTGTGAGAGAGAGAGAGAGAGAGAGAGAGAGAGACTGCTAAATTAAATAACTAGCTAAACTAATAAACTACACATACATTCCCTTTCACATTTTGTCGCATTTCCAGTCTTTGCGAGCCAATACTGCCCCCTGCTGTTTTACCAACGCAAGTCCTAGAGTGTTTTTTCTTACTCTAATGCCCTTTATTTATATCAACAGCTAATAATCAAACTCTCTGTGGCAGCTGTACGTGCTAAGGTCCCCATTCTAAATGTTGAGGATTGGCTAGATAAGAACCTGTATTCCCCGGTATTGGGCTGTGTAGCAGTGGAACAATGAGCTCTGGAGTGAAGCAATTCAATACTTTTGGGATGGGTGTGCCCAATCTCATTTCACTCATTGCCCATATAACCCTACTCCTCTGTTTTGCAAAGGGTCCCTCAGTTCTTGTTCTGAACAAGGTGGTACAGAGCATAGTGTTAGTGCTACAGGGCACTTGAAAGGATGTCTTGTGAATAACCAGCAAAATGGCTGTACATGCAACCACAGACACCCTTCTCTCCTCTTTTAAAAGACACATCATCTCTTTTAAAGACTTTCTTTTAATGATAACCATTGTATTATATTGATTTAATGTAGTTTCAATAGATCATGAACCTTCCCGTCCTTACAAACCTAAAACATCCCTAGTATACTAATAGCTGATATTTTGGAAGGTCATTTCTCATTCCACATTAAATGATGAAGCAATTACATTCTATCATACTTCAAAATGTAAGGTGCAGCTGGAAGATTGACAGAAAAATCTGGTCAATAAGGAGCTGCCATATAACACAGAGTTAGGGGATGGGTAATAATATATGATTGTCAAACATTTTGGAAGGCATACGATTACCTAAATTGCAAAAGTCCAGAAGTGATCCTTTGGTATCACTGTGGACTAGACATGAAATGGTACAAAAATGTAATTTCAGAAATACTGTGGCCAAATTATGGTGATCAATATTATCGCTGTACTTTTAAAAAGTGCTGAAAAGTTCGAAAAATTATTATACACATGATTTCATCATGTTTTATATTGAATAAAACATTTCATAGCACTATGTATACCAACTTAAATAAAGTTTATACAAAAGTAGACCAAAATGAACAAACTCTTTAAATGTTTCAAACAATTTAAATGATGCAATTAAAGAAAAACACTGAAGTGCCGTTCAAGAATAAAAAGTGAAGAGCATTTTAAATTGAGCTGTAAGCCTGCTCAAACAGGTATGTTTTTAGTTTTGATTTAAAAGTGTCTAAACTCTGGGCTCTTTTAACATGACTACTAAAACTGAGATGTGAGTCCATAAATATGTCAATGTTTCAAGCTAGTTCTTTAGATCTGAAGGCTCTCCAGTCCAGATATGCTGCCAATCTGGACCCAAATAGAATAATCTCTGTTTTATTTTTATTCACCTGCAGAAAGCTGTGTCCATCACTTACACCAAGAGTCACCTGGACCATTCAGGGATAGGGCCAATTAAATCTGCACAGCTGTGATAAGACAGACCATAGTCTTGTAAAATCTGGCCAAGAGGAAGCATGTTTAGGTTTGACAGGTGTGGACAAAGAATGGAACCATTTCTACGAAGTAATTCTATGAATTCTAGGAAGAGAGTCCAACCCAGTTTCCAGTCTGTCTCTGAGAATTTCATGGTCATTGGTACCAAAGGCTGCACTGAGATCAAGAAGTAATAGAAAAGATACCTTTCCGTATTCTGTATTTTAGTGAATGTTAATAATTACCTTAATTAAAGCAATCTCAGTAATGTTATTAGTCCAGAAACCAGACTGAAATTTGTCTAGGCAGCAGTCTAGGGACAAGCAACAAGTGATTTGCTTATGTCAGGAAACGTGGGCCGGACTGATGGAGACGGACCCACAGGCTAAAACACAGTTACTTTTATTTACAAAAAGGATAACAAACCAAACACAAACTAGGACTACAAAACAAAGGAAACGACTTGACAACAAATGGAAACGACGACATGAAATGAAACCAGGAATAGCAGAGACAGACTAGACTGGGCAAAACTATGATAGGAAATGAAACAATACAATACTAGACAGGGAGAGCAAAATAAACAAACCTAGACAGGGAGAGCTAAACAGACAAACCTAGACATGGAGAGAGAAACAATACTAAGAATTGGAACGAAAAAATACTAGGACTTGGAACGAGGAAATGACAGAGACAGACAGGCCGGACTAAGCAACAAGACACGTAAACAATGGCAGCAAAACGACAAGACTTGGAGGAATGAAACGAATGACCGATATGATTCTAAATATTTATTTTATAAATGAGGCTTCACAACTGCAGTTTTTAATGAACTAGAAAAAAACGTCACTACAATTACAATATGGAGTTTACAATCTGGAGTATGTCAGGTGTTGTAGTGTGAAACACATTCAAATTTCTGTTTGCAAGACATAACATTCATTTATGCTGATGCAGTCTTATCCATAACACTGAAAATTGTTGATTGAACTATTTAGCTATTCATCAACAGAGTCAGCTTTCTTGCATGGTGTAGTGTACCTTTTGCTCATGAAAAGTGTAGCTGTGCAATTTCTATAATACTTCTCTTGAAACAACATCTGCCCTTGATATCTAGTGAGGCCCACATTTCAAAGAACACACAGTAGTGCTCTGACAAAGTGACATCCTTCACAGAGGCTTATATGTTAAAACCGATATGTTAAGGCCTTTTATGATAACAACATCCAGTGTGTGACTGTGACAGTGCGTACTCCCTGTAACATGCTTTAAAAGAACAAGAGAGTCCAATATGGCATGTAGTTTTTGGCAAATCTGTCCTTGTGATTGTAAGTATGTATGTTAAAATCACCAGCAAAAAAATTGGTAGAAATAAAAGACAACATATCTGTAAATTCAGCAATAAGTTCAGCATTCTATTTTGAAGAGTTACAGTTGACAGTTGACAGTTACTAGTAATATGTTTGGTGTTCCTTTCAGAACTGCACAGAGATAAACAAATGATTATACCTTAAAGTGATACTTTAAGGGCGATCAGTGAAATCTGTGAAAACTGATAACTGATTGGCCCCCAAATCATCACTTCTCCTCTACAATACACAGGGAGGTAGAGTACAGAGAACTGATTGCAGATAGAGTACCCCAAAGTACAATTGTGTAAAGCCCCTCTATAGTTAGTTAACATGGGGAGGCATCCAGATGACAAGTGTCGAGAGGTGGTCTAAACTTTTTTGTTTCTGTAGCAGATTGAGACACATTTTAAAGACTCCTACCCATCTGACATGGTTTTATCACCTGCTTTACGTACTTGTGCAGGAAACACCCATAATCTTGTGCTATGATGGGCCACCTTGTTTAAGGAAACATTGCATTTTGCTTTCTTTAAATTCTTTTATAGCTTGAATTCATGGTTAATACTTGCAAAGTTTGTCCCATTGTTAGACCTGATTTCTTTGACTTGTCTACATCAACATGTTAACATTCTAGCACTGATTCAGAAGTCTGCATTGAGAGTGTGTGCTAATTCTAAAAATACTGTGCAACATGTCAAACAGGTGAGTATGCCATATCTTTTAACTATGGTGAATGGTGGAATATCTATGGCAATTCTGCCATTTTTTGCTCAACTGGTCTTTGGCTCTTGTGTACAATGCATTCTTTAATGACCATTAAGCTACACAATTTGCATGAGATAGCCAGTATTGATGAAGAAGTGTAGATAGCATATGGTTTCTCCCACCATGGCCTACCTTATCATGAATGAATTGTAGGATAAGTTTTGAGACATGGCTATGCTTTGGCAGGATTGCAGGATGTGTTTTATTTTCTTCTGGTAAGGTTGACCTATTTAGTCTACTTCCTACTCTCAAAACTCAGTCAACAAGTGCTGGATCAGGTTTATACACAGAACTGGATTTTGTTTCACAGAGCCTTTCTGTAATGCAGAAATTTCTTCTTGAAAGGATTGTCTTTGAATAAAGCAGAGAAATGTCTTTTCTGCCTTTACAAGACTTCCACAAATTGTTGGCTGGTTTGCTTGGTGCAGATTTGCTGTTTCAAAGGGGTGTAATTTTGCCTGTCTTTCTGGTACTTGTTCCCACAGGGTTCCTTTAATTTTAGGTATCCATGCCACATCTCGGTTAAGCCTTTTCCATGTTGAAATATAGTTTAAAAGCCTACTTTACTGGGTTATGTTCTTGGTTCAGAAAATGGTACAGGCTGTATGTTCTATTTTTACTTCTGAGTCAACATTTGTGACTACCTGTGGTTTTCAATCCTAGACTCTGTTGGTATTACTCAAAATGTAACAGGGTCTACACACTACTGTAGTCACATTCTAGATTTTATTTTGACACTAGACAAACGTAATATTATACCATAAACCTCAGCAATCTCTGACCATATCCTATTTTCATATGAGCTTATGAAATCTTAGCCATAATATATGTACAGCCCCTCGCTATTCTAAAAAGCGTTCAATAAAACCATCTACTGCCCCACAATTCATAGAAAAACTCCCAGAACTACAAATCCCAATTCCCACTCCATCAGACCCAATATAGCTAGATGTACTGACTACTTAGAAAATACCTGTCAATCTACTTTAGAAAATGTGGCGCCACTTAAAAGAAAAGATAAGACAGAAAAAGCTTGCCCCATAGTACAGTGATAAAACCCATACCTTAAAACGAATAGAATGGAAACTAGAGCAGAAATGGTGATCAACCAAATGGAAAGAGTTCCATTCTGCTTGGAAGGACAGCCTTATAGAGTATAGAAATGCTCTCATTAAAACTCGCTCAGCATATCTGGCCTCGCTGATCTACGATAATAAATTTAATCCTAGAGTGCTATTTAGTGTGTTTTTTCAGAAATTCAAAAATTCAGGCAGGTACCGAACCACCAATTCTATTTTAGACAACAAACTCCACCCACAGTATTAAATCCGACCTGGGTGTTATCGGATGTCGCTGATATAAAACATAAAATAATTGTAAAACAAAGACTTGACATTTTTTACCCATTCCCACAGTTAGAACTAGAGAAGATTATCACTTCTGCAAACTGTACAATTTGCACACTTGACACAAAATTACTTAAAGAAGTATTACCAGTTATTATCAATCCTCTTTTAACTATAGTAAACTCATTCCTTAGCCTGGGCCATGTACCCAAAGCTTTTAAACTAGTAGTTATTAATGCATCCCCATAGATAAAGTTGCAGATCCAAGGAAACAGGGAATTATAGTAAACTGAGACACTGGTGCTGTTGTCCCACTGCTTCACGCAATCACTCAGGTTTGTTGACAGTGGAGTGGAGGGATGCCAGTGTTTCTGGATGCCACGTCTGTGTGTCCTTCTGGTTCTCTCCTTTTAGTCAGATCTGCTGTAGTCATTTCCCACCTTCTGGAAATGTTCACATAATAGGTCTCATTGTTAAAAAGTAATAATTGGAAATTCATTGATTTGTTTATCTATTTGCATTAGTCCATTATTGGTGCTATAGTACATGACATAGATTTCTTCAAAGAAGGCTTGGCAACAGGTTGTTCATTTTTAAGATAATAATTTGATTATAAAGAATTAACAACGAGGTTTATGAAGAAAAATTATTATTTGAAAAGGGATTTCTGATCTAAGATTTGCTATAAGTGTATGGGGTTGAAAATATTTAGTGGTAATCATATTTAGAAGTGCTTGTTGAGCCTTATATAAGTTTATTTATTCTTTAATTACAAGATAGTTATTGAATGTTTAATAAATCTAGGTTTATGGTGCACTTAGTAGTTATATCACTTAGTAAAGGGGATTTAGTGGTTTGAATTGTATTGCATATTAAGGTTTGATTTCTCTGAAGTTGGGGATTGATTTTTATTGATTGTGGTAATATAGTGGCATATAAACAGAGGAAAAAGGGAGAGGAATAATTAATAAGTGTAAGTTGGGAACATATTTAGTCATTATTATGCCAAAAATGGGCACTAATGTTTCAAAAGGGGTTACTCCTGTTGATATAGTTAGGAAAAATAATCCTTTAATAAAAGGCATTGCAAGAATATCAGAAAAATTTTAGAAGCGATGGCCTGACATAGACCAACCATGGCCGGTAGAGGGGACACTTAACCCAGATGTAATTAAAACAATAGAGGTACTTGTATCAACATATAAAGCAGGACAGAAGAAAGGGCGTCAAGGAGAAAAGCGAAAGGAAAAAAGAGAAATAGAGCTTGGCATTCTCCAGTTATTTGAACAAGAGAGTCAGAAACTGATGAAGGCGGCGAAGGACAAGAGGGAGAAAAGTGTAGAAGCGATTAACCAACTTACGAAGAAAACCAAAAGACAGATGGCCGAAGTTAATGTGTCTTTTTCACATGTGGACTCAGTTAAGACACCACCACCTTATGAGAAGGAAGTGAAAAGTGAAAAAGCCTATCCTCAGCTTCCAGTGATTAGTCAAGGAGGAAATTATCACATTGAAGACGAAGATGAATGCATCATTGAAACAGGACAAGCAGAGACAACGATAAAACTGTATCCGAGTTCCAAAAGCAAGAAGAAAACTCGACGTCTGCAGACTAGAGGTGAACTGAGAATGAGAAGGAGGACCATTGGAGATGAGGATTTGAGTGACCAGGAGGAGGCCATGGGTGGATATGATCCAGCCATCAGACGAATGCTAGCTAAAGCAGAAAAAAGAGGAGATGTGAGTAGAAAGAAAGAGAACTCAAGAGATGGAAGTTCTGATGAAACAGAGAATGAAGAAAGTGATGATGGATGGAAGAGTAAGGGATCTTTCTCTGAAAGAGGATTCTTTCCTGCAACATCCAGCACAAGAGGAGAAGACAGAAGAAGAGCTTTGAGAGAAGTAGAAAAAAGTATAGACCAATGTTTATTGAACTTAGATAATGCTTCTAGCTCACTGGAGACACAACTGAAAGAGTTGCAGACATATGAGGAGGATCTGAAAAATGAAGACACTAAAAAATCTGAAAGAAAATACACATTGCGTCCAAGGAAAGGGAAAACACTTGAAAAGATGTGTCCAGTGATAGTCCGTGGACGGAATTTGGAATACAAGCCTTGGCAAAATACAGATATGTCAGATATCATGGAAAAGTTGCCTACTTTGCAAGAAGGAGCACATCCTTGGATTTCAAATTTGGAAGAGCTTCTGGTGGGAACGCAGCCAGCAATAGGTGACATAAAGAGACTTTTAGCAAATCTCCTGGGCGTTCCAGCCATGGAAGAAATTCTACAGAAAGCGGGCCTAGAACGATATGTAAGAACTGCTGTTAATGATCCAGAGCTGTTTGCTGCAATCAGAGGTCGAATGTGGAGAGCACTGAAAGATTCATTTCCAACCAATGTGCATCCTGACAATATCCTGGTTGAGCCTTTGGGAGAAGAAGAGAACCCAAGAGCCTATGTGTCAAGAGTCCATCAGGTATGGAGAAATGTCACAGGAAATGATCCAGATTTAAATCAGATGGAGCAGTCAATTTTGCGAGCCAAATTACAGAAAGGACTACCCTTACCAGTGAGCAGTAAACTGGCAGAAGTAGTGGGTCTTGGAAGCATGGCAAAGAGTGTCTATACAGATCATATAGCCCATCAAGTGGAGCTATATAGAAAGAAGGAACATGATCAGAAAATACAGGATGAAGAAACCCTTAGAAAGCTGAACCAAATACAACTGGTGGACAACAAGAAAAAAGAAAAGAAACAAGCTGTAGTCATACAAAGTCAGCCTCCTAATCAGCCAGGACCGCATCTGGATCAGACTCAACCTCAAGTGAGCCAGTCAGCATCAGTTGCTCCAGTGACTCCCTGGCCACAGCCAGTGTTTGGTCAGGTGCAGACATGGAGAGGAAGAAGTCAAGGAAATCTAGGAAGAGGAAGACCAGGAAGATTCAGTCTGAACTTTCAGCAGCCTCCTGAAGTGTGCTATATTTGTGGACAGTTTGGTCATTTTGCTCGTGAATGCAACCGGCCAGGAGGAAACTTCAGGGGATACTTTAGAGGAGGATTCAGAGGAGGATACAGAGGACAACCAAGGTCAATCAAGGGACCTGTGAACCCTTATAGGGGCCCGGAACCAGGATTCTAAGGATGCCTGGAGAACTCGTGTGGGAGGTGTCAGCTGGTAGCAATAGGGCCGGAGAGAGATCCAACAATAGAGGTGAAAATAAATAATCGACCATTGACAATGATGGCAGATAGTGGAGCTGCTTTCACCTGTATTTGGCCTGAAGATGCTATACACCTCCCCAGGTCTGGTCAGATGATTCGGACAATCGGGTTTGAGGGAGTAAAACAGCTGATTCCTCTCACAGAACCAATTGAGCTCTGCTATAAACATCTGAAGACTACAATACCCATACTGGTATCAGAACATACACCTATTGCACTTTTGGGAAGAGATGCTTTGTGCAAACTGAACTGTACAATAAAATGCACACCAGATGGCTGCCTGGTGGAAGTGCCGAGTGAAATGACTGATCAACTGATGATGAAAACAGAGACTGAAGCTTCTTCAGTATTTTGGATTGGAAATCTTAGCGAAGAATTCTTGGAACCAGCCAAGATGTGGGAGAAGTTTATTGTAGCAAACATGCCTGATGCAAAGACTCCAGAGTATCCATTTCATTGTACACTGAAATACTTTAAGGATGCTGAACAATCAGATGGAGAACAATGGCTGAGTCATCAACCAAAGCAAGTTGAATTACGTTCATGTTGCATAATTTTGGGACCACAAGGAGCTGCTATGAAGATAGACAAAATTAATTACTTGCATAAAAAGTTTGAGATGGGAAAAAGTGTACCACATGTGACTTTACTGGTGTCTGAAGATTGTGAGCAGAAACAAATAGGTGAAATGATGGCAGAAGCAGAAGAAGTTGTCTTTAAACCGCTTAAAGAGAATCTTTCCATCTGGAGGAGTGAAGATCAGCGATTTATTAAGATTATGATTACTGCTCAAGGACAAGGACAGCCACACGTCATCAGGATGACACATGAATCACTTTACAATGAGAAGATGGATTCAAACTCTTTGAAAGAGGAAATGCTGCGATGTGTTCCAAAATGTTTATGGTCACAACATAGCACTGACATTGGATTTGTGAAGTCAGCTCAACCAGTGAAAGTTGAACTCCGACCAGGAACAAAACCTCCGTGGAAGCCTCAGTATTCTTTGAATGAAGAAGCAATCAAAGGGATCGAACCACAAATTGAAGGTCTTGTGAAGGCAGATGTTCTGAAGATAGCACAGAATCCGCAGAGTAATACACCTTTGTTGCCTGTGAAGAAGCCAGATAACTCTTATCGTTTAGTACATGATTTGAGAGCAGGAAATGAAGTAGTAGCAGACTTTCCAGCAGAAGTGCCAGATCCACATGTTTTGTTAGCCCAAATTCCTCCGGATGCAAAGTAGTATTAGATTTATGTGGTGCATTTTTTTAGTGTTCCACTAAGTGTAGAAAGTCAGGGTTTATTTGGGTTTACATACAAGGGACAATTCTATGAGTATAAGAGATTACCACAGGGATATAAACATAGTCCTCACATTTTCAATAAAGTATTGAAAGATGATTTAGTTGGGGTAGATCAGAAGTTAAAAAGTACTGTCATTCAATACATGGATGATATTCTTCTCTGTGCACCAGATGAGGAAACATGTCATAAGGATTCAATTACTTTGTTACAGATGCTGGCAGAGAAAGGACACAAAGTCTCTCAGAAAAAATTGCAGTATTGTCAGGAAAGGGTAGTTTATTTAGGACAGACCATAACACAGGGATACAGATGTATTTCTGATAAGCAGTTAGAAGCTATTTGCAAAGCCCCCAAACCCAGAACAGTTAGAGAAATGATGACATTTTTGGGTATTGCAGGGTATTCCTCAGCATGGGTAGAAGACTATGCTAGTTTAACAAGACCTTTGAGAGCTATGATTAAAGATACAGGGAATGCTCAGCTTTATTGTAATCTTTCCTGGACACAGGATGGCCTTTTAGCTTTTGAGACAATAAAACAGAGGTTACAAGAGGCTCCAGCATTAGCTCTGCCAGATTATTCTAAGAATTTTTTGTTATATGTGTCCACTTCTACTGGAGGAAAATATGCATGTGCAGTTCTTTGTCAGCCAACAGGTACGGGAACCAATCCCCAACCAATTGCTTATTATTCAACTGCTTTTTCAGAAGTGGAATTGGGGTTACCAAGTTGCTACAGAGCAATGGTGGGAGTGTACTTAATGTATGAGAAAGCATCATCTGTCACAATGGGTTATCCAGTGACAATTCTTACACATCATAGTCTTAGAAATCTTCTAAATTTTGGTAAATATACTTTAACTATGCCTAGAATTAGAGATTATCATAGGCTCTTAGAACAAGAAGATATCACCCTAGCGAGGTGTGTAACAGTAAATCCAGCTGAGAACTTGCCAACTCCAGAGGATGGTGAACCACATGACTGTGTAAATCATCTGATTTGCAAGCTATTCCGTTGCGTGAGGCTGAAGTGGAGTATTGGACTGATGGGTCCTGTTATCGTGTAGGAGATAAATTGAGGGCTGGCTATGCAATAGTAAGAGCACAGGGGACCGAATTTGTTGTTGAAAAGGCTGAAGTAATTCCACAGCCTGCATCTGCACAACTTGCTGAACTTGTGGGGTTAACAGAAGCATGTTTGTTGGCTGAAGGTAAGCGAGTGAACATATATATAGATTCAGCGTATGCCCATAATGTGTGTCATTTGTTTGGATCAGTGTGGAAAAACAGGGGGTTTAAGAAAACTGATGGGTCACTAATACAGCATCATGCTCAAATAATGAAACTGTTGCATGCTATAATGAAACCTAAAGAAATAGCAATAGCTAAATGTGCAGCTCATAAAATGGATACATCAAGGGTTTCACAAGGGAATAGAGCAGCTGATGGAGCTGCCAAAGCCATTACAGGAGCGGACAAACTCGGGGAAGTGTTTTTGGTAACTCATGAAGTGGACTTCGAAGAGAAGGTGACACTTAATGACTTACTTTTAATGCAGGAAGCTGTTCCTGAAATAGATAAACAATTGTGGTTAGATCGAGGTGCCAGCAGGGATTCTACTGGTCTCTGGAGAAACCATGAGGGGCTAATAGTAGCACCCCCGGACTTATTAGGTCTGATGGTTCAAGAGGCACATGGGTTAGCTCATGTGGCTAGGGGACAAGTTAGGAGGAAGATTACAAAGGAGTATGGTTTTTGGGCACCATATTTGCTTGAACAGATTGATTACGTAATTGGCAGATGTATAATATGTTTGAAAAATAATGTTCGCAGGGGGTTGATGGTTCCGCCTGGTTACATTCCAACACCAAGGGGTCCTATGCGTGAGTTAGTTGTGGACTTTGTTGACATGATAAAACCAGTTGAAGGTAAGAGGTATATGCTGGTTGTTGTGGACAGGTTTTCACGATGGCCTGAGGCATGTCCAACTAAGCGTAAGGATGCTCAGTCGGTTGCCAAGTTTTTGTGTAGAGAAGTCATAAGCAGGTGGGGACTTCAAGATCGAATATCCTCAGATAATGGGAAAGAGTTTGTGGATAAAACGGTGAAATTAATTTTGCAAAAATTGGGAATTAAACAGCGTCTGGGAGCTGTGTACCATCCGCAAAGTCAAGGGATTTGTGAAAAAATGAATGGTGTCTTGAAAAATCGGATTGTTAAAATCTGTCAGCACACGGGGTTAAATTGGATAGCAGCACTTCCATTAGCATTAATGGTTTGTCGCTCAAGTGAGCTGCGTGATTTACACATGACACATGAGTTGATGACAGGCAGACGAATGCCAACGCCATGTTTGCGTACAAGTGGGAAAGGTCCAAGTGTAGCTCTTTTAGAAGATGATATGAGAGCATATGTTTCATACTTAGCTAATTTACATAAAAGAATATCCACATACGTTTCAGAAAAGCAAAGAAAAGAGGAGGAGCAGGAGAGGCTGGATGAGCAAAGGAAGAATACAGTGCAGCCTAGAGACAAAGTGTTTTTAAAGGTATTTAGAAGAAAATGGTAAACGAACGCAGAGAAGGACCTTTTGAAGTTGTTCGCAGTACTGGAACAGCAGTTCAAGTCAAGGGGTCTCCAACGTGGTATCATTTATTTCACTTTAAAAGCACCGTTAAAGCACCAAGTGAAGAGGAGCCTTTCTCAAAGGGAGGAGAGGTTGCAGGTTCAGGAGAACCAAAAGAACATGGGGGAGAACAGGTTGAAAATAACATGCAAGAAACAAATCAGAGTAGATCTCCTGAAGAGGAGATTGTCCCTGGTTTGGATGATGCTGATGACTCTGTGTATATTTCTGATGATGCCAGACATGACACAGCAGACTGTAAACGAGCCAAATTTTTGGAGAAATTGAATTTCAGTATGTCCCAGAAACAGCAGGTCCCATTCCAGAAAGCAGTAATTCCATTTTAAAACAGTTCAGAGACTTGGATCAAGAAAAGAGTCCAAGACCAGTTCGGAAAAAGGTTAGACCTAAACGGTATGAGAACTAAAGAGAATGAAACTTTAAAGAATTTTACTTTTCCAGTGTTGAAAGTTAGTAAGGGCGTAAATGGATCACATCTGTAGCATTTGTTGGTCATACACCGTGAAATATGAATATATTTCTATATTTATATTTATAGTTTGTGTTTATAGCGTTGACTTTATCCAAACTCTTATGATCTCTGATATTGACTTAATGATATTGATTAAAGTTTATAATTAGCTTGAGCAATTAAAACGTTAATAATTAGTTTGAGAATGGGTAATAATCAAGCTAAGTGAGTACTTCAGGATTTTCAGGAAAATTAATGAACAAACTGTACACACTTTAATTACAAATAATGAAAGTTTTATTAATAAGAAGAAAGATATTTAATTAACATAGCATGACCTTGTAATCTCACGGCCTCACCGCAGGGGAAACCGACTTGACCTTAAAGGTGAGCTAGGCACTTCTGGCTTGTGACTAAAGTGTTGCTAACTGAGGTTTAATTAATATAAAAATTTATCAAGAGATTTGATTCAATTTTCAGCTCTGGAGGTGCGTAAGTTTAGCTTACTTTTTCATCGATTCTCACCACTCGTTGAATACCGAGGCTCTTTGAGGTCCTGGGAGTGAAGGCGTCTCACTTAGTTTCGCGGTTCTCTCACGGAAGTTTCCAGGCTGAGTCAGCGTGGAGGTTTTTCTTCGTAGGTTGAGTCGCCTCGGCGTGCTCGGAGCGTAATGACGTGGGCGGCAGGATCCTCTCTTTGGCTTACTTGAGCAGGAGTTTCCAACCATATGGACGTTTTGGACGAGAAGTTTCGCTAGTTACTGCAGATCCAGAACTGAAAATCGATTCAATAAACTTACTTATTCTACGACTTTCTTTATCTCGGCGGTGTTTCTCACTCTGGCCACGAATAAGTTCACCTGCTTTGATCAGTCGTGAGATCAAACTTAGATTGGGCGATAAAACATAAACACGATTAAAAGAAAAGAAGATATTCAAATCACTCGACGCATTATTAAGGCTTCATACTCTTCATACTCTTAGCTAATTCAAGACGTCTCTTGTGAGCTTTGATGAAGTCTTTAAGGTTTTTCTTTGTTCGTTCGTCGGCGTGGAAAAGAGATAGGCGTCTCGCTTGGAGAGGTTGAGCTTGAAGAGCTGTTCTGCTGATCTCTTTGATGTTTCGAAGTTCCTCGTATTTCCTTGAACTGTTGTTGTTCTCCATCCTTTTCCAACTCTCTTCTCTTCGTTTTTCGCTCTCCGTCTTCCTCTTGAACTTCTCGAACTGTTTGAACTCCTTCTCTTTTTTTTTGCTTCTCCTTTTTCTTTTTTTTTTGGTCTGTGTGCCGAGCTGAACTGTTTTTCAAAGCCAGCGCGGTCACGCCCTCATGGGAGGCATCCTTTTCCGATTGGATGCGAGCTCGGGCTCACGTGACTCTCACGAGAGAGAGAGGGAGGAGGGGGAGTTTGAATCAGCGGTTCACAGACGGAATATAAATTTTGCGTATTGAAATTCCTTATACATTTTAGTAACATATAACAATGAGTGTACTGGATTATTAATATCAAACATTTAAATAAGATTTCATCTTGGGTACGTTGTGTTTACGTCCCAGTTACAATAATACGTTAGAAGTATTAATTCTGGTGTTTAATTCACTTTTCTAATCAGAAACAGAACTTCTTTTCATGGTTGACAACAGCAATATACATCATTTCATTAGAAGGTGGGCATTCATCTGAGGGCACAGAAAGTGACATTAATACATTTGTTTATACACATTTAATCAGAATTTGATTTCATTTCCGTCGTTTGTTTAGGCGACCCCGAGCGAGGCGTAGTTTCGCCAGTGTCCATTTGGGGTCGCTGTTGGTCCATGCCATTGGTTGTCGTGTAGATGAGTCAACGGGGGTTCAACCGAGGTCACTTCTGGTTAACCATTTGCTGATCCTGTAAGCGATAACAAGCGCGACTCTTAGGCGCCCCTGTCGTAAAAGAGGGCCGTAAAAACTCTCTTCTTTGTTCTGTGTTCCTGTTTCTCACAAACATCATAATGAAAACCTGTTATCTTTAGTTCCTGAGGGGAGGAAGGGTGTCGGGGGCCATGTGTCACTTGAAAGTGTCCTTGATGTTAGATTAGGTGCGTGCGTGTGCGTGGGGGCTGCAGGGTCTTTGCACCCCTGCTGTTCATGGAATGCTGACTTCGGGACCAGATGAAGGTCCTGGTGAGAAAGATTTAATTCAAAACTTTTCATTTCTTTATTTCTTCATTTTGATTTTTCATTGTCCGGTCCATACTTCACTACACATCTAACTACACTAGTGCCTTTGATAATTTCAACAACGTCATCACCTTTCAAGACAGTGGTTAAAGCTAAATTAGGTAAAGCAGTTCATCTTCCCTGTAAATGTGGAAGATTTAATACAGGGGGTAATAGTCCTCCTGAGTGGAAATATAGTCGTGGTGAAAAAGTGGTGTTAACAGGACCTGAAGTTGATCATTTGCCTCATGACCAGAGAAAGTATCTTTTGTTTAATGCCTTTAGGTGGTTCAGGGTTAGAGATGATTGTTCAATTCTTTTACGTAATGTTACATGGGAAGATCAAGGGGAATACACTGGTACTTATTTGGAACCAGAGCTTAAGTTTGTGTCATTTCAAAATGTGTGGAGAGAAGGGTACATAACTCGTACAGTGATAGTGATGATAAAGGACCAGAGTCCTATTGAAGTTTTTTCAGGACCAAACCACTATGGCAATGACTTTAAAGGTTACTAAAGAACAAATTAAGCCAATTACTTTAGCTCCAGAAATAAGTAAAGGAAATAATGTAACTAATCGGATTACTACTTTAGATATGCCATTAAAGGAGATGAATAGTACTACACTGCCAATGATAACTTCTGCTTCGGGTACATCTCAAACTATCACAACTGTTGAAAATGGAAAAATAACAAGATCACATAATGTTGTAAAAGTAACCCAGACTCCAGAAGTAATGTCCTTTCCATTGCAGAAGGAAATAAACATAACACAGGGTCCAGAGTTAAATATGGAGCATGAAGTGAATATCAGTCAAGTGACTTTTGAAGCTAGAAACCCAATGGAAGACATGGATTCAAAGGGTTTAGTAACCACTGAGAAAATCACTTTAGAAGGGCAGAGAGAGTTTTTTGATTTTGACTGCACATCTGAAGAAATGACTGACCATTACCATGCATTACAGAAAAGAGAAGCAAAATGGAAAGCATATGGATTTGATTCTTCAGTGTTACAAATCACAGACCCATGGGCATCTAGAAATGTATGGTTTCAGCAAATAACCCATTCCGTAAGAATGAGTACGAGGTTGACTGGTCCATGTGTGGTGAAAGTTCCATCACCAAGCACATGGCCATCAATTTTAGAGACAGTACCAGAACCATTGCATGCTATGTGTCAATCTTATGCTTTATCGTGGTTAATATATCAGCAAAACTCTGAAGAAGATATAATAATGGCTTTATCAGTGCATTTGTTTAGACCTAGATTAAATGTTTATGGGAATATCTGATTGTGCTCGTTATAAGATGAATTTTAAAGAGCCTAAACCTAAGGATGTTTTGTTTAAAGTGAATTTTCATACACCAGATAGCAAACAGAGTAGAACATTAATGGTGCAGTATGACATTTTGCCTGTAAATGTGACTATAGGAAATTTTAAAGATATTTGGTGGGTTTGTGGAGATAAAGCATACATATTTCTACCACATGGGTGGACAGGCTGTTGTTATATGGCAACATTAAAGCTTCCTTATGAGGTTTATACCCTCCAAAAAGTTGAAGCAACTGATGAAGGGAATTCTGAAGGTAATTCTGTGAGAAGAAAGAAAAGGGAAATGGCTCAGTTTCATAATTTGGAAGCCTTCCATTGGAGAATCAGTATAGGAGAAAAATGGGGTATAGGATTGTTCCCATGGTATGGTGTGACATTTTTAGCGGATCATATAGATAATATTACGTACACTTTACAAGGGTTCGCTAATGAAACAATAAGAGTATTTGTCAAATACTCAAAAAAGTCACAGATTAACATTGTTGAAACATGACATGGCTCTGGATTACATTTTAGCTAAGCAAGGGGGTTTATGTGTAGCTTTGAATCTAACAGGGGATGCCTGTTATACTTTGATTCCGGACAATACGGATAATATGACTAGTGTTATAGAAGCATTGAAGCCTATAAGGGAGGCGTTTGGTTCATCAAAAGGAGCTGGATGGTCTGTGAATGCTTGGTTATTGGAGAAATTAGGACCACTAGGAGCAATGTTGGCTCAAGTTTTTGGAGCAGCTCTTTTAGCAGTGTGTATAATGTTTTGTTTTTGTACACTGTTGTTAACTTGTGCAAAAGCTATGATTTTGAAATGGGTTGGAGTTGTAATGCCTGGAAATCAAGTACAGGTGTCATTATTAAGTAGAACCGACTCAGATAAACATGAGGAGGAAATGTTGGAAAACAACCTGGTAGAAAGATATCCATTTTGAATATCCACTATTATATATTTTTCTATTCACTTATGACATTATCTTTTAATTTGTTAGGTTTATTATTTAGTAATCAAGTATAATGATTGTAGGAAGAAGTATACACTGTAGCTTATAAAACGTATTAATCCATTAATGTTACTATTATTAAAGTTTTATTTGATGTTTATTTGCATCTGTCATTTTTGCAAAAGATACTGGCTGTTGTTTCTTTCTTCCAGAAAGAAAAGGGGGGAAGATCACTGTAAGGGAGGATGGTTGTTCGAGATTCCTGAAATGCTACAGGGATCCAAAAATCAAAAGAGGACAATAAAACAGAAGGACTTTGAAACAGAATGGTGAAGACTTGCTGAAGCTGAAAAGACAATATTATGTCATATGTTTCTATTGAATTGTTTATTATTAGTAATTTTTGATAGTGATAAACCATTATATGAGTGATATTAAAAATTGTAACAACTGTTCATTATGAAGACTTATAGACTGATGAAATGTGATCTGTGTAAGTGTATTGAAATCTCAGAGTTTTTTTGATTTATCGATGTTAGGGCCAAGGGGTGTGTCAGGTAGGGACAGGTCCACTGGAAGGTCCGATGGGTCGACCAGCCTGAATTTGGACATTGGTTTGATTTTATTTTCTGAGATTTTTATATACATTTACTTAAGTCAACTCCCTACACATATAGAATAAATTTAATTGGATTGGAGTACAGTTTTGTGATTGCCTAGGCAGAGGGATCGTTGAGGGAATTTTTCCTGTCTAAAATGTTTGAAGGATTTTCAAGAAAGATGGCTGCCGGGCAGGTTTTTTCGCCCTCACACTCCATGAAATTTTGTTACATCATAATGCAAGTGATGTTAAAGTTGTGTGTAGGAAGGTATCACTTATTTGTTATGACATTTACATGTATGGGTTGCTTAAATTTTTACGAAACTTTAACAGTCTCGAAGGGAGGAAATTATGAGGTATATTTATTTATTATTTTTTCTTTAATTTCGCCAGCATCAAAAAAAGCGTTCATCTAATTTCTTTTCCTATTCAGTACAACAACCTTTGCACTTTGCGTGGCAAAGAGTTTCTTTACCTCCTCAGCCAGTTGCTCTGAAATGTCCTCCATTCCTGCATTAGCAGCAGTGACAGCAGCTCTTCATTCTACATTGCATCATGTGAGCAAGACGGCTCTCTTTGCTTCAAATAACTTGTTTACTACTCATGTTTACTCTTTTTGCAGCATGCAAACTGTCCATTATCAATATGATAAAACAGTTTACACTTTAAATGTGGTATCACTCTCACAGGTGAATGGAGATTGAAGAGGTGGAGGTGCACCCAAGGAATCATTTTATTTCAAGAAACAAAAACAGAAACAGAAAATAAACATGAGCAGGTCACTGGAACATAAAATAGAAAAAAAACTAAAACAATGAATGAAGAGAAACAAACAGAAAAAAACAGTGAACAGTGAAACATACAAACACTCAAACACAAAAGCACACATCTACATACAAGACCAGACAAAGGGAGCACAGAAACCAAGGCGGTATAAATACACAAGTGCAGAATAGAACACCTGGGAGAGAAAATGAGAGGGCACAGCAACAAAAAAGACAAAGGTGGAGCTAAGGCGGGGCTAAGGCAGAGACAAGGGAGGAGACTGGAACAAAACAAAAACAGAGCCATGCACTCTTTTATCACATGGAAAACAAGGGAACTCAGACAAAAAGACAGAGCAGAAAACAAGGCAAAGATCGTGATACAGATGATGACTTGTATAGCGTTAATTATTTATTGTCACAAATTATTTACGTGGTTAGGAATTCCACAAATAGCTCAAAGAGAGGTAAATATATGAGAATAAATAAGGCGGGAAAGTGTCCAGACAACAAGCATTAAGAAGAAAAACCTTTAAGATGTGGTCTAAATTCTTTTGTAACTGTTGCAGATTGACCCACATTTAAAAGACTCCCCTCCTACCCTCTGATGTAGTTTTATCTTCTGCTTTACGTACCAGTGTTAGACATAAAGGAAATGCCCATAACCCCTCCTAACATACATAATGACATAAGAAATGCAAACTCTACAACTACCCATTATTATTATTTATATTATTATTATTATTCTTTAGGATCCAAACACATGCTAATACCTGATCATAAACAGTAAATGCAGAAACAACCTATTTCTTTTTCTAATGGCTACAATACAGGTATTCTTCCTGAAAGCACAGTAGAGTACAGGTACAGGTACAGGAACAAGTATAGTAGATTACAAGTAATGTACCCTAAAGTAGAGTAAAATGAATGTAGAATACAAGTACAGTTCACCAGAGTAGAGTAGATTACGGGTAGGGTACCCCAAAGTACAGCAGAGTAAAGGTAGGGTAAACCAGAGTACAGTATAGTTCAGGTAGTGTACCTGAAAGTACAGTTGAGGACAGGTATAGTTCACCATAGTATAGTAGAGTAACAGTAGACTACACCAGAGTATAGTAGAGTACCAGTAGGGTACACCAGAGTATAGTACAGGTAGAATACACCAGAATACAGTAAGATACAAAAGAGTACCCTACATGTACTCTATTGTACTCTGGTGTATTATACGTATACTTTACACTGGGGTAACCTACCCTACTGTTGTACTTTACTCTGTTGTACTTTACCTTACTTTACAACTGTTCTGAATTGTATTCTACTTGCACCTTACTGTAAAATGGTGTACACTACCTGTACGCTACTGTGTACACTACCTGTACACTACTGTACTCTACCAGTACTTTACTGTACTCTGGAGTATCATACGGTACACTTTGGACTGTACTTTTACATATTCAGAGGTGTAAATCTGAAGACTTAAATTCAAAAGCAGCAAAATTCAGATGCATAATTTCAGTGCAAAAAAAATTCAGTGCTACAAATTCACAGGTGGTAATATTCAAAGTCTGATGAGACAGATATGCTTCCATAGAAAGAGTAACCTGTAAATTTCCAAACAAAGAAGAGCTACTTCTCTTTTCTTCTACCCTGATTTTTCTCATCACTCAGCATATGAATTTGATAAATGTGTTAAGCTGTTATGCCCTCCAGTAGAGGGCATTATGACTCTGTGCTGTAAATATCTGCAGCCTGTGTTCATCACTGAGAGCTTTCTTTGTGGCCTCAGATTTTTTTCTTTAACCTAGTCTCATACAGTTTCACATGTTCTGGTGAAATCGACTCATTTCATTCACTATAGTTCTAAATACTAGAGGTCATTAATATTTTTCTGTCTGTGCTTTCACTCCAAACCTACACACAGCTCAATTACTTGCCAGAAGCAGGAGAACTTAATTCTAAGTAGAAAATTCCCTCTGTTAAAATACATAGTGAGAGAAGACACAGAGAGAGCAACTGAGTACTGAGAGGGGAATAAGAACAAAGAAGAGGTAGAGCGAGAGATAAATGGTAGAGATACTGAAAGATAAGTGTGAAAGAGAAGGAAAGAATTAAGCAAGAGAAAGATGAAGTAAGAGAAGACCTGAAAAATGAGAAGTGGAGAATGTGATGTGTGTGTGTGTATGGAGAAAGAGAGTAAGAACTAGGAAATAGAGGGAGAGGCATATAAAAGGCACATAAACTGAGATGAACTTGGAAGAGGGGGAGATGAAGTAAAAAAAGTAGAGAAAAATTACTGGACTGGAGAAGGACTGAAAGAAAAGTGTGTGTGTGTGTGAAACACATAGGGAGAAATCTTGTCATTAAATGTGCAGGAAAACAACATCTGATAAGTAAATACACTGCAAACATGGTCTCTTATATGTGAAAATAATCTTAAATGTCATTATGGGACAGTTGTAGGTATGAACTCAGAAAAAAGGTACAGTAAGTGTACATTATTGGTACCTAAAGGTACAAACAGTGTAAACTAACCTTTAAAGGTGCAACTGTGGTTTTAGAGTCCATTTGTGTGCCCTAAAAGTACATTACATTCTCTTATCCAAAAGGAGAGTTGAATATTTGTAATCTTTCATTACAGAACACAGATTACAGAACAAAATGTAAGGCCAGGACTATAAAGCCCACACTATACCTTACTTTAAATTATCCCAAAATACTTAACATAAACTACAACACCACCTTGAAGTTGTAGAAGATCAATCAATCCCATTAGCACTCACTCAGGTTTGGTGAGCAATTTGGAGAATTACCAGAGGTGAATTAAGAAGATGGAAACTATATTATTTCACACAACGTCCTTCTATGAGGAAAAACTCAATTTATAAAATTACACAATGAAATACAAGTTGGCCAGTATAAAAATTTGACTGTTATATTACTACAGTCTCATGTATCAAATGACAATAAAGTGAGATAAATAAATAACCCATAGCGTAACCTTACAAACAAAAGCAATGATTTACAAGGACTTAGGTGCCAGAAATCAATAACAAAACACCCACAAAATAAAGAAAATAAATAACCACTACAAGATAATCAAGCAGAAATCAAAAATAAATTATATAAGTGAACACTACATTCCACAAAAAACCCACAAAGCTTGTTCCTTGGCTTGGTTTGAAGTGTGATGGTAAAAGGATAAGCTACTGTTTTCCAGTAGTAAGTGTTTTTCTAATTTAAATGAATATATAACATTGGCCTGAAAATTGCTGGCACTTGACTCAAATGACCCATTTACTATGTACTACAATTGAAACCACATCTTTTACAGGTATCTTATCTTTGCTTAAATATTAGAAGGAAGGAAAGAACAGTGATTAAATTTCACTGGCCAGGAATACACTCCTACGAGGAAAAAAGACACTGTTAGTGCTACGCAGCTAAAAACCCTCAGCAGAGTTAGTGCATACTGTAGCTCTTTGAAAGTAGTGTGTCTGCCATGAAAAGGCTCCACTCTCCACTAAGACTGCAGTCCAATACTGAGCACTGCTACACACTGTGACCAATAAGCGTATGCTTTACAGCAAGCCAAGTAAGAGGCAAACTCTGCAACGCTACATTTTAATGTAACCAGCAATACATAAAAGAAACAGCAGGTACATTTATCTGGACTTTATCTTTATCTGGACCGGATTCACTGGCATATACAGCAGTTCAGAAGTCCAGCTCAGTTTACACATTTTCTCATTTCATCTCACCCAGTGGTGGATCGAGGCAGGTTATATGGATTGGAATGCTGATCCACGGTTCTCCTAGTAGTCCATCTCAACTCAGGGACTGGTTAATTCATCTTAGTTACATCTGCCCTGGGAGATAATGGCTAATAGAAGTCTTCTATACATCTTAACCATTGTTCAGCAAGGGGGTGATCTTACCACTCCTTGAGGGACATACTTGAAGATGACCTTTGTCCTCATCACTAATAAGGCTACTACTCCTCAGAAGAAAGTCTTGAAGTTGGCTTCTGTCATCTTATCGCTCTGCTGGGAGAATGGCTAGGAGATGCCCAAGTACTACATTCAATTTCATTCAGAACAGTGCGAATTTCTCTCCAGGCCAGATCCTTCTATAGGTCAAACTGAATACACTCTTCTTGAGCCATCAAGACATCGAGTGAAACAATACTTTGTGCTGGCCCATATATCTTATTGTGGCCTTGCAAATTATTCTTTCTACTGACCACCAACTGGCAGAATGTTGCTCTCCCCGGCATTAGCATGGACAGTGCAAAGGTGTTCCTGGTGATGTTCAATGCATTCTTCTCCAGAGCCCCCAGTAAGGTCTTCACCAACCCCCAAAAAGAAGTCTGGTAATCGTGGCAGTCTTAGCTTTGTGACATTCAGTCATAGGGACTTGATTATAGCCACTGGTCAAGTCCACACTGGGCACACCTTAAAGCATCCAATGAGTCTTCAATGCATGGGAGTGGATAAGCATGCTTTGAAGTCTTTGAATTCAGGTGTCTGTAGTCCACACACAACCTGATGGTAACATGCTTCTTTTGGATGACCATAACAAGAGAAAAGTAGGGACTGCAACTTGCCTGGATTTCCTTACAGTCTAAAAGCTCTTGAATGTGAACTAGTTCATACTGGGAAGGTGCCTATATCACATTTACATTTTTACATTTACATTTATGCATTTGGCAGACGCTTTTATCCAAAGCGACTTACAAAAGAGGATCTAACATTCGAAATACAGCACAAATTATACAAAATACCTTACATTAAGTGCAATATGCCAGGAAGTAATAAGTGCATTAAAGAAAGACATTCAGTGCAAAAGATACTCTCGGAAGAGCTGGGTTTTCAATGATTTCTTAAATGCAGAGAGGGTTTCTGTTGCTCTGATAGTGCTTGGAAGCTCGTTGAGAATAGCCTCAACTGACCTGTACAGGGGTTTGGTCGTGTTAGTTGGCGCTCCTTTGAGGAATGGAGAGGGCGGGCGCTAACGTATGGTTTTAAGAGTCTGTTGAGGTAGATGGGAGCAGAACCAGTGAATACTCTGAAGGCCATCATTAGTGATTTAAATTTGTTGCGAGCAGCTAAGGGTAGCCAATGCAGCTCAACTAATAGGGGCGTGACATGTGCTCTTTTTGGTTGGTTGAAGACCAGGCGTGCTGCAGCATTCTGGATCATCTGTAGCGGTCTCACAGCACAGGCTGGAAGACCTGTCAGGAGGGCGTTGCAATAGTCTAGACGGGAGATTACTAACGTCTGAACAAGGAGCTGTGTTGTATGTTGAGTTAGGTATGGCCTAATGTTCCTTATGTTGAATAGGGAGAAGCGGCACGATCGAGCTACAGTGGTAACGTGATCTGCGAAGGTCAGCTGGTCATCAAGCATGACACCTAGGTTTCTTACAACCTTGGTGGGAGCCACTGATAGGGACTCTAGCTTGATGCTGATGTTGTGGAGAATAGCTTGCTTGGCTGGGAGGACCAGTAGTTCAGTTTTGGATAAATTCAATTGGAGGTGATGTTCCTTCATCCATGTAGATATGTCAGAGAGACAGTCAGAGATTCGAGTTGCCACTGAAGTGTCTCCTGGAGGAAAGGATAAATAGAGCTGTGTGTCATCTGCATAGCAGTGATAGGAGAAGCCGTGCGAATATATGATTGGGCCTAGAGAGGTGGTGTACAAGGCAAAGAGGAGGGGTCCCAGCACTGAGCCTTGGGGCACACCTGTGGTGAGGTGGTGTCGCGCTGATGTTTGTCCAAGCCATGACACACTGAAGGATTGTCCATTGAGATAAGACTCAAACCAGGAGAGTGCATTGTTCTTGAAGCCCATGTCAGTGAGTTTGTTTAGTAAGATGTGGTGGTTGACCGTATAAAAATGCTGCTGATAGGTCGAGCAGAATGAGAACTGAGGACTGACCTGTTGCTTTGGCATCTTTAAGAGCTTCCATTACTGACAGAAGTGCAGTTTCCGTCGAGTGGCCGCCCTTGAAGCCGGATTGGTTCGAGTCAAGAAGGTTATGTTGGGAGAGGAATTTTGTTGCCTGCTTAAAGACAGCTCTTTCAATGATTTTAGACAGGAAGACGAGGAGAGAGACTGGTCGGTAGTTCTCTACTATAGAAGGAGCAAGAGAAGGTTTTTTGAGTAGAGGTCTTACTTGAGCTTGCTTGAAGGTGTTTGGAAATGTTCCAGAGGTTAGTGAAGAATTGATTACATGAGTGGCTGCGGACAATGGACAATGGTTTGCAGTAGGGTGGTAGGAATGGGATCCAGTGGACAGGATGTAGGACGGCCACCTCTAAGAAGATTTGATACCTCGTCTTCTGTGAGAGGAGTGAAAGAAGGGAAGGAAGCAGTAGGTTTAGGAGGATTCGAAGGGGGAGCCGGAGGCTGTGTAGAAGGGACCGAAAACCGGCTGCTGATTGCAGCAACTTTGCTGGTGAAGAAATCAGCAAATGCGTCAGCGGTGAGGTTGGTTGCAGGGGGTGGAGGTGGAGGGTTCAGCAGAGACTTGAAGGTTGGAAACAGCTTCCGGGTGTCAGTAGCGTTGTTGATTTTGTCTTGGTAGAATTTCTTTTTTGCAATGGTGACATTTGTTGAGAAGGCTGAGAGCAGGGATTGTAGTTGTGTCAGGTTTGATGGGTCTTTATCACTGGTTAACTGGCACTTTATCAGTAAGAGGAATGTCATGTTGAATAAGACTGGTGTAACCCAACTCACACTCCTTCTGGCCAAAAACAGAACTATGATGTTGCTGGAGTATAACTATTACTGCTCCTGTTCAGGAATAAGGGTAGATCGAGAGAATTTTTCAGCTACTGCCAATGATTCAACTACAGTCCCCTGTTAAGAACAATGAATGAGTTCATCTACCTTGCCAGTTGAAGATATAAGCTGTAATTCAACAGCAAACAGTTGTCCCATAGCAGCTCTAGGTGGAAGCCAAATATCTTGATGTTCTACACCGACTACTGAAACTGCCACAGAACCTGAGTCAATAGAAAGAAGGGTACGAGACACAAGTAGACCACCTGACAACATATGTACATGCGGTTCAAAGAGTTCAGATAACAAGACTGCTCCAAAGCTGGGATTACACACTGCCAACACCCACAACTGTTTGACCCCAGACTGTCACCTGACCCAGACACCCTGTAGGAGGTAAGCACTCCAGGTGATAACGTTCGATTAGTGCTTGTCTCCAAGGTTCACCAGCAGACTAAATAAAAGAATTCTGAAGGAAGGCAGACCCATGCTGAAAAAGTCAGGTACCTTGGTTTCTGCTGCTGAAAATACAAATCACTATAGTCCTTAATCACTAAAACTCCCATATGTGATAGCACTTTGCCCAAAACTTGAATGTCCAATTCCAGGTGACCCAGGTAGGTAATATCTAGACCACTGGCAGCCTTAAGATGCAACCAATGACAGGTTTGTAACCCCCTATCACCTCTATCCTGGAGGTGTGTACAAAAGCCTCTATTATAGTAGTGACCATAGACCCAGTATCCAATAGGCAAAACATTGCTACCCCACGCACACTAACGTCTACCACTGGACAGGTACCAGCAAACATGTTTGCTGAAACAGACTGAACTAACTCTAGAGCCCTGAACATTCCCATTTGATGCCTGAGTCTGAACATCAGCGGGAATTCGTTTTCCAAAATAGTAAGTGCTCTAACTGTGGCCCTAGTCTGTCTCCTATGTGACCCACCAGCTGAAACATTGTGTCCTCTAGTGAACAGTGGATGCCTTGACCTTGTAGGGCAAAACTTCATAATCTGACCAGGCTGTTGGCATTTCATACAAACAGACTGACCATTAAAATTAAAGTGATATGGCAGTGCATTTAAGGTGTGTCTCCTACCCACAAAAGCATTGGAAGTACTAGAGGAATCTAGACGCTTTAAAATAGCATCAAGTTGAGTTTGCTGATTCTTAAAACACTCCCTTAACTCTAGCAATTCATTACTTTGCTCTCCTGTAATGACATTATCGGCTCTGGGACTGTCCATAAATGTCACCTGTGAATTACAAGAATAAACCCTGGTCCTTGGAGCCACCAGTCGTTCCCCATCTTCCACCCAGTGAATAGCCTCACCACGATTGTCTAAAAAGAGGATACAGGGTTAAGTCATACAAAGTGCTTTAATTCTCCGTGAAGTAAACCATCTCAAACATGTTTTACACATTGATCCCAGACTAATACATTTGAGTTTGGAAAGCTTTCAGGGCTACTTCACTATACAGCCTCCATTAGTGACAGCAAACTATGAGAAAATTCACAAAGAGACTCTCCCTCCAAATGTTTACGCTGAAAAAAAAAATGTTTCTGTAACCCAATTTTGGACTGTGAACACTTAAATGTATCTAAAATTATAGTGAGAATAGTAAAAGAAACATCAGGTACCTTAATCTGGACTTCAGTGGTGCATACAGGTTCAATGGCATGTACAGCAGTTTCGCTCAGTTTACTGTACCGCATTTACACCAAGCCTGAATGAAGTACTCAAAGCCTTTAACTTAATAAGAGCTCATCACCCTACCTGCACGTGTCCCTGACAGTGAACCAAATGATAGTTGAGCCAGATCTCACAAGATTTTAAAGCAGAGCCTGCGTCCTGAATCCTGGAGATGAAATTAGGTGTATGAAATCAACATTTGTACATGTAAAAATGTGCAATTATAACTGTATAAGTTACAAATATGTTCCCAAAATGCAGATACAAATACCACCACAGTGACAGTTTTTCTGACAGTGAAATAAGATAAGATTCATTCATTCATTCATTACCTGTAACCGCTTATCCAAGTCAGGGTCGCGGTGGGTCCAGAGCCTACCTGGAATCATTGGGCGCAGGAGGGAACACACCCCGGAGGGAGCGCCAGTCCTTCACAGGGCAACACAGACACATTCACACCTACGGACACTTTTGAGTCGCCAATCCACCTTCCAACGTGTGTTTTTGGACTGTGGGAGGAAACCGGAGCACCCGGAGGAAACCCACGCAGACACGGGGAGAACACACCAACTCCTCACAGACAGTCACCTGGAGCAGGAATCGAACCCACAACCTCCAGGTCCCTGGAGCTGTGTGACTGCGACACTACCTAAAGAACTAAGGTTTGAAAGAGGTCCAATAAACAGATATGAGACAGGGAGTAGATTTAAGTGTTTGATTATGATGCAATCACTGTTTTAATGTAAACAAGGCCTAAAAAGGTATTTATGGAGTTTCATGTAGCAGACGACATGGTCAGGACCCAGCTGTGCACTATTCCCTGCTTTGTCTTGATCTGTGAAGCGAGGAATCTGTTAAACGTAGTGTTTAAATCTGTGTGACCCAATGAGAGCTAGACTGAAAGTGCTCCGGCATTACATAAGTATGCAGCAGCTGGGGGCTGCAGACACAAGCCCACCTATACAGCCCCAATAAGTCCACAAACCAGAATCACACACATGCACACAACCACATGCACACACACACACACACAAACAGCCCTCAGATAAGTCCACCTCAACTACAGATTTAACACTGACAATGAAAGCATGCTGAAAATTTCCATAAAAAATAACATTCCCATGTTCGTTTATTTGGTGAATGTAACATAGGTGCCATACTCCTTATGAACATTCATCAGTAAAAAGTGCAGGAAAACTCAAATTTAGAACTTATTCCATAATAACTGGAATGAGAACCTCCCGTGGCAGAGGCTGGAGGGAAGTTGCCGGGCACAAAGATACTTGGGCTTCTTTACTTGCCCTGCAGCCACCAGGTCCCTGAATGGATTAAGTGGAAAAGAAGATGAGGATGATGATGATGATGATGATGACGATGATGATATTTTAAAGTGGTATCATGCATTCTATATGACTTCATCTATACAGACTTAAAAATGGTTTAAATGCCTGTTTATTACAATTAATTAGGTCGTAAACACCTTAAAAGTCATTAATAATGACTAATAATTAAGAACACACCAACTCCTCACAGACAGTCACCCGGATTGGGAATCGAACCCACAACCTCCATAATTAATAACTAATAATAAACAGATTTTAACATTTCTTTATAAGTGTAGTCTTATTCTTACAGAGTACCGAAAGTACTATTTTAGTGCTGAAGCTATTATTTTATGACCTACTTTGTACAATATACAGTGTGTAGGGAGACATTGGAGTTTCAATATTTGCAAAAAAAATGGTGGCGAGGGTTAAGGCTGCAGCTTGTTATGGCTTCCCTTGTCATAGCTGTAGTTAATATCCTGTTAGTAAAAAACACTGTAGTATGATGTAGTACTAATATTTGTATTCTAGTCACACTTTTAAAGTTAGTACATAGCATATACTGTATAGTATTATTGTGTAGTTCACAGCTGGGATGCAGACTATGCGAGTCTGGATTGTTTTATAACCATTTTGAAATGTACAGAACAAAAACAAATGATGAGTGGACTGTTATTCACAGAGGTGGGACAAACAGTCTGGGAGAGCTTGATTAATTATGTGTTAAAATTAGAAAGAAAAAAATATCCTTCCTTTCCCTTTCGCCAATGCAATGCCCCATCGCCCTAATGAAGGAACTGCCCATGCTCCTAGCGGAGGCCTGGCCTTGGGTGTGGTGATTAAGGCTCATGTGTGGTTGCTCTCATTCTGTTGGTCAGTGGTTATGTTTGCATATTAAAAGAAATGAAACCACCTATCAAGAGAGGTGCCTAAAAGGTTTGTACACAGTTCCACTACTTTAATCATGACTGATCACCAATCTGAAACTTTGCTGAGGTTGTAATTACAGCTGCCAAATGCCTTTAAAACTAAAGTTAATTGATTACTGCATTCAGTCAAATTAAAATTGACCACACTCCCACTTTGTTCCACTCAAATAAACAGCAAATGATGAACTCAAGCAGTATGTGATATTTCGCCTAAAATGTTTAGCTTAAAAACATAACATAAACTGATTTAGCATGAAAAAATACACACAATTTTATGCATGGATATTATTGTTATTTTTAATATGCTTTTAGTTAGTTTTTATTGTCTTTTTTCTACATTCTTTGTCAAAAAATAGTTTGACACAGAAGGAATTGTTTGATTGCAATAATATTACGAACAAAGATATAGGTTACCAGGAATGATAAATGATTAAAAACAAGACTGCTATGGGCAATAATTATAGGGGTGGATTGTTGACAAAGCATCCATAACTGGTCATGGCATAGTATCTGTGTCTTCAAAGCAAGTTCTTGAGACAGCAGAAGAATGCAGAAGAGTGTTGGCCTTTTATGAATTGTGCACCGGAATGTGTGTCCCAAAAAGTTAGGGCCATTGTTGGCAGGACCTCATTAATTTCACTTTGGGCTGTGAAAGTGCCTGTAATGAAGAGCAAATGTGATCTGCCATCATACGAATTTGTGTCCCACACCATGACACCAGGCCTCCTGGGCCTGTGATGCTTGATACAAAACTGTTCATCTTGGCACTGACCTGTGTGTCTCCACACATGCATTCACCAGTCATCTCTACCAAGAGAAATGCGGGACTGGCCACTGAAGATAACCCACTGCCATTCTGGGTGATTTTATGATAGTCTGGCATGACACCATTGTAGTCTTTGGCAATGGTGCTGGCACTAAAAGGATGACTCATGAAGGACATCGCTGCTCGCTGCATGTCCACATTCAAGGCTTTTGGATCATTCTGTGCATGTCAGACAATCCAGTTCTCCCCTTCCATGATTCTTGTAGGTCTTCTAGGTGTCTCTGGTGTGTACCCTCTTCTATCTACTGCCGCCAACAGCATGCTATGGTAATATCTGCATGACCAGTGTGTTGGGCAATACATCGATAAGTCCATCATGCTTCCCAGAGCCCTACAATGTGAACCCTGTCAAACTCTTCCAACTGCTTGAATTACTTTCAAACTATTCTCAGAGGCATACTTCACTTGCAAAAGAAATTACCAACACAACAACATGAATCAGAATCGTAAGCACACACAAAAAGGGACAACCTTATCAATATCATCAATTAAGCCCATCCTTGCTTGCATCACATGCACGTCTGAGCATGGAACTTGAGCCATTTGCAGGTTTTACAAAGTCAAACCCACCCACCAACTTTCATTCCTGTCTGCTAATTCCTTCTGGCTGCAAATATTTTTTTAACAATGGGTGTATTTGCTCTTCCTCTTTATAAATAAATAGGCCCTTGTGGCATAATCCTGTATGAGAAGACTGCACAGGTCAAAATATCTCTCAGATTTCACCCACACAGGCAAAGGGCTTCAGTGCAAGCTGCTTATACATAAACACACAATACACACGGGTTAACAATTTGACCTATTCGTCCATTTCATTTGCCTTTTTTTTTTTTGACTATATATCAGCAACAATCAGACACAGGTATATAATTGGCTCATATTGCCATATGTCATATGGCTTTGTAATGACTTGTATAAAGGAGCATATTCTACGCCAATTTGGGTATCTTACTGAAATATCTGTGAATTTCTTTGGTCTAAATACCAGTGTTCAATAACAGTGTTCTCCCCCTGTATTAACAGCCCTGTTCAGAATGACAGTTCCAGTGCCTATTCCTTTAAATCAGACATATCATCCTGCAAAACCTAATTTCAGCAGTGTTGTGGTAGTTACTCAAAAAAGGTACAAAATCTTCAAGGGGCTCTTTGTAAACTTAAATGAAGCTGCATAAATTTATGTGGAGGAAAAATTTCCTCAGAATCCACTGCTGAAGAATAAGTCTTTTGCCCACTGACCTCTGTAATAGTGGTTGTATATATTTGTTTTTACACACACACACACACACACACACACACACACACACACACAAAGCACAAAATGTTGTGCCGAGGCGTTAGTGCATCCAAAAATTACACTGATAACAACTTAGGAAATATTAATAATGTTAATAAAATGACATTTTGTAGAAAAATATGCGAAACTAAAGTAACTGTCTTTACAAATTTAGTAACTGTAATGTGATTACAAAATATTTAACAGTAATTTGTTATATTACTTCATTACAGAAAAAAGTAATCATATTACTGTAACATGTTCCTTTGTACTGTGTTACCTCCAATACTGTATTTCAGAGAGGTAGTGTTAAGACACCTTTATTATATATTTGTATATTGTAAAACTCTGTTTAGTGATTTTGTCTAATATGTAAACAAATTGAAGCCTATATTCAGAAAATTTGACATTAATTTATATTAATGTCACCAGTAGTCAGCTAGTTTAACTAACATTAGCAATGTTCATGAATGAGTGAACACTGTTGCATTCTCCATGCTCATCGTGTATCTTTTGCTCCATTTATCATCATCTACAGGCACTCACATAAATGCAGGTTCAGCGCTTTCATTGAACAGGCACTTTGAGATAAGGAGGTGGGACAGTTCTACAGTGCATACTCTTCAAGTAAATAGGAGAAAAAATCTTGTTATATCCTATAGTTTTCAGAACTAGTCTGTTTTTGTGGACCACCTAAGTAGTTTTGCAAGTACAGACCACGCCCGTAAAGACTGAAATGGGGAAGTGAACTCAGATGTTTTTGGGAAGGAATTCAGGGTGGCTTAGGAATGCATATGAAGGGTGGAGACCGGGTGGTGGTGGAAGGTTTGTCTGATCCGGAAATGATGTGGGTTTGCAGTGTGTATATATAGGGCTGAGGGGAGGAGGTTGGGTCCTACTCCCAAAATAAATTTATTCATTCATTGTCTGTAACTGCTTATCCAGTTCAGAGTCATGGTGGGTCCGGAGCCTACCTCTAGGCTGAAGGAGGTGCCAGTCCTTCACAGGGCAACATTCACTCACACATCTATGGACGCTTTAGTGTCGCCAATCCACCTACCAACGTGTGTTTTTGGACTGTGGGAGGAAACCGGAGCATCCGGAGGAGACTCACAGACAGTCACCTGGAGCGGGACTTGAACCCACAACCTCCAGATCCCTGGAGCTGTGTGACTGCGACACTACCTGCTGCACCACCGTGACACTCACTACTAAATTATTTGAAGTTATTACATAATTATGTGTGTGGATGTATGTGTTGTTTGTAATTGTAGGTCATCTGACTTGAGAAAGATTTAAAAATAAAGATAGATAAAAAATAAATAAAGATAAAAAAATGTAGATATATACAGAAAAATATAGATATTCCTCAATAAATTATCAGTGTTTTTCCAAACTGCTTGATGCCTGAGGCATGACACCACATGCAGTCATTGAGCTGATGTGCTTGATGTGTAGAACACTGATTTATTCACTGTCAGAGGTTAAGGAGTACAGTAATCCTCCAGTGGCTTACTAACATTTGCATACATTCCTAAATTAGCAGCATGTCCTTGGGGTCTGACAGAGAAGACGAAGTGTAGAATAATCTCTTCCTGTGCAGATCCACTAAAAGCTGAATTTATGAATAAATCTTTCCCGAGCACTGGCTCCTCGTCCTCAGCTGGACACCCCACTGACTACTGAGAGTTTACTGAGCAGATTTCTCTAGTAGATCATGTTTGCTCAAACATTCAAGTTCATAGCTGAGATATATACATACTGGCCAATTTATCAGCTCTCATTCTAACCTGTTCATCTCTGGCACTTGTGCAAAAGCACCACTCAAAATGGTTTTGTAGGCAGCGCTGCCTCAAGACATAAGGTAAATATTTGGTTACCAGCCAAAAAGTACAGATGAATGCGATTGTTTAAAACAGATTGGGTAAATCAGTAAAACTCTGCCTAGACCCTAGGTTTTCCTGCTCTGTCTGACAGAAATGTCTTTTGGATGAAATGATTCTGCAATATACTGTAACTCAGAGGTAGCTGCTGAATGTTATACAGAACACAATGTTATACACAACTCAGCTGCCTCTGAGCCAGATTCTGAAGAAGTATATTTTTTGCACACTTGATTTATGATTGCTGCCTTTGAAGAAGCTGCAGAATAACATACAATAATGCTCTGCTTCCTCAGAGGCAGCAGTGCCTTTTCCTTCAGTTGCAGCACTAACATAAATGTACAGAGGAAGCAGCAGAGCATTTTTATATTCTGCAGCTTCCTTTGAGGCAGTGAGTTACATTATCCTCCATTCAATAAAACAAATTACTGATATTTTTGGCAGCACTTCCAACAAATTATGAAACAGAACTCTGCAGTAACTCAAAAGTCTACAGTAACAATAATGAAAATTATATTGCACATTTATACTTCCAGAGACATTTTTGGCAGACAGAGCAAGCAAACACTAGGATCTATGCAAAGCTTATGGTGCATTTTTTGAAAATCTCTGCCCAGTCTGTTTTAACCACTCACAAACATCCCTGCCTGTTGGCTGGTAACTATTTATGTTCTTTCTGCCTCAAAGGCAAAGCTGCCTCCATAATCATTATGAGTAGTGATTTTGAACATAAGCTCATGGCACAGTTTCTGAGCACAGGTCCTCTGTTTTACAGATAATACATGCTTGGTTGCATTATCTAAGGTGCACTCATTGCTGACATGGATATTCAACTGCACACATATTGGAAAAGGAAAGGGAAGGGCTATATGGCTATAAACAGCAGAACTGTGTTCTTTGCTGTGAGGATTTGATGGCATTCTGCTACATAGCTTCATTATTCCAATGTTTCCAGAAGTGTAGAGGTAGCTAGTGCTGCAATAGGGAGCGAACTCCCTGTTAATACCAGTAAGTGCTGGAGGTTTTATATTTCTTTTGTCAATGCTTAGCCTTGGGCATGGTGACTTAGACACATGTGCATTTTAGTCTATTTATAATGTTTTTATTCAAAGGACACATTTGTATTCATGTCATTTAGCAGATATGTTACAGACCAAATCTTCTTGAACTGAAACCCTGATAGATGCAGGGGTCAATGCTGAACCCAAGAGATATACAAAATTACAAAATTCATTCTTCTTATTAAATTTAATGTTTTCTCTGTAGATAGCTTCACACCATAGAGAAACTAACACTACTGAAATAATGGAACTCAGAACAGTGTTTTTTTACTTTAACTCTATATTATGAGTTTTAAAAAGTTACTTTGACAAAGTATTAAAAGTATTAACTAATTTCAAAGTATTTATTAAATTTGGAAAGTGTGGAGCTATATAAACCCTCAAAAAGCAAAGAGCAGGATTAGTGGTCATTTTCATAAAGTTCAGAGATGAGTGGAACAGGGAACAGACTTTACTACTCTCATCTGTACCTTCTGAGGCGGCTGATGTCCTTTGGGTGAGCACAAAACATGCCTACATTCTCAGAAAAAATGTATGGTAGAGATTGGTCACAAAAGGTACAAACAGTGTAAATGTACCTTTAAAAGGTACAACAGTGATTTTAGAGTTCAGCTGTGTTCCCTACATTAAATTCCCTTCTCCAGAACATAATAATAGATATGATAAAAGAATAATAAAAGACCTTGAGGGTACCACCACAGAAACAGCAAAAAGTTCCATTACTGTGGCAGTTTTTCTGAAAGTGTGTGGACATTCTAGTTCACACTAGTTTATTTTTGCTAGTGCTGTATTCTATGTTGTTGTGTGCTGAGGCAAAGCATCAACAAATGTGATCTGAACACATTGGACAATTCTTGCTTTGTTGTCTGAGTCCACTCGAGTCAAGCTAGACTTCCTGGAGTAACTGTAGGAACATTCTCTTAGACTCTGACTGTACAGTGGTCTTTAATGCCGACAGGGGGGCTGTCCTCTAAAAGTTTGCTGTTGAGCCCTATTGAGTTATACCTTCTTGTTGCAGAAGGACCATCATCCACAGAATTACATTTATTTGTTTCAGATTGATGCTTTTTCTACCTGCATCTGTGCTACATTTAAAAATTTACAGCATCTTTGGGCTCTGAGTCCATTACAGTCCTTGACCTGCCCATTTTAACTAAAATTTAACACATTCAAGTTCAGCCAACTTGAGTGTGAAATGGAGATTGAAAGTTTACATTAATTAAGTATGACAAATACAACTAACAAAGTAAACTTCCTGAGACAGAAGTTTCCACATCTCTTTTCATGTCCTATTACACTCTTCTCTCTGTGGTGCTGCAATGATGTGGGGGGGGGGGGGGGGGCACTAGTCGATTTACCTTGGAAAAGAAATATCAAATTTTAAAAATGTCTGATTTATATGCCTCTTAATCCCCTGCACCATTACCTTAAATTAGAAGGATGCCTGATTCCCTCATTGTGAACAATTAGTTTCTATCACCCATTGTCTTGTCATCCTGAAGAAAAGGGAGAGAGTGTAAGAGGATGAAAACATCAGATGTAGAATGCATGTTCAGCAGAGAATATGCAGAGGTCACTTCTCTTTCTTTCTTTCTTGCTCTAAAATTTGACAGCACAATAAAATGAGTGCTGTCAAATTTATTTACCTTGTTGCTGTGGTTTCAGTTGCACTAAAATACTACTCTGAGGAGGAGTGCTCTCCAGCAGCTTTGCTGAAGCAGCTTTAACTCCCCAAAAGTGAGTCACACAATGAGCACACAAACACAAGACCAAGCATTCTGAGATGACAGATATGAATGAATGTGGATCTCGCTGATTTTCTAATTTCTGAACCAAGAGCTGTTGCTAATTTAAAGCCACCTGTGAACTTTGTGTGCCCTTTTCCACAAATTATTTTTTTCAGTTCTTTGGCTCATAAACTTGTTTACTCTTTTCAAAAGAGCAGCCTAACTGAGAAGCATACAATAACTTGAATTCCCAGGAAGTCTCCCATGCAAGTACTAAACAGCCTCAAACCTGCTTAGATTCAGAGATCAATCCAAATCAGACAATTGAGAGAAGTTTGGCCGACTTGCTGAGTGTAGAAGTCTGCTAATCTTATTCTAATGTCTGAATCAGGAGCTGTTGCTTACTTAGTCTCGCATTGTGAGACTCTCTGCTAAATTGGCATGATGTGTAGATCAAGGCAGATAGCCAATCAGAATGCAACTGGCAGAATTTTGGCAGTGAGCCCAATGTGACACGCTGAAAGTATCAGACATTCCATCAACTTGTGGATGGAATGTCTGTGGTTGAAACTATAGGGGATACTGGGGTGTTTCCAAAAATGGTTAGTTACTTCTCCTCCCCACCTGCTTCCTTCCTACTGCTCCTCTCCTACCCCAGAAGAAGGCAGAGCAATTGAAGAGAGTAAAGGGCAGAAGGAATATTAAGAATGAGCACTTGGAAATGAGACAGCAGAACAATTTCAAGTATGATGTTGACTACTGATGAACTGAGTCTATCTTGATGTTTGTTTTAAGTACAGCTCTAATACTGAAGAACCAATCACAGCTGCTTCACAGAGCCAGCACATATACCACAATTCTGGCAATTTAATTGTATTCTGAATGTTTAAACACCTACAAATATTTGCTCATATGTTTGTACCAACTGCATATTTGTGATTAGGTTTCATTTGTAAAGTAGCATTCTCCATATACACTTAATATCTGGGTGGTACACAGTGATGTCACTCCAGAATCCTTAAAAGTCTAACTGTATACCATACTCTGGGGTATCCTCTGCTGGAAGACACTTTGCAGGGATTTTAATCATTCGATGTGAGACTACCTAGGGAGCCTAGGTCCTGAAAAATGTTCCCATAGGCTGCTAGTTAGAAGGGAGAACACCTAGGGAGCCTAGGCCCTGTAAGCCATGCCCATAGGATGCTATTTTGAATTGAGTTAAGGAGACACAATAGAAATCTATGATCAAATTAGAAGAAAACCTTTTAAAAAATAATTGATTTTGTTTTAGACGTTTACTAGCAAGTTGATCTGAGCTGATTTCATTTATGGACATACCTCTCTCAGAATACCTGATGTTGGTTGATCTGTACAGCTAAGCAGGGTCTGACCAGGTTATTCATTGGATGGAATACTACCTAGAGACACTAGGTCCCGAAAGTTTTTTTTGAAGGGAGCTAACGTGTTAAAATTGAAATCTATGACCAATGGCATAGAAAACATTAAAAAATAAATGAAGCATTAATGATAATTTTGATGTTTACCAACAACCAATACCTAAGCCATACCTAACTCAGAATACCTGATCTTGGCTGTTGTTTTTGTTTGCTTGTTTGTTTTACAGATAAGTCTGTCCTGTTCAGTCCTTGAATGGAAGTCTACCTAGGGAAACTAGGTCCTGAAAACTTTTCCTTTAGGCTGCTTATTTGAAGGTAGTTAGGGAGTAACTATGGGAGTCTATGATCAAAGTAGAAAAAACATTAAAAATTTTGACAATTACTAGCAAATTAATATGCCAAATTTTATGGCCAATACCACTCTCACAGTATGTGATCTTGACTGATCTGTTGTTACAAACCACTTGTGCTCCAGCTCATCTGAGTATTAATTAGTTACACCTGCACCTCATCAGCCACACCCCATTTGCAGCCCTAAAGTTTCCTCTCTCCTCCTTGCGAAGTATTGACCTTCCATGAGATTCACTAAACTGTCAATATTTCCTCTCTGCCTTCTGGTGTTTCGACCTCTGTTTTCCCCTCAGGACCCTTCTATCGCCTAGCCCCTCGGATAATCTCTGGATTCTGCCTCCCTGGTGTGACCCATGCTTTCCCTGACTACAATTACTGGAATAAACCATTCACGTCTCTGCTATTCACTTAGTCATAGCCGTAAATAAAATTCCTGCAACTAGATTGAGTTTCTCTGTGTTTTTTTTTTTTGACATTACAGAATACTTTGCCTGTAAAAATGGATCCAGCGGAGTTGTCAGCTCGCCTCGCTCGACAGGACGCTACTATCACTCAGCTCCAGGAAACCATTCAAGGACCCTTTAACCCTACCCAAGCCCAACCTGCTTCTAGTTCAACCACCATCTCTGGAGCAAACTCTCCTCAGGCTCCAGTAGCTTTACCAGAGAGGTATGATGGTTCTCCCAACCGTTGTAAAAATTTCTTGCATTGTTCGATGTATTTTGCTTACAATACCTCTCAGTTTGTCACCGAGAAACAGCATAACCATTTCATGCTGTCCCTCCTCACTGGAGAAGCTGGGACTTGGGGAACGGCACTCTGGGACAGTGGGGATTCCTCTCTCGAATCGATTACAGCGTTTGTCACTCTGTTTAAGGCGGTCTTTGACCACCCAGCTGACGGCAAGGACCCTGGTACACGCCTATGTGAGATTCAGCAAGGTAAATGTACCGTACCGTTTTTTTGTTGAGAAAAATAAAAGGTGGTGGTCTCTGACCATGTATTGACTACAGGGCCTTAAATGACATCACAGTGAAGTTCGCCTACCCACTTCTTCTCATGCCTGTCTCTCATGAACAGTTAAAAGGAGCAACTATTTTCACTAATGTGCATACAGTGTACACAAATGTGCATACAATCTAATTCAGATTTGAGCTGGAGATGAATGGAAAACTGCCTTTCTCACCTCCAGGGGGCACTATGAGTCCTTGGTTATGCCCTATGGTTTAACTAATAGTCCTGCTGTTTTTCAGGCCTTCATGGATGAGATCTTTTGTGACATGATTGGGAGGAGCATACTGGCTTACATTGACGATATTTTAATCTATTCTCATTCCATTCCAGAACATATTGAACATGTGAAAGCAGTTCTCTCCCGGTTACGCAAACACCACCTGTATGTTAAGGCAGAAAAATGTGAGTTGCTGTAATGTGGCAGCTCACCCAGGAGTGTATTGGAAAAGGGTAAGCCACCAACAGAGCACTAGAGAAATAGGCCTCAAGTGCAGAGACACACAAACAACCCCTCTGGATGTTAAGAGTGTCAGGGAAAAAATGAAACACAAGAGAGGAAAACTTAAGATATCAGGGGAAAACTGATCAACTCAAAATTGAGCAAAAGAAAACAAAGGCTTCCCAAAACAAAAGGGTGGGACACGACAAGACGAAAGAAATTAAAGACTGAACACTAATAATTACTAATTATTTATTTATACCAAAAATGGTAAAGAAAAGAAAATATTGAATCCCAAGAGAAACCAGAGGGAAAGCGCTGGTGGAAAAACAGAAGATAGATAGACCCAGGAGAAAACTCAAGAGCCTTTACCAAATTACCGGCCAGGCTTGCACATCACTCTGAAAAGAGAAACCCAAGACTGAGCACTGAGGTGTGTGTTGGCTTCCCTTACGTATGAGTAGTCCGGGTGGAACTAATTGCCTCAAATTAAGTGTCTCTGTCTCCCCCTAGTGACTGGGGGTGGCTTAGCAGGCAGCCTCGCCCCAGCCCCAGGCAGACCTCTTACAGTTTCACAAAACTATCATAACCTTCCTGGGATACACCCTAACTCCAGGTTATATATCTATGAACACTGACAAGGTATCAACTATTACCTTCTAGTCTATACCTACCACTAAGGAGTTACAATGATTTTTGGGCTTCGCTAATTTCTATAGGTGGTTTATTTGTAACTTTGGATCCTTAGCTGCTCCCCTCTCAGACCTACTCAAGCAACATTCCAAACAGAAACGTACCTGGACATCTAGCGCTGACATGGCATTTGAACATCTGAAGAAGGCATTCTACTCTGCCCCTATTCTCTGCCAACCCGATCCCGACCTACCATTCGTGCTGGAAGTGGATGCTTCTGAGGTGGGCACAGGAGCCATCCTCTCACAATGGTCAGGTAAACCCCCTAAGTTACATCCCTATGCTTTCTTTTCTCTATTAAACTACTGCCTGCGGTGAGAAACTATAATGTTGGTGACCGTGAAATTCCTTGCCATAAAATTGGCTTTGGAGCAATGGAGACATTGGCTAGAGGGAGCCCAACATCCGTTGTTTACACAGACCATTAGAATCTGGTATATCTGAAGCGGCAAAGAGGTTGAAACCCCGACAAGCCAGGTGGGCCCTTTATTTTGCACGCTTTAAATTCTCAGTATCTTTTCGTCCAGGCTCTAAGAATCTGAAGGCTGATGCCCTTTCCCGCATTTATGACAAGGGAGTTCCCAACCATGAACCGGCTCCCATCCTACCAGCCTGGTGTTTCTTAGCCCCTATTGGATGGGGTTTTCAAGAGGAGATCGAGGAGGCTCTACGAGAGGACCCCAGCCCTCCAGACTGTCCTCCCGGTAGGAGAGCTTCACCCGTTACCTATTCCTGGTCGACCCTGGACACATCTTGCCATGGACTTCATCATAGATCTGCCCGAGTCTGAAGGTAATACCACTATCATGGTAGTCACTGACCGTTTCTCAAAAATGTGCCGTCTAATCCCTTTCCCTCCACAGAAACAGCTGAGGCCACCGGTGGCATTTTCCTTAGTCTTTAGAATCTTTGGTCTGCCTGAGGAAATACTATCAGACAGTTTACACCTCGGGTCTGGCAACAGTTTTGTAAGAAATTAGGGATAACAATGGGTCAACCCTGTGTCCTACCAGCTACAACTACCACCCTGATATAAAATGAATCCTACCTTCCATGTCTCCTTATTGAAACCTGTTTTCTACGATCCTGTTTCTGCAGCTGAAACTGGTCTCCACTCTCCTCCAACCCTGGAGGTTGGAGGTCAACCTGCATACATAGTGCGGACATTACTGGACTCCCGCATATGAAGTGGACTGGGAGGGTTATGGTCCTGAGGAGCAATGCTTGGTACCTGCTGGGGATATCCTGGACCCTGCACTCATCGACAACTCATGCAGATCACCCAGACCGTCCAGCTTCTGGAAGGCGGGGTAGACCAAGGGGAGGGCATTCCAGGGCATCAGGAGCCGCCCGTCGGGTGGAGGGTACTGTTACGAACCACTCGCGCTCCAGCTCACCTGAGTATTAATTAGTTGCACCTGCACCTCATCTATACAGCAAAGTAGGGTCTGCCATGGATAATCCTTGGATGGAAGACAATCCAGAGACCCTAGGTCCTTTTCGCCCCCTGCTATTATGAAGGGGGGTTAAGGAGTTTACCAGGGCATTACTTAGCATTATAGATCAGCCAAGATAAAGCATTTTGAAAGTGGTATAGCTAAAGCCAAAGCTGGCTCATTTTAGGTTGCTAGTAATTATCTAAATCATCATAAATCCTTTATTTATATTTTAAGTTTTCTTCTTCCTTGATCATAAATTCCTTTGTAACTTCCTAACTCCCTTCAAAGTAGCAACCTACGGGCACAGTACTGTTTGTCTGGCTGTAGAAATCCAGCTGTATGCTGATGATGCAGTGATTTATGTACATGGCTGCACAAAGCAACTGGCTGCCTCTAAACTGACCAATGCAATAAGCCATATTAAAACATGGCTTAATCAATTATATCTTAAGTTAAATGTAAAACAGTTGACAAGTTTTTTTTTTCTAAATGGCCATCCACCATCCTAGAGCCAGACATATTTATATCAGGACAAAAATTGCAAGTTGTAACTGAATTTAAATATTTGGGTGCTTGTATTGATTCTAATCTTTCATTTAGAACTCATGTAAAAAGAATATGCTAACGAGTTAGATTTAATTTAAGTAATGTAATATTAATTAGGAAATCATTGAGCACTGAAGCTGTTATGATGTACGTAAATGCTATGATTATTTCTCATTTTACATACTGTTTGACAAGCTGGTCACAGGCTAACACATCTACAGTGAAGCCACTTGAAATTTTATATAAACATACTCTTAAATTTCTAGATCAGAAACCCAGTAGTTTTTTTAAGAAAGCACAAAATTTTGAGCTGGGTAAACTTGATCAAATATTTTAATATTTGTCTTATTTTTAAGATATTACATAACACAGCTTCTCCTCCATTTAAGACTTTTATTATGCAAAGAAATAGTGCTCATGTTACCAGAGGCACTATTAGAGGACTGTATTATTCCTATCCAAAGAAGTGCCTTTAGTCAGTCAGCATTCTCTGTAACCACATCTAAAGAATGGAATTTACTGCCAGTTAGTATTAGAGAAAGTAATACTTATTGTATTTTTACTAAACAGTTGAAGTTACGGTTTGTTACTAAACAAGTATGTGAACATTAGAACATGAAATACATACTGATAATTTCTGCTGCATGCTATATTGATAGCTATCTTGTTATCAGATTGAAATAGAGGTGGTTATTGGAGAGATGAGAATGAACCTGAGAGGCAATTGTCTTCTCTCTGACTTTTTTAAAGAAAAGGCAGGGTAGATTTGGGACCAAAGTTATTGAACTTGTTAGGATCTAGACCAGGTTTCTTTAGAATAGAGGTGACTGCAGCAGATTTTAATGACAACAGAGCCAATCCAGAAGTGAGGGAGGAGTGAATAATGGCAATTATGAGAGGCAATAGGAGAGGGTCAAGTTGAGAAATGCAAGGTTTAGATTTATGGATGAGATAAGATATATTGACTACAGCCCACACCTAGCTCTGCTTATGACCCAAGGTCCCTAAAGGGGTCAAGAAAGGAATTGAGACACCTCAAGGATCAACTTAGGCTCTCTGTAAAACTGCTTAAATCCAAAACTTTTCAAACTATGGAATTAAACCTTAATTCTCATTGGTTTAAAAAACAGTTTCAAGTTGCATATGGGATACGACTGTGTAAAGTTAATTCCAGTTGGACAATCAAAAGGTAATTATAATGATATTTTCAAAATGACATTTGAGTCACCAACATTTTCATTTGGCAGCTATCTGTTGTGTGTGTTATTTGGTTAAGAATTATGTAAAACATGGTTTTGTCTGAATTATATTACTTTGTGTTAACATATTATTATTTACATTATTTATGTACATATGCATTATATTGCATCTTAATTAAACTCAAATGTAATCAACTCCCTCTAGGCTATTCTGAAACAATATGCTCACGTGAGAGACTTGTGTAATAAGACTGAATTAGGAATATTGTTTGATAATATTTGCAAAAGCATGATTTAGAAATCTTGGATACTTATTCAACAGAAAGGGATTGCAGGAGTCTTTCTCCTAAAGTCTTTGTCTTTTCAAATGTCATAAATTATATGTGATATCACTACTTCAGGGAGGTTCTAGTCTACAAGAATGGCCAATCAACATTAAAACCAGGCAACCCTCAAGCAGGCCTTCAAGGCAGGGGTTCCTTAGATCTGGGTTTTAAACCAGTGGTCCAAAAACATTAGCTCTAATTCCTCTCTTCGACTCTAGTCAATTCTTCTTCCTTTTCAGTCAAGAGAAAAACAGAACAGAGAAAAAAAATGTAGAGAGAGAAGAAAAGAGGAGGGATGGTCAAAGAGTGAAAGGGAGAATTGGAAATTCACCCAAGATAGAGCCATAAAAGTTTTATTTTTTTTATTTCTATTAGCAAACTTAGAAAGCTATACTTTAATCCAGCAGAGCTTGACACTATGCCTGTGGCATAAATGAGACTTCAGGCCTCTGACCCTCAAAGCAGTGGGACAAGAGCTTCAGGATCATGACAGAGAAGGCCACGTACATACACAGAATGATCACCTTCTGAGACAGTGTCTCTGAGCAACGGCCCAGAAGAGACATGAATGGCTTGCCCAAGTTAACAGATCAGCGATGGAAAAAGCCACATGCACCCTCAGAATTCCACCTGCTCTGACAGAATAGGTCACCGTGTCTAAGACTGTGTCTCTGACCAAAAGCCTAATGAAAGAAAAGAGATGCTGCAAGGCCTGTGTCTGAAAGATGCCCCAGAAAGGATATAACAAAAGGTTATTTGTTTGTGTGTGTGCCTTTCTTGTACAGAATTACTTTCTGGTCAGTTTCAATTTTGGGGCTAAGAACCTTCAGATATTTAATTAATAATAATTAATTCTAGCTAATTTTGCAATATTATATTCTGACTAAAACAGCCTGGCCTGCTTTCCTTTCAGAGTGTTAGACCAGATGGTATTTATGGCCATGGAGTCGTCAACATGCCACTTAAAACTGGAAGCCACTAGTAGATTGAAGTGGTATGGATGTAAATGAAGTTTGTTGCTGGAGTGTTCTCTTCTCAATTGCTGTACCAAGAGCCATTGCTCATTTTAAGCCACTAGTAGACTTCAAAACAAGATATGGTTAACTCTTTCCTAGTTTACTCCTTCTTAGACTTCTGCGGTTACCCCCTTCAAAGTAGCAGCCTAAGGGAAAAGCTTTCAGGACCTAGGCTCCCTAGGTAGCATCCCTTCACAGTAGCAGCCTCAGGGAAAAATGTTTACGACCTAGTATCTCTAGGTAGTCTTCCATCCAAAGACTGAACAGGACAGACCCTGCTTAACTGGACAGATTTGCCAATATCAGGTATTCTGAGAGAGGTATGACCTCAAACAAACTAAAGGCATAATATGTTAGTTTTCTACTATTCTGATCATAGACATCAATTGTAACTCCCTAACTACCTCCAAATCAGCAGCCTAAGGGAAAAACTTTCAGGACCTAGGCTCCCTAGGTAGTCTCCCTTCACAGTAACAGCCTATGGACTAACCACTACAGAACCTACTTAGTTATAATAACTTGTCAAGATCAGGTATTGTGAGAGTGGTATAGCCATAAGTGAAGTCAGGGAAGACTAATTGGCAAGTAAAACTAATAATTCTTTGATCATAGAATTCTTCTGAAACTCTTTAACTCCCTTCCAAGTAGCAACCTATGGGAACGACTTACGGGGCCTAGGCTCTTTAGGTAGTCTCTCTTCCTACTAGCAGCCTAAGGGAAAGCTTTCAGGACCTAGTGTCTCTAGGTAGTATACCATCCAATGATTAACCTGGGCAGACTCTACTTAGCTTTGGAGATAGGTCAAGATAAAGAATTTTGGTTCTTTTTAAGTTGCAAGTAAACATCACAAATTATATAAATAAATAATTTCTTTTTTAACTAATCTTCATGTTTATTTAATAGACTTCTATTGTAACACCAAAACTCCCTTCAAAATAGCAGCCTAGGGGAAGAGCTAGAGGTACTCTTCCATCCAAGGACTGAACAGGGATAACCCGGTTTAGCTATACAGGTCAGTCAAGTTCAGGTATTATGAGAGCGGCATAGCCTCAAGCAAAGTTCTGTCATTTTAAGCTGTTAGTAAACATCATAGATGTTTATTATAACTCCATAACTCCTTTCAAAGAAGCAGCCTAAAGGTAAAACTTTCAGGACCTAGTGTCTCTAGGTAGTCTTCCATCCAAAGACTGACCTGGTCATGCCTTAAAACTAGGCTCCCTAGTTAGTCTCCCTTCTTAGTAGCAGCCTAATGGAAAAGCTTTCAGGACCTAGTGTCTCTAGGTAGTCTCCCATCCAATGAATAATGACGGCAGACTCTACTTAGCTTTTGAGATCTGCCAAGATAAAGCATTTTGGCAGAGGTATACTCAAATCCAAAGCTGACTCGTTTTAAGTTGCTATTGAATATTTATTCATATTTTAAGTTTACTTCTTCCTTGATCATAGACTTCTTTTGTAACTCCCAAACTCCCTTCAAAATAGTAGCCTATAGATATGGATACAGGGTGTAGGCTCACCATGTAGTCTCCCTTCTAAGCATTAACTATGACAGACCTTTCTTAGCTTCAAAGATCAGCCAAGATCAGGTGGGAGAAAAATGGCCTCAGTCAAAGTGGCCTCATTTTAAGTTGTTAAAAAATATCAAAATCATAATTATTTATACATTTAATTTTAAAGTTAACTTCTCAATTAATAATAGACTTCTACTTTTGATCTCCCTAACTCCCTTCAGAGTATCTGCCCAAATCCTACTTAACTTAAAAGGCCAGACAAGAACAAGCATATTCTGACAGAAATATGGTTGGATGTGAATCTTCCTGGCTACAAAGGAGTCTAATTTCTGAGCCTAAATCTCTTAGTAATTCTGAGGCACTCAGTAAATATATACACAAAAATACACAAATGATGAAGGCAAAAATGAAGCACATACATACAGAAAATCTGCACTCCTACCTACACTGACACACAGAAACAAAACAAATACAACACACACAATGTAAGCACATATCCCACATGCACTAAATAAACCTGCATAGTAAGAACACACACAGAGTAACACACACACATAGAATAAACACATGCACAGTACACACGAACAAAGTAAACATGCATACACAGAGTAAACACACAAACAGTAAATACACAATAAATACACACACAGAGAAAACAAACACTGTAAACAAACATAAACAATGAACACGGTTAAGATACACAGTACACATACAAACACAATAAATACACTCACACACAGTAAAGCACATAATATGTACACACACACACACACACACACACTCTAAACACACAAAATAAAAACACAACACACACAGTGAACATACATATGCATGGCTCTGAGTTATTAATTGACTCGGCCTTGGTGCATGTATAATTCTGCTACATTCCTCCAGGCTATTGCTAGCTAAGGTCTGACTGTCCTTAACAGGATATGTGTTTAATGAATATATGTAAATGTATATGCAAATGCAAATGAATATGCATTGTGTCCTCTAGAAAGATTTACCTCTAGACATTTACCTTGTGTGAAGCTTCTCCAGCAGGTTGTAAAGGTGTAGTTTAATCAAATCACAGCTAACAATGCACATATTATGACAGTTAACACAGCATCACAAATTAACAGCATTTAATATACTGTCCACAGTTAGTATCTATTCATTCAGCTACTTTATGATGCACCATTAAAGACACAGACATCCAATAATCTCCAAAGAATTCATGACATGAAATAAAACGAGCCTATGGTCACCTATCCCATTGCTAAGTGTTGACTAGAGGGTGTCAGAACCCTAGTGTTGGCATGTGTCTTCTCTGGAGTGATGGAGAACTATCCAGTACCTCTGGCATGAGCTGAATTGGTGTTTAATCCAGAACTAATCATCCAACATCTGCACCCAACCTCACTAATTTATAAAATTATCACTCATATATAAAATTACTGCAGCAAGGCTCAAACAGTTACTGTAATCTTTCCCAGCAAAGTATAAGCTGTTACTACAAAAAGTACCACATGCTGTTACACCTTATATCTAAGCTAAATTCAATCGCCTACAAACGTTTGGGCAAATACTTGACAAAAACAAAACAAAACAAATCTCTTCAGTTGTAAAATAAGAAACATCAGTGTCTGTAGCATGGCATGGTGCTATTGCTACATAAATTGAATATATTGGCATAAATGTTTATACTCACTATGCATTGTCTCTTTCTGTGGATCATATTGTTTTTGCTCATATTTTAAATCTACACTGAAATGATATTGCCAAAATAATAATAATTTGTCCGACTCAGTGTGACAGTGAGGCACCAATGTATTTTCTCTGAATAATTCAGCAGTGTTGATATTATTCATGTCTGAGATCAGCATATTGTCCATGTTGGTGTGGGGCAGTTGGAACCTGATCAGATCAGACTATAAAAACATTTAATACTGGATTGCATACATGTCTGTCCCTTAAAACATCTCCCTTTATTCATAGACTGATTCATTTTCTGTAACAGGGTGTCAGCAGGTTGGGAACTTGCCTGGAATCACAGGATGCAAGGCAGAGATGCACCCTGGCCATTGCAACTCAGGGCACCACACATTTACACAGTGTCACATGTACACACATACCTGGAGACTCTTTTGCATATTTGTCCACATAGCAATCTTTAAACTTTTAGGGGAAACTGGAGCCCTTAGGTGAACCTGCACAGCCAAGGGGAGAGCACACTAAACTCCTCACAGTGATGCTACGATGGGTTTGAACCCATCACTCCATGACCCTGCAGCTGTGAGGGAGTGACACTACCTTTAGTGCCACCATGCCTTCCCTTAAATTACATCTATTACATTAATTCCAGGACAATCCGTTATGGCCACTCTGTTTCTGATCAAAGATGTTCATAATGTTATCAAAAGCTGGATCCATCTCATTAGATCAGGAACAGCTCTTTGATCCTGTTTATCTCTGTTGTTTCTTTGATGTCTTGTTGAGATTTGGGCTTGATGAGAATTTTCTCTCTTCTACTAAGTGACCAAATATATGTGGACGCTCTCTCATCCAGCATTATTTTTCTCATCAAGCCACGGTACCTTTTTTTTTTGTTTTCAGCAACAGCTTCCATCCTTCTGAAAAGCCTTTATATTCAATGTTGGAATGTTGCTGCGTGCATTTGTTTGCATTCAGACTGGGAGGCCAGGCACTGCTATTGAGCTGTGTTGAGCAGTTCTCCACAGTTAAATTAAAAATCTAAAACCTCTTAGATGTCAGGGACTATGTGTGCAAGCACACATGTATAATATGTATGTCCATTTAATATTATTGCTATTAATTTATTTATTTTTATCTAATCGCTTTTTTCTTATGTATGTTTTTATTCAGAACTATGAGGGTTTTTCTTTTGAGTTACCAATTCATCTACCAATGGGTGTTTTTGGTCCGTGGGAGGAAACCGGGGCACCCAGAGGAAACCCACATTTACACTGGGAAAACACATCACAGACAGTCACCCATTCAAACCTACATCCCCAAGATTCTGGAGCTGTGTGATTGCGACACTGCTGTTCCACCGTGCTTCCCTGATGGATGATGTTGACAGATTTAATTATTTCATAGTGCAAGGCTGCAAGACGTATGAAATAAATAAATAAATATATATATATATATATATATATATATATATATAATTAATTAAAAGTCAAATTAAATATTTAAGCTGCACATTTAAATAATGATTATATAAATCACTAAAAAATATTTAAGCTTTTATTTCATAAAATACTGGATACTGGATACTGGAAGGCTATGCTAGCATTTCTCCTGCGGTGTTGCTATCAGTGTGTGAAGAGTGGGAGAAGAGGGTTGCATTGACAATCCAACACAATGGGCAGCACTTTGAACACATTTGATAAGTGGTCAGAAACTTGTAAATAACTCATGAAAGAATAAAGTTAAAACCAAGAACACCATTGTTTTTCTTGTGAAATTCCCAATACGTTTGAAAAAACAAACTTGTTTTTTCCCATTGAAAAAACAAAAGTTGGATCCAAAATGGCTGACTTCAAAATGGCCACCATGGTCACCACCCATCTTGAAAATTTCCCCCCTCCCATATACTAATGTGCCACAAACAAGAAATTAATATCATCAACCATTCCCATTTTATTAAGGTGTATCCATATAAATGGCCCACCCTGTACATTTTATTTAACATAAGTCTTAACATCCAAGCTGCACAAAAGGATAATTAGAACAGACAGTAATATAAATCCAAAATATACAGAATGAACAAAAAAAAACTGACTGAATTCTTGTTTCTCTCTTCATGTATTCAAATGGAAAATAAATAAACACGCCATTTTTTTCATTTCTCTCATTCTACATTCAGTCTAAGAATCAAACTAATAAAATGTACACAAACCATAAAAGGTATTGGGTTGAAATCCAATACATGGGTTGCAGTCAAATCATTTTCTTGGTGTGGTTGCCATTCTGGAGACCAATTGTTGGGTTTCATAACATAGCACTAATGTAAACAGATGGGAAAGATGTATAAAACTCATACACAGCTTCTCTCCCTGCACTGGAGAAAGCCTCACAACACCCAGAAGCACAGACGGCCACTTTGCATCATGGGTGTAAAGGATCCCACTGTCTTGAATAATCAGGAGAAAAACGTTATCTTACGTTATCGAAAGTGCTAAACTGCTAACACGTCAGACTCTAATGCATTCCCTGTTCTGGTGACCGAATCAGTGTGAGTTATTTATACACAGATCATGTACAAGCATCTGTATTCCTGTTATTTCATTAGTGTTTTATTTCAGTGTGTCAGAGACTACAGGCACAAGCCACATCCTGCTGTCCCACTGTCCCTGTGCTCTGAAAGTGTAACAGATTCTTGGAGGATAAAGTTTTATCACGACTGTCTGCCTATTTTTTTCTCTAAATTAGTTAAACATATAATACTGTATTTCTCCTTTTCTGAAAATGTGAGTGATTAGGGAATAATTTTTCCATACCACTGAATCTGAATCACAAATGTCTACACCCGGTATAAGGCATAGTGTCAGTCATAAAATAATGGTTTCTGCACTCACGTAGTGTATTTTTATATATTGAAAATACTTTTTGTGTGCTATAAGATTCAAGTGTCCCTGTAGAATTAGTGTCTAATTGCAATCCGGGGCAGTTTTATTATCTGTGTGTGCACTATGTAGGGACTATGGCTCTATTTGGAACAAGGCCTGAGCTCCTCTTTACTGACTGACACAGATGAACCGAGCTATGTTTAAAAATGGGAGTTTCATATTTATATCTTTAATTTTAACATCCAAATTAGAATTAAAAGTGTTGAAAGAAGCAACAATACACTTCAAATATCACAGTTTTTATCGTTGTTGTGTGAGTTGTGTGTTTAAGTAATGAGAAGGTCCCCTATGTGGGGGCTACTATACAGAGAGATGTCTCCTGCAATCCATGGATTGAACAATCTTTGATCAGGTTCAGAACCTCTTCCATGACTGGCAGGAAAATTGGGGTCAGTGGGAGTGAAGGAACAGCACTGTCCTCCTCCCTCAATCCACGGCTAACGGGCCCTTGAGCAAGGCACTGAACCCACAACTGGTTGCCCTCCACTCTGGGTGTGTTCACTGCCCCTAGTCCACGAGTGTGTGTTCACTGCCACAGATGGGTTAAATGCGGAATACACATTTCGTTGTACATTGTATACTGACAAACAATTTTTTTAATCTGTGGTAAGTCTCTATCCCAAGAGCATAACACATACTATGTTTGTCATTTCTAATTGTGCACCTCATAAAAGCAATTTCTCATTCATTTTGGACAAACAGCACATGCTTTGCATCTTGCACAGCTGTTTGCTTTTTTACATTATCATTTGATTTTATCATGTTGATCAAAATAAATTAGTCTGGTTCTCTGTTGAATGGTTCAACTCCCCAAAACATCCAGGCACTAGCCCATTACATACGTTAGTACACTCAGAAATGTTGATCTAGTTGTCATGAGCTGTGAAGGATATTTTGTACACTTCTTTTGGACATTTTTGGTAAATGTTAACCACTTCTCTAAAACAGCTCAGAGGGTGCATCTCATGAACCTTCAATTGCCAACCATACAAAGACCAGGCACAACAAATATAATCAGCCACAGCTACTGCAACACAGAGGGAACATCACTATGCGTGCAGCCATTTTAGGGCATGGTGTGCTGACTCATATTTACATTATAGGGCCACACAATACCCAACATATCCTCAACTTCTTAGACAATTTCTACAGAGATTTCATTCCTGATAATTAGAGGGACGTGAAAATATGTGGCAATTTGGTACAATCTGAGTTGCCATTACTCAAGAACCATCAGGGTATGGTTGGTGACCCACTACAGGATGCTGATGGATTTTCTCCAACCCTGTTCCCCATTTCTCAACACAGTTGAAGAGTTCTACTCTGCATGGAGGTGGAAGGTTTTACAATCACCAGCCACATACTCAAATGACCCTGCTGGCTGCTATGGATGCAGCATGGGACATCACAGCTGATGCCTTTAGAGGCTGGATAAAACATTTAAAAATATTCTTTCCATGCTGCATTACAAGGGAAAATATCTAATGTGATGTCGATGAGAATTCATGGCCTGACAGACAGGAGCATCAGAAGGTCTAAAAAGACTCCAGTGTAATTCCCCATGCAGCCCTATATGTAAAAATACTTCATTCTGGGACACGAATTAAGAATTCTGAGCAAGTTACAGGTGTTCGCCACTATGGGGTGCTGTTTGTACGGAATTTGGGAAATGCACATAATGTTGTGCAAATATAAATGATTATTCGAGAAATGCTCCAAAGCAAATGAGAAAAAATGTAATGTCCAAGAAATGCACAAGAGTGTGGTAGTAAGGATAGAGAGAAATCCGTATTTGGACACAGATAAAGGTGTTAGCCCGATGGCTGTTGAAAATGAGGGTTTTCTTCCTCTGAACCCCATCAGTGATCGCTCCGTGGGTGTGTGTGTGTTTGTGTATATATATACATGCATATATATATTCTAGCTTATCATTTTTGTACCCCCTTAATAAAGATGCCTGATGCATCTGACTGCATCAAAGAGAAACGAACTCCTGATGAACCCAGTCATTTCAGAACAAATATTGATCCACATACTTTTGGCCATACAGTGTAGAAATTCAATGTCTGTAGTTGTTTGGTTCCAATGTGTTTGGTGCTGAATTAATGGGAATATGGACAAACTGAGAGCTGGAATGGGAATACCATAGAAGTAAAATGAGGATAATATTAATGATGCGATTGTGTGTTGCCAACATTTGAGAGGGAATATCAGAACAATATTTCTCCCCAGCACTGTCATAAATGCAAATACAGAGCCATGTTAATAGTGTAAGTTTGTAATGGAGTTTTTGAGGATCATGTTTATAATGCAGACATTCTCACTATTCCTATGATATTCTCTCTCTCTCTCTCTCTCTCTCTCTCTCTCTCTCTCTCTCTCTCTCTCTCTCTCTCTCTCTCTCTCTCCAAACACATACACACACACACACACACCTGTTTTGTGATGTTTATCATGTTCCTGTGCTCTCTGTTTCTATTTCTCTCAAGCTGAGATCACACAGATTATCTCTCTAACACAGGGATGTGTGTGTTGTTGTGTGAGCGAGAGAGAGAGAGAGAGATAATGAATATCAGAGAGAGCTCAGCAGGTATGACTGAAGCTCAGCAAGTGTCCGGATATTTCCACCTCTGATTTCTATTCTTAATAAATCTGCCATCGCAGTGGTGGACACACAAATGCATGCACATGTACACCCACCTACACACAAACAGTCTTGTCTCAATGATTTCAAGGGACATTGCAGACATCCATTAATTTTGTGGAGATATACTCTAAAGCTACCCATAACTACTACCACCCTAACCCTAACAGTTACATTAACCCTAAGAACTGTGATCAACTTTTTATTCTTTTCCACATATTTAACAACTGAGATGGGGGAAGAAGCCTTGTACCCAATGATTCCAGGTAGGCTCTGGACCCACCGTGACCCTGAACTGGATAAGTGGTTACAGATAACGGATGGATTGATGGATGGATGGATGGATGGATGGATGAATGGATGGATGGATGAATGGATGGATGGATGGGGAAGAAGAAGGGAGGGCAAGATGGATACATACATTGATGAGACCCACACTATGTTTGCTTGTTTTTGGGGCAATGATGTCCAGATTTTTAAGGAAAGCCTGAGAACATCAAAACTATTCTTCGAGTCCAACATAATACTCCTGATATTATTAAGTGGTTGTTTACTAGAAGTCCACTAGAAGTTATTTATTTTTGGTTTGTAAGCTTAAATAAGTATTAGGTGTCAAAAAGTGTTACTGCATACAGACACAAATATTTATATAATGCCTATTATTACTACTATATTATACACACACACACACACTAAATATTATATTTACTTTTACACTGTGTCCTATATGTTCTGTTGTTCTGTAGTGTACATTATGGACAGTATTGTTTTAGAGGTTTTGTCTCTTTGACAGGGGTCTTATTAAGGCTTTGGGTTCATAGGCTGGAACACAGCCTAAATTACCAACTGCAGACCACAGAACAGTTTGTGTGTGTTTGTGTGGGTGGGTGGGGTGTTATTTTATGTGCTTTCTTCACCTAAGTCATGTTCTGGATGCAGAAGGAACACTCTGGATGTTCTAATCTTTCCTTTAAAAAAATAAATAATGCAGAAAATCCTGCATCTGAGTTCTTTAACAGCTCTTAAAAGCTCATTCATGTTGTTTTCCCCCTTTCCCACATTTCTGGATAAAAAACACCATATAACAGTCTCTCTACAGAGCAAAGGTCCACTGCCACACAGACCAGTGCTGGGGACCATATACCTCTCTAGCCATGCCATTCAGACATAGCGTTTAAGTGGAAGTATGGTGGTATGTGAAATGCAGCTCAGCTGTGGAGGGGAGAGGTCTCTGGAGCTGGAACTGTGTTCATGAATCAGCAGAAGTCTATTCCACTTTAATTACAGCTCATTAAGAGTGTTTTGTGCAGCCATTCTACAGATGCCTCTCTCAGCAGTGGATCTGCTGCTTTCACTCATCCATCTTTTTCTTCCTCTTTCAAGCATCACTCTCTCTTTCAATATGTTCATTTTACTCATCTTTTACTACTTCCTTTGCTGTCCAAGCAGTAGTAAGAATGCTGGATACAGTCATTTAGGACTAATATGAGACGCTTTCCATCAGACTTCCAAAAAATAGGCCCTTTAGTACCTCCAGAATGCAAATGATTTTGGTGATACTTGGTGAAGGCTATTAATAGCATAGAATAACCCTTTCCATCCTCTATACTTCTGTATATAGAAAATAATAAACTGTCAGTGGCCATCTAGTACAAGGCAACAACCAAACTGAAGACACCACAACTTCAAATTTCCTGAAAAGCATGGTATCCTTATTATAACCTTATGAATAAGGTTATAATAAAGTGGCTAGAGATGTTGTGGTGTGGCATGGTATGGGGGAGGGACACTGGAGCTACCTCTGAAGCTTAGTTGAAGAATTTAAACGTGCTAAAGTGATTCTCATGATAACTTTGTTTGGATCTAAGAATGCAGTGATAAAAGCAGAAGCACCAGTCACAAAAGCAAGAAAGTAGTTGAATACACAACTGTCAGTGTGAGTAGCCAAGAGTTCATTAGGGCTAAGGAATGTGATTGGGCTGCAATGTGGAAGAGCAGGCTGTGGGTCAGGTGATTCATGGAAAGCATATAATAAGGCCAAATTGCCAGAGAGAAAGCAAAGAGGATGCCCAGTGCACAACAGCAGCATGACAAGTAAAACAAGTCCAGTGGGTTCATTTGGCAAAACTATAGAAATGAAAGATCACTTGGCAAAATTTGTGGGCTCAATCAGGTGCTTAGGGTATTAGGGTGCTTATTCAACAGTAAACGCCTAGAGGTCAATGCAAGTGTTTAAGTTTGTGTGTGAGGGGGAACATATTGTAGAGCAATCGCAGGCTATAAATATTGGTAGATGGGGTGAAGCATGAGATTGGAAATTGCTGGTGTCCTAGAGTGCATTGCATTAACTACGTTCTAATGCTAGACATAGTGTTGTACTCTGGAAGTAAATTGATAATTTATTTTATTAACAATTAACAATTGCTATTAATTCCATTTGAGGATGCAGTAGATGTGATTTTTGAAATGTAGTAGCTGGAGTATGCAGACTTGGTGGCTGAGGTGAGAAAATGTGTGGCAGGCACATGTAATACCAGTAAAAATAGATGTGGGGATTTTTAGTTAAGTCAGCCATATCTTTGCTTGTGCTGTTCGGCTTCAGAGGCCAAATATGAAGGGTAGCTTTGAAGGAGTTGTCAGAAGTAGCTGAAAAGGATAATTGATGGTTGTGGATAAAGAAGGTGCAGACTATTTGGGAAATTGTTCAGCATAGCCTTAGTCTTAGCATTTATAGATGTTGATAGTGCAAGCATTTGATATTGAGTGTTAAGTCAACATTGAACTGGTGACACAGCATGAATTACTCATGCCAGTGGGGCTTGGTACGACCTTAGTCAACAGGGAGGCCAGTGTGTATCTACATATAAGAGTATGATATGGCTGTAAAGTTAGCTTCAAGGGGGTGGGGTGGTCTGGTATGCCAGACTTCACTGTTGAGCCTTCTGGAGGTGTCATGGGCTTAATTCAGTGAAACACTGATGAGTGACACTTGTGAAGAGTTAGTGGTGTAGTGGGTGTACTTGGTACATATAGACTGGGGCCAATGAGTAACCTTGTTGTTAAGGGTACCTAAATGTTCAACAATAGATTATAGCATGGATGTGGTGGTTGCTGGTAGGAAGAGAATGCTTAGAAATGGCTTCCTCTTTGCACTGTAGAGTTTCAGCTGGCAACGGCAGATGGCACCGTGGATTGTGTTCACTGACAATGCTTTCTGGAAGTATTCCTGAGCCCATTCTGTTTTTTCCTTGACAGTGGCATTCCTGTTTGAGGTGCAGTGATGTTTAAGGGCCCGGAGATCATGAGCATCCAGTAGAGTTTTATGGCCTTGACCCTTACGCACAGCAATTGTTCCAGATTCTCTGAATCTTTTGATGATGTTATGCACGGTTGATGATGATAACTTAAAAGTATTTGCTATTTTACGCTGGGTAACACAATTCTGGTATTACTGCACTATTTTCCTGCGCAACAATGGTGGAGTTGGTGATCCTCTTACCATCTTGGCTTCAGAGAGTCACTAACACTTTGAGAAACTCTTTTTATACCCAATCATGTTGTCACTTGACCTAATTAGTGTTAATTGGTCTTCCAGCTGTTTGCTATATGCTCAATTTCCTTTTTCCAGCCACTTATTGCTACTTGTCCCAGCTTTTTTGGGATTTGTTGACACTGAAATTTTGAATCAACATATTTTTCCTTTAAAATGTTACATTTACTCAGATTAAACTTTTGATCTGTCATCTATGTTCTATTACGAATAAAATATTGACATTTGCCATCTCCACATCATTGCATTCAGTTTTTATTCACAATTTGTTTAGTTTAATCCATTTTTTAGTTTAATCTGGTTTGTGTATATATATATATATATATATATATATATATATATATAGTTTGTTGTATAGTTGTCCATTCTGAAGTATTGCCTTAGTGTTTTGAGCTTTGCTGAGCATTCTTTGATATTGTGTATTTTTTGCTATCTACTTGGACATTATATTTTTTGACTTTGTTTTGGTTTTGCCATTTGCATCCATGCAAAACATGTTTGAATTCTCAGTTTATGACCCTGCATCAATCCTTTAATATTAAACAGTTATATGCTTACTCTGCATTCATCTGAAACCATGTAATCAGTTTATTTCACAGATAGAAAAGTTTTCTTTTTTCAGACTGAGGGATGGAGGTTCATCTGAAAGACTGGTGAATATAAAGTACATATCATGTCTCCTTACCCACAAATTGCACAGTAACATTATTCAGTCTATAGTTAGCTCTCCGTATTGGTTCCATCATCCACCAATTATACAAAGAAAGGCAAATGCTCATGTCCCTAATAAAAAAGTGTTATATTTGCTTATCAACTACACACATCTTCGCTAATACACTGTAAATGGTGTATATATTTTTTTATGCTATATTGTTTAGGGGGAAAAAGGGAAGCAATGTTCATGCTTAGCACAGATGCAAGTTGTGTACAAACCTGACTCGGTGTGAACAATGTTCCAAAAACAAATGATCGTGAGAGAATGAGGGTTTGAGAAATGGTGGGAGGCTACAGCATGGTATAATATACATCACTTAATGTGCATTTGCTTTTTGGAACATTATAGAAACCATGGTTTGTTGAATAGCTGGATACAGAGGGCTGACTGTACTACTACTCTATGAGGGAATATCTTTCCATTGTCTCTTCTGTGCTTGAGAGTAGAGTTTCAGTAAAAGATATGTCTGAACCTTGCTCCACCTTGCAAGCTTGGCATTTGCTAATGAATGCTGCTAATCTTCATCTCTTTCATGTCCCCAAAGAGTGTGTAAACAGAGCTCCAGCGACAGGAATTTTAATGAGTGTGTACATCCATCTCGACTCAGCCTCTATATTAAAAATCCCCAAAGACTTCAAAGTGCGTGTATTGTTTGCAGAAGTCTCTACATGTGGAGCTTTGTAGCTGGGAGCAGGGTCAGCAGAACAGCCATGTTTATGGTCAAAACCATGAATAAGGTATGGTAAACGTCTTACAGTCAGGCCAATTATAACATGTTTTTGGGGCTTTTCCTGGGGAGTGTTTTTGTTATTACTTTAATGGAGGACATTTAACTGACCCCATGCTGATGATGTGTGTAGTTCAAATGAATAAACTCTGCTTTTTTTAGACATAAACTTTGCAGTGATATAGATGTACGGAGACGTCAAATGCTCACATGCATGTGAGTTTATGTTTATGAAGAGAAAGCATAGCCTCAGTTTTACATTTTTTTTTTCCAATGCAAGAAATCTTATTTTCTCGCCATTCTATAGAAAATAATTGAGCTGCAGTTAGTGTTACTGTATCTTATAAGTAAAATAACTATTCTATTCTATTTTCAATAGAAAATAACTATTCTATTGGAAGAGAAAAATAATCAGATACATTTTACAGTCTACATGTACTATCTTACATTGTATATCCATCCTACAAACCCAAAGAGAAAGTACAGGAGAAGAGAGAAGAGCAGGTAACAAGCAGAGGAGATGAGGTAACAAGCAAGAAAAGAGGATATGAGAGGAGGGGAAGAAACAAACATGAGAAGAGATGAGAAGCAAGGAGAGAAGGTATCAAGTGAGAAGATATAAGGAGAATATGAGATTATCATTATTATAATCTTAAGCGCATGTCTGAATAAAAAAAAGGTAAACTTTTGCGACACCTGCAGGTAGAAAAGAAATGCACAACATTTAAAACCCTGCTGGTTAAAGAGGAGTAAAATCTATCTAAAAACTAGCCTTCACAGAAATGATTTAAAACATTCAAGGATCCTAAAAAGGACAGTTCTTGGAAAAATAAGGACAGGATGCCTGTAGAATTGAATCCAGTGGAAATCATTTCTTTTAAAGGGTTGCCTTGGTCAAATGACCAGTGCTTGATGCTTCCAGTGTTAACTTATGGTGCTTTTCCACTACATTGAACCTACATGACTCAGCACAGCTCTTTTGCTTTTCCACTGGCCCAATCTGATACGTGGTCCGTGGAACTGGGTAGGTTTTCAGTCCCAGCTCCCCAGGGGTTCCAACCATGCAGAGTAGGTACTAAATGGTGACGTGTAAACTCTGAACTGATTGCCAGAGCCATGTCAATCACCACAAAATGCAGTGCACATTCAAATCCAACATAAACTCACTGCTTGTAAAATCTCTTAAATTACAGCAGCTTTAGCATTTATTTTCATCAGACACACAAGGGCAGCTTGTAACTTTACCCCAAGGTGTTTTGAAGAGGTTTAAATGCTGCAGTTTGCAGAGTTTTAACTTGTTTTTTGTAATACTCTCTCTGCATGGCACATTTAAAGCTAGCGATAAATTTGCTGCCTGTGTTGTGAACGTAACAATGCAATGCTTATAACTGGAGGCTTCCACTAGAGGGCAAACCAGAGAAAGATGTGGGTAATTGCAAATTTGGCTCTGACACAGCATTCTTCAAAAATTTCTGCCATTGTTTTGCTGTTTACCCATGTACTGCACCTTGTGTATGCAGTGTTTATTTTCTGAGGATGTGCACAAATGATGCATCAAACAGGAGACGAAAGGAAGTAATAATCAAGAGGAGAGCAGAGGAGGTAACAAGCGAGACAAGAGAAGAGCAGAGCAGGGCATAGGAGATGAGAGAACAGGAGAACAGAGGAGCGGATTAGAGAGGAGCAGAGTGGAGAGAGGAGAGGTATTTTAGGGAGCCCCATCTTAGAGTTTCTCTCTCCTCAGTTCACTCCCTCAGGGCTCTGATCAATCCCATCTTGCACCTGCACATTCAACTGTGACCAGGTGGCGTAGTCCAACTACTCCATGCTCTGAATAACAATCATCAGTTTTCACACACACACCGATCAGCCATAACATTGTGACCACCTCCATTTCATTAGCTCCACTGACCTTACAGGATCACTTTGTTGTTCTCCTGTTTTTCTTGCATGTCTGCTCCACTCTTCAGATCCCCTCCACTGTTCTCTTTTGTTCTTTACTCTTCTCCATGTTTCTCCAATATATTTCTCTTCTTTTTCTTCTCTTCTCTCTTCAAATTTTCACTTCTCTTCCACTTCTTTTTACTCCTCTTTCAATTTTCTCTTCATTTATATTTTTCTTCATTGTTCTCTAATATTCTCTTCTAAATTTCTCTTCTCTTTTCTTCTACTTTGCTTTACTTCTCTTCCAGTTTTCTCTTCTCTTTTCTTCTCCTTTGCTTTACTTCTCTTCCAGTTTTCTCTTCTCTTTTCTTCCCCTTTGCTTTACTTCTCTTCCAGTTTTCTCTTCTGTTTCACTTCTTGTTCATAGTGTTGTTTAAAGAGCGATTTTTTCCATCACCTCCAGCAATTTTTTGTGTTATTTTTTCTTCTTAGAACATGGCTATTTTCTTTATGATTCATGTTTCTGTTCAGTTTGTGTTCTCTGTGTTCAGAGGTTTTCAGGCTGGTCTCCCTGGACCCTCTGTAAGTCTTTTTCTGAGGGTTTTTTTCCTCATCACACCTGAGGCAGGTAATCACAGCAATGCTCTCAACAAACAACCAATAAAAAATTAACCAAATGGGGAAAAATGGCCCTCACAATAAATGATCCTCCTAAAGATAATGGATTTCCTCCAGAGGTACATTTATTATTACTGCACTCACAGAAGCTCAGAGAAAACAACAAAGACTTCTAGTTTTAACTTGTTTTTTAAGATCATAGTTGGGAGAGAATGCCGAATGTAATGCTCTCTCTGCAATTTAAAGGTGCAGTCAGTAATTTAACCTCCATAAAATAACACTGTTAAGTAATGAACTTATTGATTTACTTTACATGTTTCCTATAAAGCGCAGCTCACTTACATACAAAATAAAGAATCAAATCGCTTTGTTACTCCCTGAATGAATGAAGTATACACTTCATAGAGCAGACCCCCATAGAGGGTAGGCCATGTTTAAATGTCTTTAGTGCAAAATAATAGCTATATCTACGTTCTGAGAGTTGATGGAGATGTAGAAAAAGAGATGCTGAGGATGTATGAGATGGAAGAGAAAAACAAATAGAAGGAAACAAATGGAGAGGATGGAGGAGGATTATGGAGGTGGTGTAGAATATGAAGGAACTGGTGATAGAGGAGATGAAGACGTGGATGAGCTGGAAGGTGATGTATAGGACTGTGGAGTTGGAATGGAATGAAAGAGATGGAGGTGGAGAAGATGGAGATAGAGACATAGACGATGGATGAGGTGCAAGTAGAGAAGATGGAAGAGATGGCAGAGATGGAAATAGGGTAGATGGAGGAGATTAATGGGACAGAGGAAACTGAGATGGAAGAAATGAAGACAAAACACACTGAGACAATGGAGGAAATGAAACAGACAGAGATGGAGGAGATTGAAAAGCTGAAGATAAGGCAGATGATGTGTTTAGCTCCCTTGGAGATCAAAGTTGCTTGTATGTGAAGTTTGGAGAAAATGGTTTATCAGTTGCACTTGAGAGCTTTTAAAGAGATTTTAAATTTCCATGCCTCCTACATACCACTTTAAATCTCAGGAAAATGGCTTTGCTGATCACCTTAAGCTGTGCTACATACTTATACCTATTAAGACAGACCATCTTGTGCATGAATTTAGCTCCATTATGTACTCCTTATAACTCTATAAGAGGGAGATGAGGATAAAAAGTGGGTGAGAAAAAGGAGAGGGAGACGGGAGTAGATAGAGGGAGATAAGGTAAGATTGTGTTAAAGATAAAGATGTGAGTGAGAGGGTGAGCATTAGAGGGGAAAGAGCAGAGGAAGAAACAGAAAGAAAAAAGAATGGAAGAGAGAGAAGGAAACGCTGATGGTAACTTGTAGAATATAGCACTCTCTATGGTGAAACACCCCAGAGAGAGAGAGAGAGCAAAAAAAATGAGACACACACAATCCCTCACATATATTTCTGGCAGTCCAGACAATTCATATAGCCCACATGTCAGAATAAAAGACTCCAGAAAGATAGGAAACATTAGAAAGTGATGGGGAACTATCTTTAGTACAGGACCTAATTGAGACACCTGGGGTTTTAAGAAAAAAGTGGCACTTGATTTTTTTTTTTTTCTTACACTTTCACTTCACAGAATGATCAGAATCTTCACGCACAGCAGCAGAGCCCAGCACACTGACCAGAACACCTTCTCATCCAACATTTCCTCTGAAATTAATCAGAAGTTTCCAGGCGTGAAAGTTTAAAGTTTCATTTTGCCATAAATAAGGTCAGATTCTGATGACTCCAACATCACTCCTTCAAAGGAATTGGATTGCACTCCATCCTTCCAGAGAACACAGCTCCGTATTTTAATAGAACAGAAAGGACTATTAGAAAATGAGGGGAAAAGGAAATATTTAACTAGTCCTGGCTTGTCCGTTCTGTCACATCACCCACCACTTCCTCTGGTTTGACCAAGGTGGGTAAATGACAAAGGTAATCAGCCATGATGTTCTGACATCCAGGCTTATGGCAGACTTGAAAAGCAAAGGGTTGTCAGGCCAGGTACCACCTGGTGATGCACGAGTTATCATCTTTCATTGAATTTATCCATGTCAGAGTGCTGAAAGGTTGCTGGAGCCAAATTAAGCCCAGAAGGCATGACAGAGCCCCAGGGGAGTGCTGAATGTGGTGTATTCCCGAGATCCTTCTGCCAGCAGAACATGCAGAACCCTTACAGAGGTTGAGGGTTGTTATAAACTGAGCAATTCCATCAAGTCATCAATCAGGGGCATAGAATATGCATCAAACATGGAAATATAATTGATTTTCCTGAAATCAATACAGACCCTCAAGGTTCCATCAGGCTTAGGGACAATCACAATTGGGCTACACCACTCACTCTCTGAGAGTTCAATAACATCCAGAACCAGCAAAGTGCTGGATTCCAGATGATCTCTCATCTGTAGGACAAAATTAACAATGCCTTCTCCTTTACCCACTTCAGGGTTGTTCTCCCACTGGTGGCACAAGAGATCGAGGGGTTCCTGAGTGGAACATCCATAAAGAAGCACAAATGGCTAAGTTGAAGCTTAAGGTACCTTAAGCTTGAAGATAAAAATGTTCTTTTGGACCGTTCTCAAAGTAATTAAAATTTAGAAAATATCAAAAAGGTCCAAAATACACCCTCCCTCTTTGGGGAGGCGTGTTCATTATGGAAGACTCGCAGACACCAGTCGAGTGAAGTTCAAAGCAAATCAAAGTATTTATTTAACAATACTGGATCCAGGAGAACTAATACATCGCGAACAGTATAATACCCCTCCCAAGTAAAGCTCTGACCTCTCAAGATCTGACTCCAACAGTTATACCCCAAATGACGTAAACCCTGCTGGTGAGGCGTTTTCTGGCTGATTAGCATATATTAATATGCATAATTTCACGTGTTAGTACTCAGCTCTTCACGTGCAAGATTCAGGTGCATGCTGTGACCCCGAAGACATTCGTTATCCGGCCAGGCTGACAATGGGCCTCTCTTCCCAGCACTCCTCTCCCGAGAGACTAAAATTTAGGGAGTCAGAAATGCACTTCAAGGTCAACAACATGCACCTACACTTCAGCCCTCCTGGGCCAACACTATGATTAATGTCAGTGTGCTAAAAGCCTGGAGTGCACACTTGTTCAAGGTTAGATGTTAAGAATTAAGAATGTGTAAATATAACGTGAGTTATCATGCCATAGATTTAGCTTATAATATGTCTTTTAAGAGTATTTATCATATAAGTTAGTAGTGCAGGATCAAGAAAAATGTTTAGCTACATGTGTAATACATAATGTAAATGCTGGTTAGTCATTCATATAAATGCATATAAGGTACAAGATTTCACACAATTAGTATGTAGTTATAAATGCTAATTGAACTAATAATCATTTAAGGATATTTCTCCACAAACACAAAGTAATAAAATTGTTTCCCACGACAAGCTTCAATTTGGTATGCAAAGAGGTATGCAAAGAGGAGAAAGGGTAGCCACATGTCCCAGTCCTTTCCAGTGCCAGACACAAACTTTTTCAACATGGTCTTAAGGATTTTACTGAACATCTCAACAAGACCATCAGTTTGTGGATGATAAGGTGTGGTGTAAATTCCAGTATGTCCCAGGTGCTGATAGGACTGTGGCATGATGGGAGAAGATAAGCTTTTGCCTTGAGCAGTGAGGATTTCCTCAGGTAACCCCAATCTAAAAAGAGTTGCACAATGCAGTACTGATTTTGGGGGTGGTGATGGAGCGTAGGGGAAATGTTTCAGGGAATCTAGTTGCATAATCACAAACAACTAATTTATATCTGAAACCAGAACTGCTCATTTCAAGGGGACCTATGATATCCATTGCAATGCATTTAAACTGTGTTTAAGATTTAAGGCATGGACTATAAAAGTGCTCTGACTGAATGACGAATGTGTCTGGTTTTTGGCAGTCAGGGCATGAATTACAGTACTCTTGGACATCAGAATTCATAGAAGGCCAGAAAAAGCAGCGGTTACCTACCCATGGAGTTGCGTATCCAAGATGTAAAACTAAAGGTCTGCAGGTAGTGGGGACAACCAAATTTTGTCAGTTGAATCTGCCAAATAAAAATGTTGTGCTCAAGAACATAGTGATCTTTACAGCTAAGTGACCCATTGCCTTTCACTTCCCCCACTTGCCTGCATAAAAGAGCAAGGGATGCATCTATTCTCTGAAAATCAACTATGTTTATGGGAATCTGCCATTGACTAGTGCAATTAGTGGTGTTTATTGGGTTTGCGGGTGATCCCAGTGCTTTCTCTATTCACCATTTCTGACATGACTTATGAGGTCCCTTCGTCCCACCCTCAAACAGGCTATCAATCATAGAAGGTAGTGACCTCAATACCTGTTTTGGTTTGGGAACCTGTCAAGACTGCACAGGACAAATTAACCTTGGACTGCACCTACCCCCAGCAATTCAGACAACATGGGTAAGTCCTTATTACCATATTTTTGGCAAACCACTGACCACCCTCACCCCCTTTTTCAGAGAACCCAGAGTGTAATATCAGCTGTAGGATATTCCTTTACCTCACCATGTACACATTGTATTTTTTGTTAGGTGGCAGAACCCCCCACCACCACCTTTATCAAAGCCATAGCACTCGCAGTGTTCAACAAAGCCTGCAGAAGCTGACCATTAACGTCTACTGAAATGTGTTTGGAGTTCCCTTAACAGCTGAGAGACATTTCTCCAGATTGATTTGTCATTGTCTTTGTCTCGTAAGACCATACCTCCCACTCTTGGTACATAACAGTAACTAGACAGCTTGGGCTTCTGAGGAACTGCTGGAGCTGCAGAGGAATATGGCAGTCAGTTCATTTGCAGACTCATTCTTCTAGACCCAGGTACGGACATCTGTTGGTAGGACACACAGCAGATGCTGCAGGAGAGCAAGCTCCCTGATCTCTTCCTTGCTCTTCAGTTCTGGTTTCACCCAGTGGCAGTAAAGGTCTTTCAGATAGTGATAAGTCTCTTTTGGTGTTTTTCCTGCTGGTATTATCCTCGACCTGACTCACTGGCAATAGATCTCAGAAGATATGTCAAACTTTATGAGTAGTGCATCCCTCAGATGAGGATACAAGTTGGACAACATTGCATCCATGGAAGGGCCTTGCATGTTAGCAGTGGAACAAGTCAGTAAGCCCATTCTTTACTTGGCCATCCCAAGGTACTTGCCAGCCATTTGAATCGGAGGAGATTATTCTAAATGTCTTGTCCAGCTTGGGAAAAATGTTTTGCTTGGTTGAGGAACTGTCTCTTGATACTCCTGAAGTCCAAACACTTAGGAACGTCGTGGTGCTGGTGCTGGGAGAGGTATTCTGGAACTTTGGTCATTTAAAGACCACAAAATTATGGAAATTGGTGTCCCAACTGCAGCTACATCCCTTGACCCAACAGTGACCTGCTCAGGCAGCGTTCTTGCAAGGCTGGTCCTCAGCTCATGGAACTCAAAGTAGCCTATCGTCTCTGTCTTACTGAGTGGAGAGAAACTGGCAGAGAATTATGGTCAGCATTGAGACACCACTGATGGCTTGAGTGGATCAGCAAAGACACCTTGTGTCTTTGTTTGGGCCCCCAGGGTTGTGTACTACTCCTCAAAGTCCATTGTGCCCCACTGCTCATCTTTGTCTTCCCCAGAGCCACTTTCTGTGACCGTAATCCAGTTCACTTTGGCACCTTCACTTTCTTGTAGCTTGCCATCTCACCACTGCCACCATATGTCACATCTTGCTCACTGGTGAAGGTACTGTGTTCCAACAAGGTTATAGGTTGTAAATAAGAATAAAATAAAATAGGGCAAACCACAGTAGCACATCAGTGCAAGGGTATGTATTTAGTGAAATGTAGGAAGGTGTACAAATTGATGAAAATAGTAAAAGAAAAAAATAACAAAATGGGAAAAAATATTCACAAAATATATACAGGGGATAAGAGAAAGCAAACTTTTTCCTTGAAAAATACAGATTTCAGCCAACTATTCAAAGCCCCTCTTTCAGCCGTATTGAAGTGAGTCCTTATATAGACTCCCACTGGCCTACCCAACTCAGTGTACCACTCTTCGTCTTCTGCAGGAGGAGACAACCACAATCAAAGAAGATAAAGAAATACAAATGCAAATGTCAAAACACTAGTTCAAAAATGACTACTTGATGCATAAAGCTAAAACTACACATTATGAACAAGATGAATCTGAAATTAAAATAAAAAAATAAAAATAAGATTTCCAATCATATAACCCCCTCCTCCCAAATGGATCAACCCACCCTGGCTCTACTGAACATGTCTGAGTTTGCTCAGGCACTATTTAAGCACACCTAAAATTCAGTTTGGTAATGCCCATGGTATAGATTTTGGGAATAAATACTCAGGAAAATGATCAGGAAAATGATTGATCCAAAGGGAGTAGAACTCCGGCGTACCCACGAGGCTCCATTGCGTTGTGGCTCGGACAATAAACTAAAGCCATATGCATCTCAGTCAGGGACTGCACTGATGGGTTTAGTCGTCATGTCGTGTGAATGCATTTAATAAATAATTGTGTTCATTTCACTGACTGCTTCTTTCACAACTCACTCATGGCGCATAGACTCTGAGATTGTCTGTCTACATATTATAATAAATAATAACCCAAACAGTGTTTCTCTAAATATTCTGACTATATTCGCTAATTATAGAGACATTTTTTACTCAGTTATTCCAAGATTTTTCTCAGAATTCTGAATTTATTCTCAGAATCGTAATTGTTTTTTCAATGTCGTGTTCCTAAAATTTCATCATACAATAAGTCCCATGTAAGTATGAAATAGTTCTGCTTTACAACCCAGTGGCATACTTTAACTGAAAAAGGTGAGATTGTTTATCAGGCTAGCAATGTGTGTATGCATGTAGAGTTGGAAAAGAAAATATTACTTGAAGTTAAAACAGGAAAATAAAGGATTATTTTGAATGAGTGGAAAGGAAATATTTCTGGGTTTTCTGTTCTGTCACAAACAGCATGGAAAGTAATAAAGGCACTGCTCATTAATAAATATTTGCACACCCTTTGGCAGTGATGACAGCCTCCAAACATTTATTGTAGCCATCTATAAGCTTCTTGCACTTCTCACACTTTAACTTTGCAGTTTGTTCAAGCTCTTGAATATTTGCAGGGTTATGTATGCCATTGCACTGTCTATAAAGAAACTGTTTATATGTCTATATACTTTCTATATTTGTCCACAGAACAGTTATGCAGAAGGAACGTGTTTTGTCCAGGTACTCTTTTGCAAAAATAATGTTATGTCTTTTCTAAAGCAATGGTTTCTTACTTGACCTATACCCATAAAGGTCAGCTTAGTTTAGTGTGTGGCGTATGGTACTTGTTAAACCATGATCCGAAAATTGTTCCAGGCTGGCGTTCAGCTTTGTGGATGTTTTTTTCTACCATTTGCAGCAACCTACAAAGACATCTCTCATTAATTTTCCTCTTCCGTCAACATCCAAGGAGGTTCTTGACAGTTTAATGCTTGGCAAACGTCTTGATAACATTGCACAACGTTGAAACAGGGATACCAAGGTTTTGGAGACAGCCTTATGCCCTTTGGAGGGCTTGTGTTTGCAAATAATAGCTCTTCTGGTGCTCCTGTCATCACCATTGTGAACAAGAACATCATTCATTGGGTAATTTATGTTACATGGGCACTGACAATATATCACAGGTGATTCTCAATTATGATCTAACACAGGTGAGTCAAAAGTGATTCCATACTGATATACTTCTCTATTTTTTTAATGTTGTTTATCATTTGCTCTTTTCTATCAAACACATGTTCTCTATAGAAAAAAAAAACAGTTACCCTTAATTCATTTATATTAAACATTATGCACTTTAACTTCATGGGTACAAATAAATTATGAGCAGAACTGTGTGTGTGTGTGTGTGTGTGTGTGTGTGTGTGTGTGTGTGTGTGTGTGTGTGTGTGTGTGTGTGTGACTGACCATCTGCTCTCACTTTTCTTTGGCAATTTATTTCTTTCTCTCCCTCTTATTCTCAGTTTAGAATAGCTTTATTAGCAGGACTGTGTAAGGTACAGTGTTGACAAGGCATTAATAGGAACATAACAAATAACATTATTCACTCATACATTCATTCATTCATTGTCTAACTGCTTATTCAATTCAGGGTCGTGGTGCGTCCAGACCCTACCTGAAATCAATGGGGGCAAGACACACTGGAGAGGGCACCAGTCCTTCACAGAGTGACACACACTCACACCTATGAACACTTTGAGTAACCAATCCACCTGCCAGCGTGTGTTTTTGGATCATAGGAGGACCCTGGAGCCCCCAGATATAACAGACACAGGGAGAGAACACATAACATCTGATAGACAGTCACCCAGAGCATGGCTGAAACCCACAACCCCAGAAATCGGGAGCTGTGTGCTACGGTGCCACCCTCATAGCAATATTAGTATTGTAATTAATTTAAAAGTAATTAAATTATTGATAAAGTTCAAAGGAGCAATCTAATTTATTGTACTGTTTACACAATCTGTAATTTTTCAGATTTTGCTAAGTTGAAGCACTGGTATCTCTGACAGTCAGTGCTGCAGCCAGTGTATTCCATTCTGCAGCAAGCCTTTTTTGGTGTTTCAGTCTGTGATCCTGTCCTCTGTCCAATTTACACAACCCTGTTTGCTAGGTATGAGACACAATAGCAGACAAAAAAACATATTTCAGCATGGAAGGGATAACGTTAGATTTTACCAGGCCTAAAAATCTTCAGCTTCCTGCTAAAAAGCTCCATGACCACAGACAGAATAAAACGAGAGGAAACATGGTGATGTATTTGAAAAAAGGTAACTTAGAACCCAGCAAGACTAGGAGGATGCAGATTTGGCTATTGTATCCTTAATAGGTAAGCAGGTAACTGAAAATCTATAAAGCTACAGACCCATATGTATGGGTAAATGGTTTAAATGCCGTAGCTTGTGTCTTAGACAAATAAGGTGAGTATTGAGGGCAAGAGATGCCACCCCAACTTTTCTGACATGCCATTGACTTTCAACTTCACTGTGGGCCAGGTTCTTTAAGGGAGTTTTGTCATCGGCTGAACAAAAATCATTGGACACAAACTGCATTATGTGCAAGCACTGAGACCAGGGGCATAGCCAGTCCCACCCAGTCAGCCACAGCTAATTCCCCACTTGTGAGTAAACATGTACAGACACGCTCTCCTTTCTGACTGTTCCACACAAATGCATATTCCCACAAGTTGCATTCAGACCTGAAGCATGAGAGGATGTGATTAGGGCTGCCAACCTTCCAATATTTGGACATTAAAAGTCATATTTTATCTGGAGACCTTTTATTTTGTATTATTGAGGTGAGACTGTTAGGTGGATGATTTGTTACAGACAGAAGCTCTGAAGCTTGCCCTCAGTCGGAGGATGTAATGGTCAATTGTATCAAATGCAGCACATAAGTCCAGAATCATGTGGATGTTGAGAGAATCAGCATCAGCAGATACCATTCATTCATTTACAACCAATGATTACAAAAATGTTTGAATATGAAAATTGTGAATAAAAGGCAAATATATCTCCCAAATTTACATTTACAGAGGAAGGCAAGAATCCCTAAGGAAGATTTAAAATGTGACAGTGTTAAATATGAAGCTGGAATATACTGGAAAACAGTGGCAGCTCATTTACTTTTTGCCTTTTGTTTTATGTAGTTAGATGTTTTAGTGAAATGATGTACACTATTTGGTTTAAATTCGGCTCATCTTATTTTTTATTTATTTATTTTAACGCCATTACAGCCCAATTTTCATGAACTCATCTCAAGTTTACATCAACCTGGCAACCTGAATAGGCATCACACCTGGAGAGGAAGGGGAGTGGTTGTGTGAAGGTGGGAGTCCAGGAGGTGTGATGGGTGTTATCCATTGTCTCTAAGATGGTGATTTAGCAGCAAAATTGGAGCTTCACTAGAACTATATGTGTACTTATTTTTCTCCCTTAAATTAAACAGAAGCCCACCACAAGTGGAAACGGTTACTTTATCTTTAACCAAATGTAACTAGGGTATGCTGCCAACACCTTTGTTAAACTGGAAGGTCTGGTACAGAATGTCTGAGAGAAGGTTTTGTACACAATATTTATTAATAAATATTGAATAAAACAAACAAAACACACCTTGCTAGCAATGTTTAGACATTCAAATGTACTGAGTAATGCACTGTACTCCAACTACTACACCTAGTGTCTCACACGTGACAATTACACAGTATTAATGTGATTCAATTCATCTCCATGGGCACAATCAAAAATCCCACATCCTACTATAAGTGTTATATAATTTCTTTACACTGAAAAGTTAACTACAGACTCATACAGAAGGGGGGAGCATAGCAGCAAACCTATCTAAAATGTGCAATGACCTAAACTCACATTCAGGCTGCATTGTAATCAACCACAGACTTAAAATAAGGGAGAAAGAGAAAGAGGAACAATAGCACTTATGTGAACGCTCATGGCCCTGGATCACAGTTCTCCAATTGTGCTTCTGCGCTGAAATTTCTCGTAACACTCTTGCCACTCTCCCTGGCCCGAAACACACTGTGTGGTTTTCTATCAAGGACCCATAGTCGTACTTTTATGTTGTCCGTTTGTCTAAATGTCCCTCCCACTGGGGGTCCTGTCCTCTGAAAATCTTACTGATTGGGTTACAGGGTTTGCCATTTCCCCTGTAGGTTCACTAAAATAGCACAAGTGGGTTTGAATTTTACACACTGAAAAAGAAAATACATCTCTGTCTATACCTCACCTGTCCTACAGTGACCACACAGCCCGTCCTCTCTGGGCAGCCAGAACTTCCTGTACCTGTCCATCTCTACGACCAAGCTGTGTTGACTGAGCCAGTACTTGGTCAGGATCAGTCTTTGCTTTGTATGTATGACAGTCAGGAGAAACTCTTTCTATTCATATTCTGGATTTATTCCGAGTTTTAATTTCACTTTTTTATTGTTCCAGGTAATGGCTCTGACTGGTTCTTATGATCTGATTAATGTCTGAGTTTGTAAATCAGTGCAGCTTTTGGTTCTGTAGCATCTTAAACAGCACCATTATTTTGGGACTGTTTACACAACTGCTTTTAACACTACTACTAATATAGTAGTGTGTGTGTGTGTGTGTGTGTGTGTGTGAGAGAGAGAGTGTGTGTGTGAATGTGTGAGTAAGTGAGTGACTGAGAGAAAGAGAGAGAGAGAGAAAGAAAGAAAGAGAGAATAATGCTGCAAGGCATTGTTTGTTTATTTATTTGTTTACATATATCTGCTGTTTTGTTCATAAAAACAGTCACTTTGTATGCGCTCCCATCCGTGACTTTATCTTTCTAAGCATCTACACCCACACCCACACCTGCCTGAAGGATATTTTATACTGTTTACAATATTTCTCTCTCTCTCACACACACACACACACACACACACAGAAAAATAATATTATTTTGAATGTATCAAAATCATACTTATAAATGCAAAAGAATATCATGTTACAAGAAGAATGTGTGTGGGGAATACGTCGATCAGACATAGCAATAAAATTAACTCCTCTACACTCATGGTCCATTCTCTCAGTTCTATTGATCATACAGGAGCGCTTTGTAGTTCAACGATTAAAGACTTTAAACCATCTGTTGCTCTGCATACTTAGCCCTCTTTCACCTTGTTATTTAACCCCCCACAAAAACCACTACAGACCAGGTTAGATTTGAGTAGTGGATTATTCTCTGCGCTTCATTGACCCTGATATGGTGGTGGTGTTACTGTGTGTGCCACTGCTACAAGTGAATCAGACACAGCAGTGATGCTGGAGTTTTCTAACACTGTGTCCACCGACTGTCCATTCTGTTAGACATACCTACATCATTGGTCCACTTGCAGATGTAAAGTCAGAGAGTTTGTGTTGCACGTCCTCTAGTCCTTCATCACAGGACACAAGAATATTTTGGCTGGATGTTTTTAGCTTGTGGACTATTCTCAGTCCAGCAGTGGCACTGATCTACATCTACCAGCACAACATACACTAACATCTGTTGATTTGTTTCATTATGCTGAATAACAGATACAAACCAACTTATGCAATATATATTTAATGTATTTAAAGGAGCACTATGTACAATTTTTACCTTAAAATTCCAGCTTCAAAATCATTGTGATGCTTCACTGACCTGTAATATTGAGAATAGAGCTTCTTTGAGGTCTTCTAAATGTAATAAATTATTTTTACATCACTGTACTGAACTCAGTGGTGATAGGAAGGAGGTGGGTGGTTTCCTACCCTCTTTCAAAAGTTACATTGTGCAGGGCTGAGCCCAGAGTAAAGGGAATTGGAGGGTGTGTTCCAACTATAGGGGGATCACACTCCTTAGCCTTCCTGGTAAGGTCTATTCGGGGGTATTGGAGAAGAGAGTTCGACTGATAGTTGAACCTCAGATCCTGGAGGAACAATGCAGATTCCGCCCCGGTCATGGAACACAGGACCATTTCTTTACCCTCGCTAGGATCCTGGAGGGTGAGTGGGAGTTTGCTCAACCAGTCTACATGTGTTTTGTGGATCTGGAGGAGGCATTCGACCGTGTCCCTCGGGATATCCTGTGGGGGGGGTGCTCTGGGAGTATGGTGTACTGGGCTCTTTGTTACGAGCCATCCTGTCCCTGTATAAACAGAGCAGGAGTCTTGTTCGTATGGCTGGCAGTAAGTCTGACAGTAAGTTGGACTCTGTCAGGGCTTGTCACCAGTTCTTTTCATAATTTTTATGGACAGAAATTGTCAGAGTAGCCAAGTGGCAGAAGGTGTCCGATTTGGTGGCCTCAGGATTCCATGTCTGCTTTTTGCGGATGATGTGGTCTTGTTGGCTTCATCGAGCCGGGACCTCCAGCTCTTGTTGGACCAGTTTGCAGCAGAGTGTGAAGTGGTAGGGATGAGGATCAGCACCTCCAAATCCATGGTCCATGGTACTCAGCAAAAGGATGGAGTGCTTTCTCCAGGTTGGAAGTGCAATCCTGCCTCAAGTGGAGGAGTTTAAATACCTCGGGGTCTTGTTCACAAGTGAGGGAAAGATGGAGTTTTCTCTGCAGGGTGTCTGGACTCTCTTTTAGAGACAGGGTTAGGAGCTTGGGCTCCTGGACGACTTCCAGGTGAGGTGTTCCGGGCATGTCCAATGAGGAGGAGGCCCCGGGGCAGACCAAGAACACACTGGAGACACTACATGTCTCAACTGGCCTGGGAACGCCTCGGTATCCCCGTGAAGGAGCTGGAATCAGTGGCTGGGGAGAGGGAGGTCTGGGTTTCTTTACTCTGACTGCTTTCCCCGCGACCCGGACCCGGATAAGGGGTGGAAAATGGATGGATGGATGGAGCCCAGAGTAGCTACGACAGAGGATGTATTCTACCTTTTACAGGTGAGTAAAGTATTGCAATGATTTTAAAGCTCTGTTTGGTAAACAGATTAAGTAGTGTTCCTATAATTAAGAATTAAAAAAAAAAAAACAGGATCATAATTGTATTATCAATATGCTAAGTTATAAAAAGTGTTTTATTTCATATCTTTTTTCTTGTTAAATACAATAAACTCAGAAGACAAAGACACTGCCATCTGCAAAGAAGTGCCATAATAAAGTCATTTGACCAGGAGGGACCAAACTATTGCAGAACATTAGAGTTGTTAAATTCATAAAGGAGCTTTAAAACTACATTAAATATGACTTTAAGGAGGCTACTGCTACTGCTTCTTTCTCTCAAGTATCATTCAGTCCTTCTGGCCCAAACCACATATGCATAAACAGAGCGGACAGCACTAATAGATTGTGATTATTCCGGTTGGATGACTTTGAGCTCTTAGATTAAAACGCAGCGAAGCGTGGCCTGAAACAAAACACTAAATCAAATTTGTAATCATTATCCAGCACAAATAAATGTCTGCCATTTATTTACAGACTCATACAGAGAAACAGAGATGAACACACCCTGACAGGAGCTTAGTCTTCCTGTTTTTTCACAAGTTTCTGGACTATAGAGCTCCATTCAAACAAGTAGAACACTGAGGGTAGAGGTACTGGTTAATGCTTACATTGTAAAGAAAAAAAAAGTTATAGATGTTAGATATTTAATGTGCACCCACTGATTAATTCTACCAGTGGTGGACAGTAACAAAGTAAATGTAATTTGTTACTGTAATTAAAGCTAGGGTAGGTGATCTTGCAGAAACCAGTCAGTGTGGGTGGGTTTGGAAAGAAATCTTACTAAAAAGTCCCACCCCATTTTTTCAGCCCTCTTTCCAAAGCCACTCCCCCAATTTACATGTTAATGTATACACAGAGATTAGTAAATAGAGAGAGAGAGCACTGCAGGGAATATTCTTTGTAATACCTATAAACATGGATGTTGTTAGACCTGTTTTATAGGGGCTGTAGCCTAATTGTTCTTTAGCCCCTCCCGAATTTTTCATTTTCAACAATGTTTCTCTATTCTCTGGGAATTGTCCTGTATTTGGACACTAAAAGGTGCGTTGTGTTTTGAACCCATGCAGAACGTGTTTTGATGGAGTAATGAAATGCCATAAGTTAAGGACCACGCCCAGACTCCTCCTCTTCATTACGCACCCTATAAAAACCACTCCTCTCTCCTCACCTTCTCAATGACGAAATTCGCACCGACGAAGCTGTCTCCTGTTTAGCTGCGGTCTCTCCTCCGCCATGGACCACGACATCACCGCTTCGGACACCGAACTCTTCTCGGATAGCCAACCCGTTGCTCTTCCAGTTCCCCATCGTTCTACTCTGCGACTGAGATCAGTCGTCTCTGTCCCTGCTACTCCTGATGGTACTGACTCGTCAGGATCGTCTCCCTGGCACGGCCGCTCCCACTTAATTCACTCTGGTTCTCAGCGCTCCTGCCGATCCTCACCTGCCTTCCCGGCTTCCCCGGCTGATCTGCCTGCCCAAGACGTTCTTCCCGCCTGCTCGACAGCGCCTCGCCTGTCTCCTCTCTGCCTCCCGAGCCTCCTCGTGCTTCCTCCTCCAAATCTCAGTCCCTTCGCATCACGGATTGGAAGGTTGCTAAACTACAAAATGTTCTGAGGGAATGCCGTGTTCCCTTTGCTCGCACCGCCCTCAAGGCTGAACATTTTTCCTTGTACCTGGACTCCCTCTGAGGTAACCGGTGCACTTCGCAGTTCCAGTCACGCAACCCAATGACGTCACGCCTCCCGCACGGTCTGGTGCAGTCAATCCCTCCGGGCTGCCTCCGGGTGTTGTTTTGCTGCCGCTTCTGCGTTAGTGCAGAATCTACCTCTACTGCCATTCCTACATGCACTGTGCCTGCCTCTTCTGGCCCTTCACCTGGTTCTGATGTTTTTTCTCGCCTCTTTCCCCGCCTCCTCTGTTCTCAATCATCCCAAGCTCCTGTCCCCCAACCATCCCAAGTTCCCTTCCCTCAATCATCCCTTCCCCCTTTCCCCCAATCATCCCAAGTTCCCTTCCCTCAGTCATCCCTTCCCCCTTTCCCCCATCATCCTTCCCCTTCCCTCAATCATCCCTTCCCCCTTTCCCCCAATCATCCTTCCCCTTCCCTCAATCATCCCTTCCCCCTTTCCCCCAATTATCCTTCCCCTTCCCTCAATCATCCCTTCCCTCTTTCCCCCAATTATCCTTCCCCTTCCCTCAATCATCCCTTCCCCCTTTCCCCAATCATCCCTTCCCCTTTTCCCCAATAATCCTTCCCCTTCCCTCAATCATCCCTTCCCCCTTTCCCCCAATCATCCTTCCCCTTCCCTCAATCATCCCTTCCCCCTTTCCCCCAATCATCATTCCCATTCCCTCAATCATCCCTTCCCCCTTTCCCCCAATCATCCTTCCCCTTCCCTCAATCATCCCTTCGCGACAGCCATGGATGACCTGTGTATTTCCTGGATGGTCAAATGTTTTGCAATAACTTTAATTCTGCTGGGTGTTTTGCTTCTTCCTGCAAGCATGTGTGTAAAATTGGCAGCAGCTGACTTCTTTGGTTTCTCTCTACCCCAGTTAATGTGCCCACTTTAGCCTATGATCTAGCCAGGCATGCCGATTCCACTTACGTCTGTTACCTCTTGGACGGTCTACTTTTTGTTTTTCCTCCGGGCCTCTTAACACTACCTACCTCCTCCTTCACCTGCCAAAACCTTCTCTCCGCTTTGTCCAAACTTGACGTTGTTTCATCCCTTCTGGCTAAAGAAGTCTCTGACGGTTTCATGATTGGGCCTTTCTCTTCTCCTCCCTTCTCAATGTACAGGATCAATCCCATCGGCCTCGCTACCTGCAAATATTCAGGCAACACAATTCATGTATTTACCCCCTCAGATCTTCGGTACATTAATCTTTAACATCAAACACAGCAAAACCTGTCAACTTGGCAAAACTACCCACCTACATCTTTTTAAATTAAATTCTCCACTCAGTCCCAATAAACCCCTCATACGGTCAAATTTAGAAATTCCCAGAATGCCCAACCAGCAGACCAACTCTTCATCACAGAATCCAGGTCCGTCATATCAAGACACTGGTTCCATACTCATCTCTGTCATATTCTCTTCCTCAGTGGTTACCCTCCAAGCTATTTCTCAGGCCATTAATTCAGAATTGGTGCAGCTTCTACTGCTTCCTGTCAGGGACTACCAGATCACACTATTCAACTCCTCAGGCGGTGGTCCTCTCAGGCATACCACAGCTACATCCGTTCCCAAATCAATGATCTCAGACTAGCACATGAGAAACTTGCTTCTCTCTGAACTGGAGCTTTTGGGGTCTGGCTTGACTCTCCACCAGCAGAAGCCACCCAAGTCCTTCTGAGTTCCCCTTCTTTCCCCTGCTTACATCTGGCGTGGTCCTCACCTTGCAAAATGTAATTATGAAATAACTTAAGTTTGGGAGAAGGACCATGCCCAGATTTCTCCTCTTCATTACTCACCCTATAAAAACCACTCCTCTCTCCTCACCTTCTCGTGACAAAATTTGCAACCCACTCCCAGCCCTACTCCTCCTCTTTCACCAATAAAAATTGCCAGGCAAGTGGGGGTCTGGCTTGACTCTCTACCAGAAGAAGCCACCCAGAACTCCAGCCCAAGTCCTTCTGAGTTCCCCTTCCTTGCCCTGCTTACATCAGGGGTGGTCCTCACTTCACAAATTACGTATAAGTGTGTGAGGTCACACTTTTAGATTTGAGACAGAAACACTGGCTTTTTCTTAATACAATGTATGTCAAGTTCGAACTGCCATACTTTATAGTACAAACTTGGTGAGTTAGACTCCCAAGGACGCTGTGGTCGTTAAGTAATTGGAACGCCGGCGTACTTGATGAGTCACCATCTTCATAGCATGAAAAAATTTATAGCGCTGAGGTTGGTGCGAAATGCATTCTGGGATATCTCACTCTCTCAAACCTACAGAAGTCACAGTCCCAGTGCATCCTTTATAATACGAAACAAACAAGATAAACACAGCCAGATATTTAGCTGACTTGGTGTTACAAAGAAGCAGCTATTCTCATGACAGAGTTAGACATTTATTCGTTGGGTGGCCAGAAAGTGTCCAAAGCTATTTTATTGGGTCCACAGGCTACAACAATGAATATTCAAAAACCATAATCAATTGCAATCAAAATCTGTAAATGTTATTGTTACATGTAACAATTTTGTGCATGTGTTTGGTATCTTGCTTTCTTTCCTGGTTCTTTCGTTTTCTCTCTCTCTTATTTGCTTAGGTAGATTGGATTGTAATTCTTCATTGACCTGGCAACCCTTCCAGGTCCAGTCAATCCCAACCAGCCACAACAGCTTACTGCTCCTAAAAGGGTGGGACTTAAAGCTTTTAAGCTGTACCAGGAAGTCAGAAAGGCAGCCATCTTTGGGCTCACTTCTTTGGTTGGCCATTGTTTTGCCTGTCTGGATGTATGGTCTTGTGTGTTTTATTGTATTTAACCTGAAGTCTTTAAAACTAGTTTAATGAGGTCTACTTTATATTAGTTTTGTTTTGCCTTGGGGTTATTGATGTTGTTGTGTTTGAGCCCTTGTCCTAGTCCTGTCAGTTTGTTTCTGTCTCCCTAGGACGGTGAGAGCAAGCTAGATGTGTGCGCACTTATATGGTGCACATGTAGTTTCCATATTGTATAGATACACCAGGGTAGAGGGCATGTACCACCCCTTGTATTTTCTTTATAGAATATATTTATAGTGTATATTGACATAGCTTAGGTGTTAGTCTTGTTATTTTCATTTCTTTGATACTGTCCATGTTCCTCCCTCCTAAGGTTTGTCTACCTGTCATGTGTTGTGTTTTTTTTATTTTTTTTTTTTTTTTTTGGTATTAATGTTTGTAGTAAGGGTGGCACGGTGGCGTAGCAGGTAGTGTCGCAGTCACACAGCTCCAGAGACCTGGAGGTTGTGGGTTCGATTCCTGCTCCGGATGACTGTCTGTGAGGAGTTGATGTGTTCTCCTCTGAGTGCTCCGGTTTCCTCCCACAGTCCAAAAACACACGTTGGTAGGTGGATTGGTGACTCAAAAGTGTCCGTAGGTGTGAGTGTGTGAGTGAATGTGTATGTGTGTCTGTGTTGCCCTGTGAAGGACTGGCGCCCCCTCCAGGGTGTATTCCCGCCTTGCGCCCAATGACTCCAGGTAGGCTCTGGAACCACAGCGACCCTGAATTGGATAAGCGGTTACAGATAATGAATGAATGAATGTTTGTAGTCCCTGAGCAACTTGGTCTGTAGCTTTTGGCTGGCTTCTCTTTTCCTCCTGCACATTTGTTTCCTTTACTGCTACCACCCTAGAACCAGAAGTCCATTAGTAGGAGTGTAACAGTTATAATGTTTTCATAAAGTTAAAGCACACAGATAGGATTTGTGTATGGAATTTGCAGTTTATTAACAATTTGCAAAATGTCTTCATCATCATTATCTTTTTACGCTCATCCATTCAGGGTCGTGGTGGCAACAGGGTGAGCAAAGAAACGCTGACATCTCTGTTCCTCGCAATTTCCACCAGCTCCTCCCAGGCCAGCCAGGAGATGTAATCTCTCCAGAGTCTACCCCGGGGCCTCCTTCCAGTTGGATGCACCTGGTATACCTCCAGTGGAAGGCATCCAGGAGGCATCCTTACCAGATGCCCGAACCACCTCAACTGAATCCTCTCAACGCGAAGCACCAGCGACTCTACTCCGAGCTCCTCCCTAATCACTGAGGTCCTCACTCGATCACGGAGAGTACACCCAGCAACCTGTTTGAGGAAACAAATTTTGGCCACTTGTATCTACAATCTCGTTCTTTTGGTCATTACCCAGATGACCATATGTGAGTGTTGTACATACACTGACTGGTAAATTGAGAGCTTTGCATTATGGCTGAGCTCTCTCTTCACCATGATGGTCCGGTACAGTAACCGCATAACTGCAGACGCTGCACCTAACCTACAGTGATTCTCATGACCGAGATCCTTTAACTCATTCACCTGGGGTAGGTTCTCACCACCTACACTGTAAAAAATGTGACCCATTATGGCAACAAAGTGACACGTAATATTAATGAGTAGATTCTAATTTTCAAACTTTTAATTAACATTCATTGAATAAATTAACTAAATTTAAGAAAGAAAGTTATGTTAATAAAATGCACAATTAGTGTTGGATTTAGTAACAACATGCCTACATATGAAATAATATAGCTCAAAAATATTAAATACAAATTAATATTTACTAAATATCTAGAAAGTATTGATTTACATTTAATAAATTTCTTGCAAAAATTGACTAGCATGTACTAAATATCTGGAGAAAGCTTGTTTTTATACACTGATTATAGTAACTTTATATCTATTCAATAATAGTATGTGTCGCTTTGTTTTTTAAATCTACTTAATGTCCTTTTTGTGCCGTGTTTGAGTCAGCAGATCAATATGCATAAAAATACCAGGTAAACATTTATTCAACTCTTGAAACATTTATTCATTCAAAAATTGATAACACTACAAGGATCACAGGCAGAATTTTTTTGGGGATGTGATGCAAGGTCAAAACTTGTTGGTCCACTTAAATCACAACAATGTTTTGAGACTGCATTCATCTTATACCAGATAAATTTAATTAGGATTCAGCATGCACCCGCAAATAGATGAATATTAGTTTTAGCTTCATAAGCAAGTGTAATGTTTTAGTGTTGGTTTTATTTAATTCAGAAATTCAGTTTGGATTGGTGATATATGAAGTTAAAACTAATAGCTATTCATCTATTTGCAGGTGCATCCCGAGTCCAAATTAGATTGATTGGGTATAATTGTAAACAAAATATAATATCTTGTATTTCAAATACATTACGTACATAAAATAAAACAGGCAACCTTGCTGTACAGTCATAATTTAAACCAGACTGTAGACGGTGAGCAAACAGGTCATAATTTTTATAGTAAAAAGTAAACTGGGAGCCATATCGGCTACAGCCTGTTTTCAAACACTACAAAATGGATGAAACACAAATTAGTGCAATTAAACAGTGAACATAACACCATTTCTGACACAGAAATAACATCAGCAGTAAAAATTAAGAGTGATCTGAATAGTCTACTTTAACAGAAACCATCAGGTATATGGTGCGAAAAGAGAAAATGCAATTGGGAAATAGATTTTTTTTTTTTTTTTTAACTTAGCAGGAAACCAAAGAGATTAAAAATATAAACTAATTTAGCTAGGTGTTCCTACAGATATTATGAAAAATTTGAAAGTGAATTTAAAAACTTAAGCAAGTTAAACTTCATCTACATACAAAACTGTCGTTTTTCCCCCTCAAACAACACCGTTCCACCTTAAAAAATGCAGAGCTTAGAACTGCGTGTCCCCACATTTAATAGCACCTCAAACAAAATACACAATTTTAGAATTTTAAAAGCTGTTCACATTGGGAAGTCCGGGGACGTTCAGAACCCAATAATGCTGGTGTCTATGAGTTTCAAAATGCGTTGGGCGGAAGTGTATGATGATTAAAAATACTCCCAATGAGTATGTGGTGAGGTGGTAGTGGTCAGGAGGAATATACAATGTAGCACGACTACGCCACCTAAGGGACTTTCACCCCTAGGAAATAAAAAGGGGGGAATGAGAAAGACACTCGTTCACACCAAGAGGCCACCAAGATAATTTCACAAGAAAAACAAACACCAAGATAACCAACAAGACTGTGATGAATATCAGCAATAAAATAATTACTAGACGAGACCAAGTAGTAGAACAGGGCCGGGCTTACCATGGCAGAGACTGAGCTCAAAGGGAGTCCCCTATACCACCACCATATTTAATCACACCACACAGGTTACACACCCAGTGCTCTACACTGCAGGACGAGTGACCGGGACTCTACAAACCAACCCTATAACCTCCTGCCGTGACCGACAGCTCCTGTCTAGACATGGGAGAGAGGGAGAAATAGAGAAAAAAGGAGAACACAGAAAGAGTATCAAATAATAAAAGAAAAAGAAATCAAATCAATCAATCCAAAAAAACACCACTCTTCACATCAAACACACACAGCGTTTGCTGGTGATGATTATAACTTTTACAAATACAAATGAATAAAATACAATAGAAATTACAAAAACAAAACAATAGCAAAACAATATAATCTTTAAAAAAAACACAAAACAAATCTTTCCTAACTAAAACAAAACCAAGACAAAACAGCAGCACCGCAGGAACTGGAAAAAGCCAGGACCACCCAGGCTCAGGAACCTGAAAAATACAAACACTAAAAACATTCGACTAAAATCTAATTTTTAAAAAAATAAGATAATCTGCATACCTACCAGGAGACAGTAGCACAGCGTTCCCCACTGCGGTCAAAATCAGAGAGGATACAGCAGCGGTAGCGACCCAACCATGCAGGATGTTTGCTACTATCACCCGCCAGATTAAAAGAAATATTATCTCCCAATCTGCTTGCTAGTAAAACATGCCAACTAGAGTCAGCATACCCTCGCTATGATGCAAACACAGGAACCCAACCATCCGACACCGGCAATCCAAGCACAAGCCAACGGTTTACGATCGTCAAGGAGCAAGCCACCACGAGGTACAAACTTCAGCAACGCTAAACGCTGCCAATACAGAGATCTGCATACCGACCGCTTCACACAAGAAATGCCACCTCCCGAGCCCCTCAGTGGAAGCCTTCCTGTCCCAGGATACACCTTGCCACCCTGTCCATGAACATTAGGAACAGGAGTGGAGACAAGGCACAGCCCTGAGGGAGTCCAATTTTCACATTGAACAAGCTTTACTTACTGCCGAGGATGGGAACACAGCTCAAACTCTGAGAGTACAAGGACCCATATGGCTCACTGGAGTGACCCTGGCACCCCATACTTACAAAGCACCTCCCACAGAATCTCTCGGGGAACACGGTCATACGCTTTCTCCAAATCCACAGAGAAATGTTGAAGAGAAATGTTTCACATAATCATCAATGTTGAGGGCATGTTCCCTCCTTGACTCAATGATGAGAGTCATCTGTAGGTGCCATGGGATGTAATGTAATGTTAATGCTATATTGATACTTGTGGATGAACTGGAATAATCCATCATAACATTAGCAAAGTTAAACTACATAAAAGTGACTTTAAACAATGACTCTGACTCAAAACAGCCGTAAAACTTACCTCAGAATGAATATTTCACCATTAGGGTTGCCAGCTTTCTGAAATCTATATAAGGAGCGCAGAGGCCTGTGTACCAGTATGCCCTTGTAAATCCTTTTCGATTGTAGCAAATCAGATAAAACTTTTTTGTTGTCAGACATTTATTAAGCCACCTGCCATCAGGAGTGTCAGTGCCTGTCAGAATCTGCCCATGTATTTTGCAAATACTGTATTATCATTTTAAAATAACTATTATTTTTAATTGTTCATCAATTACAATAAGATCTGAAGTGAAAAAGTGTAAGTTCTTATTACATATGTCCAGTCAAAATGTCATAGAATTAATTGCTTATTTAGGACCCATATTTGTCTTACACTCTAATAATAATTTGTTAATGTTATTGTTAATTTATATTAATTATCTAGTTCCTCGTACAATAATGTTTGTGTGTGTGTCTGTTCACTGCCACAGATGGGTTAAATGTGAAGGACACGTCATTGTACAATGACAAATAATTGCATCTTACATTATCTAATGTGATTTGTATGTATAAATAATTACTTTGATTTAAAAATTAATCTGTGATATGTTGAGGGAGAATGAAATGTAATTTCTCCAAGACATAGTGCTAACATAAGTTCTATCTGAAAGCAGAGCTGTAGTTCTCAGTGTTTCAGAACAGATTGCTGCTCTCTGCATGGCTGCAAAGCAAAGCTCTGTAGGAGGGACTGTGACTCCATTGGCTGCAGCACTGATTGATAGACAGATAACTCTGGATGCTGATGGGCTAAATAATTTCTATGTTTAGGAGCCATCGAGAATAGGCCTTCCTATTCTCGCTACCCGATTTGGATGGCGCATGCGCTGACCTTCACACATATAGCTTATAGCAACAAAGAGACTGTTTTCCAAAGCAAAAAAGAGCTTCATCTTCAAGAGTGAATAAATTTGTTTGTTTAAACATGAGTTAGCCTTTCTTCACTGTCCTTTACAGTTTTAAACAACTGGAAAACTTGCAAAGTGTGTATATTTACAACTGACGATATCCGTGTTGAGCCTTCTGTTTAAACAAAACCTGACGAATAACGATGTGGGACACACATGATGTTCAACCAAAGAGGGCAGTGTCTCTATACACGAATAAGAGATTAGTAAAATATTGGTGCTATCAGTAAAGTGTACACAAGAATGGAGTTCTGTGCATGCATCATTCAAATTAGTCAGTGGCGCAAATCAGGTAGCAGCAGACATTTTTCACTCCAGGAGGAGGGGCCAAGTTCTGGGTGAGGTGCTGTGTAAAGTTATTTCCGGTTTGCGTCTCCGCTACTAAGATAGATGGGTTTTATTATTCGTTGTCTCTAGCCGAACTCCCACGTGATAGGCAGAACAGCTTTATATGGATACACCTTATTAAAATGGGAATGGTTGGTGATATTAACTTCCTGTTTGTGGCACATTAGTATATGGGAGGGGGGAAACTTATCATGATGGGTGGTGACCATGGTGGCCATTTTGAAGTCTGCCATTTTGGATCCAACTTTTGTTTTTTCAATGGGAAGAAGGTCATGTGACACATCAAACTTATTGGGAATTTCACAAGAAAAACAATGTGCTTGGTTTTATTCATTCATTCATTCATTATCTGTAATGGCTTATCCCGCTTACTTACACACACACACACTTTTGAGTCGCCAATCCATCTACCAACGTGTGTTTTTGGACTGTGGGAGGAAACTGGAGCACCCGGAGGAAACCCACGCGGATACGGGGAGAACACACCAACTCCTCACAGACAGTCACTCGGAGCGAGACTCGAACCCACAACCTCTAGGTCCCGGGAGCTGTGTAACCTGCTGCGCCACTGTGCCGCCCTGCTTGGTTTTAATGTAAATTTATTCTTTCATGAATTATTTACAAGTTTCTGACCACTTATAAAATGTGTTCAAAGTGCTGCCCATTGTGTTAAATTGTCAATGCAACTCTCTTCTCCCACTCTTCACACACTGATAGCAACACTGCAGGAGAAATGCTAGCACAGGCTTCCTGTATTCGTAGTTTCAGGTGCTGCACATCTTGTATCTTCACAGCATAGACAATTGCCTTCAGATGACCCCAAAGATTAAAGTCTAAGGGGGTCAGATCGGGAGACCTTGGGGACTTTTCAACTGGTCCACGACGGCTAATCCACTTTCCAGGAAACTGTTCATCTAGGAATGCTCGGACGTGACACCAACAATGTGGTGGTGCACCATCTTACTGGAAAAACTCTGGGAATGTGCCAGCTTCAGTGCATAAAGAGGAAAACACATCATCTAGCAATTTCGCATATCCAGTGGCCTTGAGGTTTCCATTGATGAAGAATGGCCCCACTATCTTTGTACCCCATATACCACACCATACCATCAAGATGACCAGCACCTAAATCTACGGACACTAGAAGCCTGTGCTAGCATTTCTCCTGCGGTGTTGCTATCAGTGTGTGAAAAGTGGGAGAAGAGGGTTGCATCGACAATCCAACACAATGGGCAGCACTTTGACCACATTTTATAAGTGGTCACAAACTTGTAAATAACTCATGAAAGTTAAGCACACCATTGTTTTTCTTGTGAAATTCCCAATAAGAATGTCCGACTTCAAAATGGCCACCATGGTCACCACCCATCTTGAAAAGTTTCCCCCCTCCCCAATATACTAATGTGCCACAAACAGGAAGTTAATATCACCAACCTTTTCCATTTTATTTAGGTGTATCCTTATAAATGGCACAGCCTGTACAGAGAAAGTCCCTGAAGTACAAAGAAAGTAAGCCGTAAGATAAAAAAAAAGAAGTAATAAGTAAGTAAAGGGTATGATACTAGAAATATGTGGCAATTACAGAGTGTCTTACAAACATTTTACAAATAAGGCATGTAACTGTATTCCGAATCCACTGTATTTCTAAGCATAATTATAGATTATAAGATTGAATTAAAAGTATGACCATTTATGCAACTACTATTTTGAATTCACTGTATTTTTGAATGTAATTATAGATCCTTTAAATATATTTACAGTGCACATACAGTGAAGGACATTGTCAGCTACTTTCATTACAGGCAGTAGCTGTTTCAAGGTGCTTTGTACTCATTAGGTTCAGGACATGTGATTTAACACACTAATCATGAACTCTGGATGAACTCTGATATTTTAATTAAGGTGTCTCTATAAGGTGATAGAGAGGGTACAGAATCATTGTTGGATATGAATGTACTATTTTGCTTGTCTGATATTCTAAATTTTAGTGTTAAAAAAGAATGCAAACTCATTACATCTCTCAGATGATACTAATTCAAGGACCATTGGTGTGGGTGAGTTTGGATGTCTGTCAACCACGGTGAAGAGGATTTTGCTGTTGTTAATGTTGTTGTTGATAATGCTAGAGAAATAGGATTGTCATGTTTTGCATATTGTCATATTGTATTCACGTAGCCTATCTTTGTAGATTTCTTTGTGAATATAAAGACTCGTTTTACACCATCTGCGTTCTGCCTTGCGACATTTCATCTTTTGGATTTGATAAGGGTTTCTCCATGGTGCTTTCATAGCCTTCACTTTAATTGGTGCAATCTCATCCATGACACTTATGATTATTTAAATAAAACTATTCAGCAGATCATCAACATATTTGTTCACATGGTGTAGTGCACATTTTGCTCATGAAAAGTGTAGCTGTGCAGTTTTATTAGTTCTTTTCTTGACACAAGCTCTTCTGCCCTTGATGACTGGCAAGTCCCAGATATCAAAGAACACACAGTAGTGATCTGACAATGCGACATCCTTCACAGTGGTCGCTATGTTGAGACACTTTGAGATAACGACATCCAGCGTGTGACCATGACAATGTGTAATCCTGTAACATGCTGTGAAAGGCCAAAAGAGTCCAATATGGCAAGTAGTTCCTTGGCAAAGCAGTCCTTGGGATTGTCAATATGTATGTTAAAGTCACCAGCAATAACAAAATGGTAAAAATCAGTAGAAATAAAAGACAGCATCTCTGTGAATTCATCAATAAAATTAGCACTCTACTTCGAGGGCCTGTAGACAGTTACTAGTAATATCTGTGGTGCCCCTTTCAGAACTGCACAGAGGTACTTGAATGTTGTGAAGTCACCAAATGACAACTGCTTGCACTGAAAAGAACCATGGAACAGAGCAGCTTGACCTCCACCTTTTAGACTGGCATGAGATACATTTAAAAAAATGAAAGTTTGGAGGAGCTGACTCCGTTAAGATAGTTGCAGCACTACATTCATTTAGCCAAGTCTCAGTTAAAAGTATAAAATCAAGCCCATGTGCTGTAATAAAATTATTAATTAAGTGTGATTTGTTTCTGAGAGATCTGATATTTTAAACAACTAACTTAGTAACTCATGCACTTTGTCACAGAATCTCTTGTCACACATTTTATATGTTGTTGGTTGGCTAAAGAGCGGCACGGTGGCGAAGTAGGTAGTGTCGCAGTCACACAGCTCCAGGGACCTGGAGGTTGTGGGTTTGAGTCCTGCTCTGGGTGACTGTCTGTGAGGAGTTTGGTGTGTTCTCCCTGTGTCCGCGTGGGTTTGCTCTGAGTGCTCCGCTTTCCTCCCACGATCCGAAAACAAATGTTGGTAGGTGGATTGGCGACTCAAAAGTGTCTGTAGGTGTGAATGTGTGAGTGACTGTGTGTGTGTTGCCCTCTGAAAGACTGGCGCCCCTCCAGGGTGTATTCCTGCCTTGCGCCCAGTGATTCTGGGTAGGCTCTGGACCCACCCTGAATAAGCGGTTACAGAAAATAAATTAATGAATGAAAAGATTGGTCAGATACATTCACAGTATCACAGTATTCCCTGTTCTTTCTCTCTCTGATAAGTACTGGAATGGGAGAGATTACAGGCACCCAGGGTCCAAGCTTGTTTTGAAAACATGTACTGCCAACATCATCACTGCAGCAGCCAGGACCCGAAAAACATCACTTTTCCTCACCCTTATCAGCTGACGAAGCTGTGTGGTGCTCCCGCTGGCAATTGGGCAGTGAGGAAAGCTGCCTTTTTGGGGGTTGAGGAGCTTGTCTCTTTCTTTGAGGTGCTCTAGGTGGTGATGGAGCATGATTTTTCTTGGGGGTCTGCAGTGGGGATGTGGCAGTAGATGAGAATGGAGTAGAAACTGGGGTGGTTCTTCTCTGCACCTGAGGGCTGGCTGACAGGGAAAGTGACAGCCTTGACCCAGTCGATACTGGTTCAACGCACTATGAGTTTTGGGTTTGTTACCTCATTAACAGTTAAAGTTTGTTAAGGTGTTGTGACTGGCTGACACTTTCTGTGTTGTGTTCACTGCATTTGTGATTCTCATGGAGGGCATGCAGTGGTTCAAATCTGTTTTTCAGCTGAAGTGAGTAAGACAGATATTCTAGTCTTGTTCTGGGATGTGATCTCTCAGCAGCAGTGCAAGGTTTAGCAGCTGGATTTCCTGGACCAACTTTGGTACCAGGAGTAGAAGACGAGACTACAGACGAGGCTATACAAAGCACAGTGTTTGGGTCTAGCTTCAATCTTAATCTTGGTTAATGAGACATTGAAAGATCCTTTTTTTTTTTTTGGATGGGATCAGTTCAATACTTGCTGAATATTTGTGGGGGCATGTCACTTCCATCCATGCTGATTCTGCGCCCTTGCTCGAGTGGCCATCATTCAGAGGAACAAAGCTAGTGGAGCAAATGTGCAGCACAAGGACAAATGAATGAGTCAATGAGCTTAGCATTCTTGGTCTGGATATTGACACTGCTGAGATATATCTCATTAAAATGTGTAGCTTTATCATATTGCAGTATTTACCATTTATTATTTAGCTGTATTTGAGTGGTCAGTAATTACTAGTCCTTCATATACACGGTTTATGGATCTGTATATGTTATAAATCACTCACTGAGGTTGAGAGTCAGTTATAAATTTATTAAACACCATAGATGAAGCAAGGTCAAAACCAGAAGAAATATTCCAAAATTCAAAAATCAGTACAGAGAGATAAACAAATCCAAAAGACAAAAACAAATATCAGACAAGAAGTCAGGAAAACAAAACTTCTACTTTTACTTCTACAAATACAAGGACTTCTACTTTTACTTGAGTAATATTTTACCTTGAGTATCTGTACTTTAACTGAAGTACATGGTTTGTGTACTTTGATTTGGGACACACTTTGCCTCATCCCTTCATCTCCATCACTAGGGATGCATAAATACCATTTTTTCTAACCAAGTACGAGTACAAGTATGTGTATTTTTGTACACTTTCAATACAAATACTTACTTAGAAATAAGCCATCAGGAGCATTGTGTAATAGTGTAGTTATTAATTAAAATATTTTTGTTTCATTGAAACTTTATTGTTAATTTCTGGAATTTATTTATTTAATTTCCCACATTACACCACCAATATTTAGAATTTCCCTTTGGGATCGATAAAGTATCTATCTATCTATAAATTAGTAACATGAGCAACAAGCTTTGGATATGCATTTGCACAGTGTTGTGCATCATTGTAATATAATAATGGCTAGGAATTTTGTACTTGGGCTCTAACACATCAAAAAGTTGTAGAAATCTCTGGTTGTCAATGAACGAAAATGGTTAATCATCAAGAACAATATACTGGGTAAGAGATAGAGCTGGGCGATATGGCCAAAAATGTTACCAAAATAAGTTTTTTATATTTATTAATCTCGATATTTATCACAATATAAACATTTTGGACATCCTTCAATGTAGACTGAATACACCAAATATTCATTACTATACAATATAAAAATTTGTATTGTCCAGACATAACCTATATATGTGCAAATAGTATGCATTCAAATTCACAAGGAAAGATTTCAGTGGAACAATAACATAATTTTCTTACCACAAAAATGTATGATACCTATGTCTTTGTCATGAAAACATTATTGAGGCATTACCACCTCAAGCGGTTAAAGAAGCAAAAAAAGTACAAAGATAGAGAAAAGTATATTTAAAAATAATAAATAAATAAATAAATGAACTGAACTGTAAACATAGTGCACTTAACCCATTAGAACAATAGAAGGCTTGTAACAGTGGGGAAGTTAGAATGTTTTCAGTTCCGCACGTTCATTCATACATTGTCTGTAACCCTTATCCAGTTCAGGGTTGCAGTGGGTCCAAAGCCTACCCAGAATCACAAGGTGCAAGGCAGGAAAAGTTCCACACTTGTGAGTGTACATTTATAAATATGGCATCAGAGCCAATTCAAAACTCACAAGCGGAGAAAATTATTTTGTTTGAGGAAAATCCACATCAGGCAACAAAAAGTGCTCTCGCAAACAGGAAAACATTTCCCGTAAGGAAAACACACTTTGAGTGAAGAAAACCCCACCAAAACACTGTGAACAGGAGACTAATCCTTCATTGTCTTTAACCGCTTATACAGTTCTGGGTTGTGGTGGGTCCAGAGCCTACCTGGAATCACTGGTAGCAAACAGAAACACATTCTGGAGGGAGTTCCAGTCCTTCACAGGACGAGACACACTCACACATTCATTCACACACCCACTCACACCTAGACAGTCACACGGAGCAGGGATTGAACCCACAACCCCAGGACCCAGGAGCTGTGTGACAGCGACGCTACTTGCTGTGCCACTGTGCCACCCACAGGAGGTTATAACATTCATTCATTCATTCATTATCTGTAACTGCTTATCCAGTTCAGAGTGACGATGGGTCCAGAGCCCACCTGGAACCATTGGGCGCAAGGCGGGAATACACCCCGGAGGGGGCGCCAGTCCCTCACAGGGAGGCTATAACATATTTAATATATATATATATATATATATATATATATATATTTAATACATAGACACAAGAACTTGAATTAAACGTATTATAGTCTCACTTATATTCTCATGTCCATGCTGTCGCCTGGGTTATTTTACCGTAATAGCATGAATATACCTGCCTCATAGCGTGCAACTGGATGTGTTAACTGGGAATAGAAATTAAGGTTTATTGTACTTGTAAAGGGCGGCACTTTGGTGCAGCAGATAGTGTCACAGTCACACAGCTCCAGGGACCAGGAGGTTGTGGGTTCGAGTCCTGGGTGACTGTTTGTAAGGAGTTTGGTGTGTTCTCCCTGTGTCCGCGTGGGTTTCCTCCCACACACAAAAAACACACATCAGTAGGTGGATTGGCAATTCAAAAGTGAGTGTGTGTGTGTGTTGCCCTGTGAAGAACTGGCGCCACCTATAGGGTGTATTCCTGCCTTGCGCCCAATGATTCAAGGTAGGCTCCGGACCCACCGCAACCCTGACCTGGATAAGCGGTTACAGATAATGAATAAATGAACTAGTGAAATAATTCCAGATAGCCGACATTTTAAGTTTTATGCTCATTAGCGCAGCAATGTGCACTAGGTACAAGGTATTGGATGTTGGTATTGGAATCTCATTTGCAAGTATGAGTAAATGAGCATTGTATCGGGTTCCAGTATCAGTATTCATGTATCTCTATCCATCACTATGGCTTAAACGCCATTCACACTATTTAGCAGAGCTCTTCTCAATGTTATGGTGTTATACTGGACTCTCAGACAGAAATGTGTTGAAAGTTGTGTTGAAGCCAGCTCAACAATTACACTGAACACAGACTGTTACTGCCTTACTGATGAATTCACTGCAGCTTTTCTCTTAACCCTTTACAAAAAAAAAAAAAAAAAAAAAAAAAAAAAGAAAAAACAGACGAGATCTTCAAATTATTAAAGCTACAACACCAGAGAGCGAGTGGTTTGTTCAACAGTTTAATGAGACTGGTTAATTGAATTTAAACATTTTTATATAAATACCCTGTTCCTTCATCAAGTGTATATTATTCTGCTTAATTAAATGTAAAGATGCTTACATTTATTGATATGTCACCATTCAAAAGGAATCTTTTCCGCACCTAAATCTTCAGATTTGTAGTTTGTTTTGAACAGACAGGCTTTCCATGATCCTACACTGTCCTGAAGTGCATGATGTTTATATCACTATTTTTTCCAAATCTGAATATTCCACCACCTTAAAATTTCATGTTCATCAAATATCATACAAAAATAATTCAAATATAAATTATTCAGACAGAATGTGTGTGTGTGTCTGTGTTGCCCTGTGAAGGACTGGCGCCCCCTCCGGGGTGTGTTCACGCCTTGCGCCCAATGATTCCAGGTGGGCTCTGGACCCACCGCGACCCCGAATTGGATAAGCGGTTACAGATAATGAATGAATGAATGAATGAATGAATATTCAGACAAATATAATTAAAATATCCAAAATTCAGAAAAATAAAATTCAAGAATTTAAAATTCAGATTCATATAGTTATGTCATTGATTTTTCTCCATACAGAAGTTGTTAATATAGGAAAGCGGATTACACTCCTGATTAATACTCCATCAATTCCAAAGAAATACTGAATGAGAAAAAATTGATGTAATGTACCTTTCCACAACATACAGCGATGTCAATAAAATTCTTTCTCTTACACACACTCTCTCTCTCTCTCTCTCACACACACACACACCACACACACACACACACACACATATATATATATAACCCATGATATAATAAATAGCAGACATTAATTATGAAGGAATTTGGTGGAACTGGGGGATGCTAGGACACAATGGGCATCTAATGATAAATGAAACAGTCTTTCTCACCCTTCTCACATCTCTCTCAGTATCTTTCCTTCCTCCCTCTCTCTCTCTCTCTCTCTCTCTCTCTCTCTCTCTCTCTCTCTCTCTCTCTCTCGCTCTCTCTCGCTCTCTCTCTCTCTTTCTCTCTCGTCCAACTGGGCTGAGTGTTGGGGGACTGGGTAAACTGGATTATTGGCAGAAATATCACTTTTAGGAGTGGTTGCTCAAGTCTTTTGTGTGTGTGTATGTGTGTGTGTGTGTGTTTTAGCAGTCATATATTTTAAAGATATTTCCTCAAGTGTCTCCTGCAGAGAGAATGTGATGTACTGTAGTCCACAGTAGTGCCATGTCAAACTCTATTATACACACACACACACACACACCAAAGGAGCTGCTTTGTTCCTGTGCACATGCACGTGCGAATCTGCGTCCTGGTTGTTTTGCCTCCTCAGGGAAAACCGCCTACAACGCTGCAAACACACACACAGACACACATGCTCTAATCACAGGTTTGCTCAGATTTTTAAAAACCTTTCATTACAAATCAACTGTTTAAAATTTTTAACATGTCATTGTGGTAGAATGTTGATGCTAGAAGATATCAAAAATGAAATAAGCAGTCAGTGCCATAGGTGAGCATTTCCAAACACAGGCTGGCCTGGGAACACTAGTGAATTGTCCAGAAAGAGCAGGTGGAAGCTGGGGGGGACAGAGAATCCTGGGCTTTTTGCTCACACTGGTGCCACAACAACCTTGAAATAGATTAAACTGAAAGATGATGATAATGATGATGACAATCATTCATTCAGCTATTCATTGTCTGTAACCAATTATCCAGTTCAGGGTCTCGGTGTGTCTGTTGACGGAATCACTGGACACAAGGGAGGAACATAGTCCCACTGGGCATTCACTCACACACTCATACCTATAAACATTATAGCCAGTCAATCTAAAGTGCAAAAGTGCATTTTTGAACTGTGGGAGGAAACCAGAGCACCTGGAAAGAACCCACGTGGACACAGGGAGAACACATGATGATGTTAACTAGATAATTCCAAATATGTTTCCTTCATAATTCTGATGTTTCAAGATTTCTCTGCAATGCAGATAATTAAAGAAAACACAGTTGAGGAATGAGTAGATGTGTCTAAACTTTTGACGGATGCTCTAGGTCCATTACAATTTTAGTTTATAAGGATTTAATCTGGTCTCTTAGGTCCATGCAGATTTTAGTTTTCTGTGTGTTTACTGGCTGCAGACTGTCTTTGGTTAATGACGCAGGTGTGTGTACAATCCAACAGGTGTGGGATTATCAGCAGAGAATGAACAGAACAGAGTGGAAAACCTACTTCATTTGAAGGACGCCATCTGCAGAAAGAGATGGACCTGTGTGAAAGTGTATTTAGTGGTGTGTGTTTAGTAGTGTGTGATTTTTGCAGTGTGTGTTTTGTAAGTGGCAGATGGTGCCCATGGTGGAGGTGGCACACTGATGGCACACAGGTATCAGGGGGTGCCAGTGGCATGCTGGGTAACGGCTTCAGAAAAAAAAAAACTCTAATAGCCAAATAATAACAGCTAAACAACATAAGCTTTACACACAGAACATCTCTCTCTCTCTCTCTCTCTCTCTCCCTCTCTCTCTCTCTCTCTCTCTCTCTCTCTCTCTCTCTTTTTCTCTCTGACTCTCTCTCTCTCTCTCTCTCTCTCTCTCTCTCTCTCTCTCTCTCTCTTTATGTTGGTTATGTTGGTTTATTTTACACAGTTCAATAATGAAATTTGTCCTTCTGGAGTAGAAAATGTAATGTACCTTTAGGGAACACAACTGGACTGTTGTGTCCTGTTGCACCTTTACATTTACACACTTTGTACTTTTAGTGAAAATAATGTACCTGTACAGTAGCATATCATTTTTTCTTACAGAGTAGTTGTAAATCATTTAGTATTTGTGACATCACAAAAACATACTTTCAACACAAGCCTATTAACTTTCCATGAATATTGAAATATCACTGGCTTAGGAACACCCACCTTGAATGTACATTCATTGTCCATTTTTTCAGCTCCACTGGCCATACGAGAGCATTTTATAGTTCTACAATTACAGACTATAGTCCACCTTTTATTCTGCAAAATTTCTTTTCTCCATTTCACACTGCTCTTTAATTGTCAGGACCCCCGCAGAGAAGGCATGATTTGCAAGAATGCATCATTCTCATCGCTGCAGTGACACTGACATGGGGGTGGTGTGTTACTGTGTGTTGCACACAGTGTGTGTAGAGTTTTTAAACTGTGTGTGTACACAGACTGTCCACTCTATCAGACATTCCTATCTATTTGGTCCACCTTGAAGATGAAAAGTCAGATACAGTAGCTCATCTGCTGCTGCACAGTGTGTGTTGGTCGTCCTCTAGTACTTCATCAGTGGACACAGCGCTGACTATTCTCAGTTCAGCAGTGACACTGAAGGCTTAAAAACTCTAGCAGCCCTGCTGTGTTTGATCCACCCGTAACAGCACATCACACATTTACACACCACCATCAAGTCAGTGTAATGACAGAGCTAAGTATGATTATTGAAAAACAGGGTGAAAGAGGGTTAACAATTATGCAGATAAACAGCTAGACTACAATGTGTAATTGCAAAGCTATGAAGTGCTCTGCTATGACCAGTGGAGCTGATAAACTGGACAATGAATGTAGATACAAGGTAAGTGTTCCTAATCCAGTGACCATTCAGTGTAATGATCAGATTCATACTGCACTAAAATCACTTGGCCGTTGTTAGCGACAAATACATGGTGATTCATAAAGGATTTGCTTGAACGTCTTTAAGAAAAACCATTCCAGTTCTAACAGGGTTTTAGAGCCAATAAACTAAACACGACACATTGAGTATCAACAGGTTGATCAGAATTTAAGATAGAGATCCACAAAATAAAGCATCACCTTTTCTTAGTGCCAGACTCTGCCTTCATACTCCCTGCGGTTCACCATAGCAACCTCATGGCCTGCTAAATATACTCCAGGTCTAAGGCAGTGGTGAGGATATTCTAAGAAAAAAAAAACACTTGTTCAGTGCATATTTATATTAATGTGGAGATCTGGAGCTCCTACCAATCCACACAGTGTAAATTTACCACCAGCCTTTGTTTTGTGATCCGCCATGTCATGGGATAAAAGGAGGCATTCTTATGAAGGACCAAACCTGCCAAAATTAAAAATAAATAAATAAAAACTTGGAATTAAGAAAGAAAAAGAAATGAGGAATATAAAATCCAAAAAAAAAAAGATTTTATAAGGGACATAAAACCAAAAGCAATTAAATAAATCTCGGGTGGTGTGTGTGGTGGGGGGTGGGGTGTATTCATTCATTATTTCTGTATTTGATCCTCAATATATGCTAATGAAAGGGGTGTGTTTTCACGTTCATGCTTAGCAGTAAAGTCCAGAACAGAGCGGTTGATTCTAATAGAATGTCCGAGATCACAAATGTCGGGGGAAGGTTGGAGACGAATCTGCTCAGAAAGGCAGCTCCTTGCCTCAGTGAAATGGAGCAATGTATGTATCCGCTTGTTAAGTGTGATGTCACGCCATTTCATGGGCCCAATCACACCTTCAGTTGCGTGTCATACATTCATAGATGTGTTTACTGTTTGAATAAAGCTGAATGCCTTAATCAATTATGTGATCTCAAAGCTGTCTCTCCCACTCACGGTCAATAATGTTATTCCATCGAGTTGTGCTATGGGTATATCAAGGCCTCCATTACTATACTGCATCAATCAACCAATAAGAATATTTAGACTCTGTGACATCACTGAGGATGTTGACAAATCCTTATTATCATATAAGAGCAAAAAAAAATTATCAGGCAATAAATGGTTAAAAATAATAACTATTATAACTATTCGAAAATAAATAGTTATATAAATAAATGAATAAATAATTATTTATTTTATTTATATTTATATTAATACACAAAAATGAAAAACTAATAAAATAACAAAAATATATATATAAACAAAATTAAATAAATTAGAGAAAGAAAGAGAAATTAAACTAAATACACATGCAGGTAACCAGATCTTTTAATTTATGTAAGGTTTAATTTATTATTTTCTTTTAAGGTAAAGGGCTGGACCCACATATATGTGAGAGTGCAAAAACAAGTTTAAATATAGCAAACACTTTTAAAAAGCACTTTTGTACATAAATCTGGATAAGAGTGTCTGCTAAATGAAATAAAACCCAAAGTTTCTGCTCCTTACTCCTTGCTCCTGGGCTCTCGCATTGAATTTAGCTATGGCTCAGTCTCATTTAAAAGAAAAGGAGCTGAAATTGGGGATGTTTAGAAGGAGAACACATCTATGTGGTGTGATTTAGGTATTATTCTGACCAAAGCATATGTTTCATTAAGACCCCAGAACTGTCTGTGTTCACTTGTGGAAATGTGATGTGGTATGATATGATATATCCTCTTTAAGATGTAAGTAATGTTTTACAATGATTTATTTATTTCTTTATTGTGTGTAAGAGCATGTGGGTGGGTGGCCTGTGTGTGACCCGCCCTGCTGTTACCTCAAACACACAAAGGAGAGGATACACTACTGATATAAAGAACAAAATGAATTTCAGACACCCGCACACACACACACACACACAAGACCACATCATCACCACACACATCGGGATATTAAACAATATAAACTCTTTGTCCACAGTTGATAATGAGTAAATTCAGACACTTGCATGTTGGTATAATCTCCACAGAAAAGCACTAACAAGTTGAATTTGACAGTCTAAAGCAATTACACATTAGCCTACATTCATCATGCCCAATGAAAGGTGTGGGTTAGAAGGCTTTAAAGTCCCCCAGCACTGGTTTGCTAAACAGTGCAACTGTGTTCTCAGGAGTGATGGAGCTCCATCCAATGTTTCTGGGATGTGTTGGAGTAGTGTTTGTGGCCCAGAACTAATGTGTTTGTTTGTGTGTGTGTGTGTGCGTGTGTGTGTGTATGTGTGTGTGCGTGTGTGTGTGTGTGTGTGTGTGTTTAAAGTTGATAAAAAAAAACAAAAGGCTGTCTTTGAACTGACCCAGCAAAAGTGTAAGTGTTGATGCGTAGATGATGTGTCACCCCATAGATGAGTTTGTATGTGTGTCATGACAAAACCAGAACACACTTACATAAATGTACATGACAGAGTGTGATGTCTTTGCGGTCTCTTTACATGAACTTCATATCTCACACTCACAGAGACACACAGAGAGACAGTCTCTCTCTCTCTCTCTCTCTCTCTCTCTCTCTCTCTCTCTTACACACACACACACACACACACACAAACAAACAAACAGTCTTGTCTCCATGGTTTGCAGGGACATTTGATAGACTTCAGTTCACTTTTAGGAGACATATTCTAACCTTAACCATAAGTACTATTACACCAATCTTATACACTATTCCTAACCCCTGACACCAAAACTTAAAATGCAGCCACTACCCTAACTAAGCCTGTCACAATAAGTATTCTTTGTTATCAACGTATGGTCCCAGAAATAATTGCAATAAATAACATTACTGTGATTTTATGCAACTGATATAAAGATAATATAAAAGCATTTGCACCTATGTGGGGAAACGCTGGTCTCGTCTGAACATTATGTTTGAGGAACAAACAAATGTATGTGGCTGAGGTTTAGCTGGTCTATAATTTTTATTAACTGTAAGAATGACAAAAATATATTTGTAACTCAAGTACTTACTGGGTAAGTACAGGGTAAGTGCCTGTTAAGTAAGCTGTAAGATATAATAAGTACTGTGTAAGTAAAGGGTTTGATACTAGAAATATGTGGTTATTACTGGGTATCTTACAAATATTTTACAAATAATGCATGCCATGAGTACAGCGTAAGTACCTAAGTAAGGTGTAGGAAAATGTTAGTAATGAGTAAGTAAAGGGTATGAGAGTAGGATATACAGTTATTACTGGGTATCTTACAAACACTTTACAATTAAGGCATGTAACTTTGTACCAGTGTACTTCTAGACATATTTATAGATTACAAAACTGAATTAAAAGTATGACAGTTTATGCAAGTGACTATTACTGTCATTTTTTATAAATAAGAACTGCAGCTACTATTTTGAACTCACTGTAGTTCTGAATGTAATTATAGATCCTTTAAAATTATTTACACTGCACATACAGGGAATGACATGGTCAGCTACTTTCATTACAGGCACTAGCAGAGTTTCATGGTGCTTTGTACTCATTAGGTTCAGGACATGTGATTTACCACAATAATCACCATCACATACTTAGGAGATATTTTTCATTGTTTAGCCTATATGTATTGGGCCATTATATGTAGATAGCTGACCAATGATAAAATGGATATTTCTCTTCTGCTCACATGGGTATGGCAGGGAATTTGCACCAGTATTGTCTTGCACACTTTCCTGCTTCCTCAGATCAGCAGACTTGCCTTTGGGTCATCATCTTCACACAAGAGGTCCTCTGCATATATCAAGTTAATTATTTGAACAACCCAGAAAATAATGTAAATGTGCACTCTCCAGACTTAACATTAAGTGTTATGTTAGTAAAGCTCTGTACCCGGTACTTTATCTGTAAGTACCCTGTAATATAGGAAGTGTGGGTTATAAATTAAAGTGTAGCTTAGTGCCTGGTATTTTCCTGTAACTTACCCTTAAGTCCCCTGTAATACAGGCAGTGCAGGCTGTAATTCAAAGTGTAGCTTAGTACCTGGTATTTTCCTGTAATTAACCACTAAGTATGGTGAAAGTATATTTTAGTACCTTGTATAATGTAAAATATGCTGCATGGGCAGTACTGAATCACTGCATAGGAAAGCTAAAAAAAATGCTTAGTATGAAGTACAAATTAATAAATAAGCTCTGCACAATTTGAACTTATATTACAGTATTACAGCTACATGACATAAACATAATGCTAACAACACAGGTTTTTTATTCTTATTAAATAACTAAATAAATAAACAAATCACTCAGTTACAAAACTATTTCTTTTCAACAAGTGAAATAATATGATTGCAATTTTTTAAATACTTTATATACTGATAATTTGTCAACAAAGACCCTGCATCCAGCCCACCAGAACACACAAACACAATCTATGTACACAGTTTCCAACCAAAGCTTTATCTGCTTCTATACTTTAATTAACCCATCAGAAAACCACATAAAAACATTCATACAAACTCAAAAATATTATATTCTGCTTATCTGTCTTCCCTGTGTTCCTTTCCTGCTTCATTCTGGTTGGATGGCCCATACCCTAAAACAAAAGTAATTGTTGACATCATTGATACCAAAGGCTCATAGATATTATTAAAATAGCAAGAGTGGGCATTGGCTTATCAGGAAAAAATATGTCATGTTCACATTTTATAAGAACATTTTGTGAGATATAGTACAGGTTTACAAAAACATTATTAGGATTTCAAGAGTCTACTTGTGTAGGCTTACACTTTAGAACTGTGGCAAAACTATAGCCTATTTCATGTTAGTGGTGTTTGATATACATGATACAAACTATAGCAAGCCAATTAAAATGAAAAATTCAAAATCTGGATGCAATTTCAAAACAGACCTTTACATTACCTGCAACTTGCCCTAAATGGTTGCCTGTCGTGCACAGCTCTTTTTTTTTTTCTTAAAGTATTTCTGTCGTAGGCCCATCTACATTCAATTTACCCAGCTATAAACCTTGTGCAGCTAAAACATGAAAATTGTAAAAAATTGTAATATATTATAGATGCAGCAGGTTAACTGGCATATTTAATCATTAAATTAAAAAAACATTTCTTTAGCCTAGTGTTAATTGCTGGATGTAGATAAGTTTACATTTGTCTTAGGAATAATAACAAATTATAATAAGGGTCTGCAGTAGGTCACAGTGACTCGTTCATTTGTCCTTGCGCTGCACATGTGCTCCACTTGCTTCATTCATCTGAATCATGGCTGCGCCAAGATCAGATTCACTCAGTGAGTCTTCAGTCATATGACTACTGCAGATTCTCAGTGTAGGAACAACTGATTCAATCAGGAATCATATACGGCTCTTCGGTTCTGAGTCTCCCCTTCGCTGTTACACAGCTGATTTATACTGAGTAGCAAGAAAATTAACTTACTGAGAGGCAGACGTTGTTTTAGGGTTTCATAACTAAATTAAATTGGATTTCTTTGTTGTAACAATGCTTCTTGGCTATAAATCTTATTGTCATCATTGGAGGCAATCTCAATGCAGAGAGATATCAAGATGAAATTCTGCAACCAGTGGCAATCCCATATCTCCACAGTCTGGGACCAAACTCTATTTTACAAGATGACAACGCTCGCCGCCACAGTGAGGGGTTTCTCAGAGACTACCTCCAGAATTTGGGAGTGGAGGGGATGGAATGGTCTGCCAGCTCCTGACCTCAACCCCATTGAACACTTGTGGGATCAGCTTAGGCGGGCTGTTTGTGCCAGTGTGACCAACACAACCATGTTGGCTGACTTGTGACAAATGCTGGTTGAAGAATGGGATGCCATTCCACAGCAGTGTGTGACCAGGCTGGTGACTAGCATGAGGAGGAGGTGCCAGGCTGTGTATGGTTCTTCCACACATTATTGAGGCTCCTGTTTGTTAAAAGAATAAATTGTTAAATTGCCAACATGTCTTGTTTCTTCAAACTTCAATCATCCAGTCCATCAAACACCAAATGAGTCAACAGCAGAATAAGCTGAGAGGATTTGGCAAATTTTTCATGGGCACAGCCCACATGCTCAGCTCTACTGCTCATCCCACAAATGCATGTTCCTTACAAATGTGGCATCATTTTAAAGCAAAATTAACAGTCTTTACAAAGTTTTATTGCTAAGAAGCATTGTTACAACAAAAAATAATCTACCAAATATAAATTTTCTTACTTTTTGTACTAAGTTTATGTGTCTATGTAAAATGTTTGTAAGATCCACTTACATCTATTATCGAACGCAGTCTACTTACTCTTTACTTATTTTATCTTATGATTTACTTAACAGGTACATACTCTGTACTTCCCCAGTAATTAGGGGGCTGCAATTTAACGTAGGGAGAGAAACCACAGCATACCAGACTGAGACTCCTTGTGTCCCATTTACAAACACAGGGGCTTTGTAAACACATTATACCAGTTATGACCATGCAAAAAGACTGGGGAGCAGCAAATTTGGTCAGGAGCCTCCTCAGCATTTTATAAAAACTTTTTGAATGTTGCTATTAAGGAGCAATGAACTTTTAGAAAATCTTCTTAGTTATTAATAACAGCAGACATTGGAATTGTAAAGTAGTAAGTATAGGAAGTACACAAAAAATGTAATTAATTAAATAAAAACAATTAAATAAAAACAGAATAGAGCAACTGGCTAAAATACTGTTGATGTTCATTCTAATTTAAAAAAACACACAAGTGCTCAATATCAGCAAAAATGAGTGAGGTAATATCCATATAGTGTATAATAAGTCAATTATAGAATTATTGTGACAGGCCTAACCTGAAACCTAAAATTCCACTAAATGTAATCCAAACTCCAAGTGTAATCCAAAATCCAAAGTCTAACCCTAAAATTACCCTAAACACAGTGCATATTTATGTTGATCCAGCACCTCTTGAATTTTTATATGAAAGAAGTTGTCTCAGCTAGTAAAAAACTCAGTCCAAAGGTCAGGGTTTTATTTTGTTGTTGTTGTTGTTGTGTTCTTTTTTTCTACTTCTTCTTTTTATAATTCTTTTTAGTAAAGAATCAGGAAACTGGACAACAGACCTTCAGAGCCTTTTTCAGTATCTTCTTGAAAGTAGATGGTGATTCTACCAAGAAACTGAGCTATTGAACTATTTTGTCTCAAATTATTATGTCATTCTTAAGCTTAATTAGTTAAACAGAATTAGACATCATTCTAATGAAAACAAAGTTATTTTAATTTTGAGTTTTAATAATTTTCAAAGGTCAAACAAGAATTCAACAAAGAGTAAAAAAAGGGAAACTAAAACAACTTTTTGAAACTGTGTGTTCATATTTTTGTAAACCACCCCCACATACACAAAACCACAGACTATTACTTTATTAACTTAAAGGGAGATCACACAGAAATATTCAAAATTAACCCAGTGTCTGAAATGTGCTCAAAATGATGGAGAGTGTTCTTATGTGAAGTGGTGGATTGTAGAAAAACATAGAGGTGAATGGAACCAGGCATCTCCATTTTACAACACAAATACAGCATTTTATTTCCTCTCCAAAATCAGAGGTTTCCCCTATCAACCTACAGAGTTTTATGTGGACTGATGATGAACTGACCATGGCGATAAACCTTCAGGAACCCATCATCAATTCACCATTACTCTTTGCAACTCTTCGCACACAAAATACATTTGAGGTTAAAATCCTATACCAGATTTTAACCTCAATGTTTGACATATCAGTAGTGTATTCTGAGGCATCTAAATTAATTAAGGAGGTCTGGTTCCATTATTGGATTTACATTCATTTAACTATGTATAGGATGCACAGTATACAATGAAATAAAATAATGTTCCTCCAGGACCAAGGTGCTACAAGTGTAACAATACAAGACAATTAGCAAATAACTCAAGAAAATAACAATAAATAACAAATATCATGGATGGGAAACAGTGCAGTTTACCATTCACATTGTACATTATGGGTGACGTAAGTCAAGTAAAGTGGAGTATGCTATAATTATATTGTTGGATGGGAAGAGAGATACAAACATTGTACACGGGTGTGAACATACTGTACAATAAAATTATTAGCAGCAGAGGAGAACACTGATTCCATTTCAACAGTCCTTCAAGTCCTTAAAGTGCTGGGTGTCCTAAAAGACACAGGTTTATGGTATTAAAGTAGTATGTGGGGAAAGTGAGTTTTTGGATCTGTTTCTTAAACACAAGAAACTGTTATATAAATGTAAGCAGCACCAAACTTCAAAGTAAGTGTATGATAATTAGGCACTAAGGAGGTGGGTCAAAGAAGAGTCTGTGGAATTATCCTGTACTCACACAATGATTTCCTTTTGTGCTCCTTTTCAGTCGTCCTTGTCCTCTACACTCAATAACATGCTCATACTCAGTGTGTGGGCTCCGGAGGAGGAGGATGGGTAAATAGCTGGGTGCTAACATAATGCTGTGTCTGTGAAGAAGGGTGGAATAATGGAGTAATCACAACAGTTTACCTTCTAGCCCTGTCTCTGTTTCTCTCTCTGTTTCTTCTCTCTCCTGTCTCTTTTATCCCAGCTGCTTATTCATCTCCCTAAATGTCTAAAGGTGAAGAACAAAGGGAAGATTAAAGGAAGCTTGTTTCAAGTCTGTATGGACCATTTTCATTAATTCATTCATTATCTGTAACCACTTATCCAGTTCAGGGTTGCGGTGGGTCAGAAGCCTACCAGGAATCACTGGGCTCATGGCAGGAACACACCCTGGAGGGGGAACCAGTCCTTCAGAGGGTGACACACATTCACACATTCACTCATTCACTCACACATATGGACAGTTTTGAGTTGCCTGTTCACCTACCAACTTCTGTTTTTGGACTGTGGGAGGAAACCAGATCACCCGGAGGAAACCAACGTGGACACGGGGACAATACACCAAACTCCTCACAGACAGTCACCCAGAGGGGGACCTGAACACTTTTTTTATTCACGTTTTAATAATTCACAAAATCTCAGTGGATGGAAAAACCCAGTATTGTCCTCACACACCCAGTGTTGGTGGCATTGTGTGTGATGGGGATAGTTCAGCAGCTAAGGGATCAGAATTGAAGAAAACTCACAATTTGTGAAATTGTGAAATGTATGTGTGTGTGTGTGTATGTGTGTGTGTGTGTGTGTGTGTGTGTGTGTGTGTGAGAGAGAGAGAGAGAGAGAGAGAGAGAATGAGAGATTGTGATATAAATTATAATACCAGCTATTGATAGCAATGATGTGAATATTCTTTGTCAAGTTCAAATAAGAACCTCACATCATATCAATTGTTCTAAAACACTAGTGAATTCCTTGTTTTTGAGTAAGCTCAGTGTGAGCTGCAGGTCTGGGATTAACTAGAGCGTTTGATTAAACAATACCCTGAGATCTGTCACAGGTGAGCTGCGGAGCTGAAATGTTTTTCACAGTGCAGTTTGTCTACATATATAAGATTAAATATCAGGGACTAAATTCTGTTCCAGGATCTTTTTTTTTTCTGCTTTTCATTGTCTCAGTGAATGTGACTGAAAGGACAAGAGCTTTGCCTGGCTGACCACAGCCCAACAAAAGCTCTAATATATCACATCAAGCCATTGACTCAGAGTGTAACAGAGTCAGTCTGGAGAAGGAAGGGAAATTTATTGGTAGATTGTATCAGAGCAGAAAAATATCAGTGGTTTCAATGAGAGGAGTGAAGTAGCTAGAATGAAAATGAAACACAGGGAAGTCTGCAGTACCAGTTGATTTTGTGTATGTCCAGAAATCATGGTTCATATAGAAAACTGCACTGCAATAAAACTTAAACTGAAGCACTGGAAAAAAGAAAGCACCTTCAATGTACACTATAAATGGTGTACTTTGCACTATGAAAAAACCTACTGCTCAGCATTTTTGCTAATTTTCATTTAATAAAGTGGCCAGTGACTTTGCTTACTGACTGGAAACTATAAATTTGACCACTCTCACTTTTCCTCTGCTGATTCCATTTGTTCTTAATCAATACAAGGCTAAACTATCAGTTTGTTTTCAGAATGTCAGTGATTTCCTCAGGGAAGATCAGACTGTATTGGATATGTTTACCCAACCTACAATTTTCCCCAGGCAATTGAGTTTACTTTAACATGCTAATGCTCTTAGGGAATATGTCACACCAGATTCAATTACATAACATATGCAGACCTAAATATCTGATATGAATTTCAACCTTAAGTAGTTAAAATGGCCAAGGACTCTTCTGCATACATCCAGAAATGAGCCTCTGGATTATTAATTGTAATTTCAGCATTGTAGCCACGTATTTGGATCTATATCCTAGTGGCTACACTAATGCTGAAATTACAATTAATAATTTATACTTAAAGAAACACTAGGCAAGTTTTTTTGTTGTTGTTGTTGTTGGGTTTTTTTCCCCCTAGTGTAACTCATTTTTACATCACTTTAATGAAATCAATGGGGAGGGCAGGATGTTTGGTTTCCTACCATCCTGAAAGGTATAGTACAGTTTCCACAGTACTGAGCTCAGAATTACAATGACAGTGGCTCTGTTCTCCCAGAGGAGCATCACAAATGTTTAATGCTGTAGTTTTAAGGTAAAAATAATACACTTACACTTATGGACACTTTTGAATAGCCAATCTACCAATCGTCATGTGTGACTGGATGGAGGAAACCAGAACACCCAAAGGAAACCCATGCACACAAGGGGAAAACACACTAAACTCCTCATAGAAAGTGACAAGTGGCAGCGACTGAAACCAAAACCTAAGAGCCCTAGAGCTGTGTTATAGTGAGACTACCTGTTGTGTCACTGTGCAACCCTTGAAATGAACTCTGATATATAAATATAATCATATTTAATAACTATGGGTAGGTTAGTGTTAGGTGTAAGGTTAACCTAACCTTAATCCTGTCACTAGATTAACTCGTGAAGCTAGCATGGCAAGACTGGGATTGGATGTCCTTGCAGCTGACAAGAGCTGAGAGACCGCCAGACATGAAACAATAGTCTGTACCTCTGTTAATCTAAGCTGAGGACATACAGGCCCTGTACCATGCTGCTGTAGTATGCTAGGCAGAAAAAAAATTATCACTGACAGAAACACATCAGCAGAGAGCGAGTGGGTAAGCCTGTATGCCACATCTGGGTGCAAAAATGCAAATTTCAGAGGGGAACTGCTTTTTGGATAGACAAAGCACCTTGTGGCTGTGCCCAGTTGTTAAAGTTTGTAGAGAATACAAGACTGGAAATGTCCTCATCCTGTAGTCATTTGATGTCCAGATGCATGAGACAGGGATAAAAGCATATGCGTATGTATAAAACACTGCAAAACAGCAGCAGAATCTTCTTCAATTTAAATTGTGTTATAATTGTAAAAGTTTTAACCTGAAGCTTTACTACATCTGATGACATTTTCAGGATTGTTTCTACAGGTTTAGTGACTATGACTCCAGAAGTATATATAATAATAATAAAAATAAAATAAAATTAATTAACTAATGGAAACCTTTGCACTGGATCCAGTTCCAGAACACCCACCATTAATGACTTTTCATTCATTCGAAGGCAACTTTAAATTGATTTCATTTCTCCGGCATATCAAATATGTAATTTGCTTCCTCTCTCAAATGTTCACTTGTTTTAATCCTTTGTTTTATAGACGTGATATTAAAACATTAAGAAAACACTGCAGCACACATCAAAAAACACTTTAAAACATATGTCCCTTTTCTGTCCCATTCAATCTTTTCCCCTCTTCGTTTTGGTTCTTTTCTTTCTTTTGCTTGTATTTGTTTACTTTGCTTTTCATGCTCCTTAACTTTGCCCCTCTAAACACACTCAGCTATTCCTGTAATCTTTAGAAACATTAGGTGTTTAAATATGCTGGTCTTTGGTGGACATTTCAATTAGACATTCACTCTTAGTGATCTTTGTGTGTATATTCATTCATTCATTCATGTTTTTCTGTCTTTCTGTAACTAATTGCTTTTTAGTGTATTTGTCTGTTCAATTATGTATATCAATGCTTAACATATCTGCATCAAATAGAGAATGAATGAAAGAGAATGAATGAATAAATTAATGAATGAATGTTAGTGGGGCGGCATGGTGGCGCAACAGGTAGTGTCGCAGTCACACAGCTCCAGGGACCTGGAGGTTGTGGGTTTGGTTCCCGCTCCGGGTGACTGTCTGTGAGGAGTTTGGTGTGTTCTCCCCGTGTCAGCGTGGGTTTCCTCCGGGTGCTCTGGTTTCCTCCCACAGTCCAAAAACACACGTTGGTAGGTGGATATGGTAGGCATGCTCTGGACCCACTGCGACCCTAAACTGGATAAGTGGTTAAGGATTGGTAGGTGGATTGGCCACTCAAAAGCGTCTGTAGGTGTGAGTGTTTGAGTGAATGTGTGACTGTGTGTGTTGCCCTGTGAAGGACTGGCGCCCCCTCCAGGGTGTATTCCTGCCTTGCGCCCAATGATTCCAGATAGGCTCTGGACCCACTGTGGCCCTGAACTGGATAAGTGGTTACAGATAATGAATGAATGAATGAATGAATGAATGTTAGTGCTTAGTCTAATTGTGATCAAGTTTTTCATTACTTTTATTTTACAGAGAATTGTTTATTTACGGGGTGGCACGGTGACGCAGCAGGTAGTGTCGCAGTCACACAGCTCCAGGGACCTGGAGGTTGTGGGTTTGATTCCCACTCCGGGTGACTGTCTGTGAGGAGTTGGTGTGTTCTCCCTGTGTCCGCGTGGGTTTCCTCCGGGTGCTCCGGTTTCCTCCCACAGTCCAAAAACACATGTTGGTAGGTGGATTGGCGACTCAAAGTGTCCATAGGTGTGAGTGTGTGAGTGAATGTGTGTGTGTGTGTGTGTGTGTGTGTGTGTGTGTGTGTGTGTGTGTGTGTGTGTGTGTCTGTGTTGCCCTGTGAAGGACTGGCGCCCCCTCCAGGGTGTATTCCTGCCTTGCGCCCAATGATTCCAGGTAGGCTCTGGACCCACCACAACCCTGAATTGGATAATGAATAATTATTCATAATGAGATAATGAATGCTTTGTCAGTGTTGATTTTTTATTTTTCATTATTTTTCTTCTTCTTTTATGTTTTTAATCAGTTGTTATACTAAATATGTTCAACTTCACCACCCAGTTTTACAGCATAACTGGGTCTTTAATCCCTGTGATGAAAATGCACTGACAAAATGCATTAAAACCCAATAGTGATCAAGGCACTGGACTCTGTGTGAAATTCTATGGCTGTGAGCTGCTAGTGAGCAATAACTGGTGAAGGGGGAGGGTTGAAAACAAAGACAGCCATGCAGAAATAAAACAAACAGCATGACCGCCGCCTTCTTCATATCAAGCAATCCAACTGCCACAAGAAGTATCTGTAGACCTTAAGATCCTTAAAAAGGTCCAAATCAACTAAAAGTGCTATCATTGACAAGTTGCTTGAGAATCCATCAGTTTTCACTTTAGTTCTAGCAGTAATTGGAACCAGTGTCTACCCATGTCTGTGTACAATGAGCACAGTGTGATGAGTCATGTCCTCAGCCATGTGAATGTCATGTTATGAGTGTTACATTACAGACCACACACTCCTCCACACACTGGACTGTCATTTTCATCCAGGCTTCTATTAAAGTACTTCATATAGAAGCTGAAGCATGTCCAGGTCACTCAGATATCTCCAGACTGTGGGGTCACATATCTGTTTTATATTCCAGCTCCCTGCAGGTTTGAATGAAGTCACACTACACAGTCAAAGTTTGTGCACACCTTATACAAAATTTCACTATATGTTTGAGTGAAGACAGCTGCTTTAATCTGTGAGGTACCCATTGTATTATCTCTATATACAAGCATGAAAATATGAAAAGAAATGGCATGCTCTAGAAGAGGGTTTTTCAAACCCTGGGTTGTAACCCTTGGGTGGATCGCAGAGGAAAATATGAATTAAATAACCGAATAACTGAAAGGCACAAACACTTTACGTTATGCTGCAACCCAGACTCTCAGCTGCTACTGTTCTAACTTAAATGGTGAATCCCAGTTCTTATTTTTACCCCAACCCCATTGTTTTTGAGTGTCACCCTTGGAGCAGAGTTATATGGTGTAGAGGTGAAATCTCCCCCTATGAAACAGGACGACCCATACATGACTTGAACACAGAAAAAGAATGTCACTTTTTTCCCATGCTACTAGCAGTGCTTTTAAGGTAGCTGTTCACAGGTAGGCAGCGTTATCAGAGCCACACTGCTGGACTTTTAAGACGTCACTCATCTTCAGAATTGTATTATCACCCACTCCCAACTCTTATGTGATATGAAACTGAATTCAGGTTCTTAATTCGCAGTGTTTTTTTTAATATTCCATTTCAACCTTATGTTTTGCAGTAGTTCAGATGCTAGAATGTAACTGATTGGATAATAATAAAGTAATACAGTTGTTATATTTTTTTAAAGGAAGAAAATAGGCTGTCATTTGTGGGTTTATTTCCCACCAAGAACTTAGACTCCCCAGCCCTGGGCAAAATAGGGAAATTAGATTCACCCTAATTCTGAATATTCTTAATTGTGATGTGAAGAAACAAATAGGCCATTATCTCTTATATTTAGTTTCATAGTGTAGTAAATGTTCAGAGTGTGTTGCCTGGGTCACAGTGTAGTTTACAAAATGTGTGTTGTTTGAAAACGGTATGTTGTTTGACATAGCTTGCTCTACAACAACCATACACAAGCTTTACATCTTAATGCCCAGTGACAAATACAGGATACTGGTGTACAAATCCCCCCAGCACTGGGACTGTGGAGCAGTTGAACTATTCCCTGGAATGATGGAGCTCCAACCAGTAGTCTGGAATGATTTGGAATCCAGAACTAATCATTCCTGACCTCGCTAAAGACCAAGAAATGCTTACAGCATTGTTCCAGCATCTAAAACCTGCACTAAAGATTAGAGAGAGTGTTACTCCTGCTTAATACTCATTGTTTTAGAAGAACTGATGGACATGCAGGAATCCAGGATTTTATGATCAAGAAAGCAGAATTCTGACTGGATTGGGCCTTGTAAAGAAGTGGATCTTAGCATTAACACTAGAACTACCAAACCGCTGCCATTTGGCAATTATACCTTTAAATCCCAAAGAACTGCCATTTGGCAGGTGTGAACAGCTCTTCTCACCTCCAGTGTTATGTAAATGATGCCTTTACATTTGAAAGGAGACACTCTACTGCACTCCACACTCTCCTCTGCAGCAAGTTGGTGAACCCCACCCACCAGAAAAGTCAACATTACCAGACATTTAGATTCAAGGTAGTTTTATTGGTATATGAACAGGAAAGAAACATTTTGCTTGGTTTCCCTGTACAATGAAATAGTAATAAAGGAAGTAATAAAAGATAAAATAAGCACGCAACAATATGATAACAAAAGTATTCATAAATAGAAATGTAAACTATACAGAAACATAAACTATGTTCTTCATGCCACACTGTGCCATCTTTTGCCGTCTCTGTCAGCCACTCGTGTGTCTCCATGAGACCTCTCTTTCCTGGAGGTGGTGAAGTCTCCTCATCTACAGGACCATATGTTTGAGAATTGATTAGTGAAAGGTTAAAATAATGTGAAATTGACACAAACATGGTATTTGAATTATAATTCCAAAACATCTGAAGTATGCCTCCTTTGTGCTAATGTAGGATTGTTTTCACAGCAAAAAGTGGCACATCGATTAGTCAAAATAGCTCTGATATGTTGTAACCTTATTTTAAGTAGTTTTTGTCTTTTGAAAAACTGCCAATAGGTAAAGATATTTTTACATAAATTTATACAAAAAACAACCCTCAGCTACTTGTAAAAAGGACATTTTTACTTAAACTTTTTAAAACCCAAGTAAAAGAATGTTATCAGGACATTTTTTCTTGTTTTAAGTCAAAATATCTCACCCCATTGGCAAAGTGTTTTTCTTGAGAAGTAAATATGACTCAAATTAAATTTAAATGCTGTTTTTGAGCAATTTTTACTTAACTGATTTTTTTATTTATATTTCTCAAGGTTTTTTTAGGTTTCACATCAAATAATACTGCATTAGATCAACAAATATAAACTAAAAAGCTTAAATAATTCTTTATTGTGTGTATTCTAAATAAACAAGTATTATTTCATTATATTTTTGAAAGATTATAATAATAATTATTATCAGCAGCTGAGAAAACTGCCAAAGTACCAAAATATTTTTTATTTGTTGAGACTGTTGCCCTGAACTAAACTCCTGAAAGTCTGTGCCTTCTGTGACTCTCAGAGCTTTGTCAGTCAACACAGTTCACACTATCACCCATCCCCCCCCCGTTTTAGCACCTAGTAGTGGCTTAATGTACATAACAAAAGGTGGCCTAATGGGTTGCAAATTACCCCAGCACTGCCATTTGGCAGCCTCTGGTAGAAAAAGGGGGTATATGAAAATCCTGGTAGTTCTAGTGTTAAGAACCACACTTGGCTTATCCCAGTATAGAGCACGGTTTAACAGTGATATAACGAGTGTGGAAGCATGTCAGACCGAATAAGAGAGAGAGTACACAACCATTCACTTACAGATGAGAGGAAAGAGATTAAAGAAATGGGGTGAATACATCTGCATGAGAGATCAAAGGTGAAGGCTGTGGTTTTCATAGGTGAGTTTATACTCTTCTTTAGCTGTATATATCTGTGTGTCTGTGTAGCATATGTATATACTAGCACTGTGTGGTTGGGTGGGTATAGAGAGAACTGAGTATTAACAACATTGTTCTCAATGAAACCCCCATGTGTCCAATTTTCAGAGTTGTTAAGCAAATCCCATGAGTTGAATCATGACGTTTTCTCATTCTGAGAATATTTCAGCCACAACAGACAAAGACATAAAACTAACTTATTTAAAAGTTTGTTCATTAAAACTGACACATGATCTGAGTAAAACTGGATGAATGAATGAAAAAAAGATTGGTAGATGGATTGGCCACTCAAAAGTGTCTGTAGGTGTGAGTGTGTGAGTGTGTGTGTAGCCCTGTGAAGGACTGGCACCCCCTCCGGGTTGTATTCACGCCTTGCACCCAATGATTCCAGGTACGCTCTGGACCCACCGCGACCCTGAATTGGATAAGCGGTTACAGATAATGAATGAATGAATGAAAAAAGGAATCAGTTCATGAATCAAACAGCTGAGTCAATCTCCAGCTGAACCTATTTTAGATTCACCTGCAGATTTACAGTGACATTTCTGTAAAAATTTTAACTCAAAAGTGAGAAGGGTTTGGAAATAAAAGTGGGACTGACAGAAGCATAATTGAAAAGAAACACAATGTTCTTCTTCTTCGTCTTTCGGCTGCTCCTGTCTGGGGTCGCCACAACGGACCAACCGCGATCAGCACACCAATCTGGCAAAGTTTTTAAGACAGATGCTAAAAGAATCACAATGAAAAGCACAAATACAAAATAAACAAGCAAATATGGAAATACTCTGTATACACACCTACTTTTAAAACTCAGTTTTAATAATAGTCCTCTCCTTTTTTGAAATTCAGTTTAGTTATGGGTTTAGCTATTTGGTTCTCAAAACCTTTGGCCCTATTTTAATGCCTTGGTAGTTCAAGTGTTCATAACCTGACCTTGAAGCCAGTTTTGATCATGGCAGCAATATGTTATATTTTTGACTCAAAGTATCTCCAAATAATGTTTTCCTCTCAAAATATCAATTGACTTAGTGGCTCAAAAACATAAGCACACAAAATATATTAAATCACTTGTAAAAGACAACAAGGCAAATGGCAACCAACATCATCAACTCAGCTCTGTATAATATCAGGTCACTTGTGTGTGTGTGTGTGTGTGTGTGTTTATGCATGTATGCTGTGCACTTGTGCATATACATGTGATGCATGAATATGTGTCTGTGTGTTCACGTGCAAGTGTGTTTGTGTGTGTGTCTTTGTGCTATCTGCAGTGACATTGTCTTCAATGAACGCTGATCCACTTCTGTCCTCATCGCTTATATAACTCATATACAGTGCTACTGTATACACTGTCCTCATTTGTCTATGTGAAAAGCCTATAAAATATAATATGGAAATAGACCTTGCAAATAGCTGTGGTGTACATGTGTTTGTAAGAGAGTAAATCAATACAATAATTATTGAAGCAGTTATCAGCACTATGTGGATTCTTTGGGGTACTGGAGCTCCATCCAATACCTTTTGGATGCTCTGGGGTCCAGAACTAAACATTCAACATATAAACTCAACCTCAGTATTGTTTATGCAGCCATCAAATCACAGAAACTTTCTCCTGTAAATTTATCTCACTGTGGAGGAGATGGTGCTGTTTATATTTAGAGGTTTATTTGAGATTTAGTTGGGCTTTAATCCATTAGCTTCTGGAGGAGCATCTCTGCCTCTTCAGTGGTGTGGAGTTTCAGGAGAAGGAGCTTAAGTGCACTAAAGAGAGTGGGTCCTGTGTTTTCATGGCTCTTATAAGTGCCAGTGACTATGTTCAGATCTCTGTGTTTAAACAGTGGAACACAATTAACATCTGTCCCACTCTCTGGGGACTCCAGTAGAGGAATTAGAGCACAAATGTGTCTGTGTGTGTGTGTGTGTGTGTGCGCACGGAAGGAGTTGTGCTAAATAGATCAACCATCATCATTCTACATCTCTGCTATTAGATTCCTGTACAAAACAGTGTACATCTGCAAACAAGAAGGGACATCTTCATTAATCACAGTCTACACACCCTGGCCACTTTATTGAAACCCCACTCAACCTTACAGTAACTGTAAAGCTGTAAGCAATCCTTTAGCTTCTGTTTCTGAACACAGAGCTTTTTCAACCTAGCATTCACACTGATTTGTTTAAAAGAATTAGCAATACACCACCTCAGTTGCATCAGTACCGCACATAAACACACAAACACAGAATTACCAAGTCACTGTTACTACTGTGCTTCCAATGGTGCATCATTCCCAGATCTGGACAACTCCTATGATAAGAGCAACAGACCACATGACAAAGGATGATAAGGCAAAGGGACAATGGAAGAGCCTAAATGTATAATTGAATACTTACATAATGTACCTGCACTGCAAGTTTTAAGACACTGCTTGTAATGAGCAACTTCAGCTTTTCAAATGAATCTCTATTGTGGATGCAGACATACAATTGTGCACTTTGTATACAACATTGTATAAATTCCATTAAGGAGCATGAAATGAAATGGGAAACTCTGAAGAATCTGCACATGAAACTAATGTCACAATGCCCAGTGTCAAATGTGGGCTAGAGAGGGATGGGATGGGAAATGTTAGTGCATGTCATCCAGTTAGAGCCTTCAGAACCACAGGGACAAGCAAATATTTGACCCACCACTTTTTTGGTTCCATTCAAGTGGGTCATTAGGAAAAGAAAAAGTGCTCCAGAGCCACTCCTAGCACTGACCTATACAAGCAAACTGGCCTATAATCTGTGTCAGAGGCGTACCAAGTTAAAGTCTTGATTTCAGTTTTGGGGCTTGACACTGGAGGCACATTTCTAAAGGTGGTGAGGAAACTGGTGCAGTTCAAACTAATGTCCATTCTGGTAAAAGATGTAAAGCACTAAAGTAATAATTTATGCTAGGGCACATTATATTTGCTAAATGTCTGTTCTGGAGCATTTCTTACTCATGTTACTAGGTAGGATTTACAGATGCTCGATAGCAGCTAGCTTGAGAGAGCAGCATAATGAAGTGAGTGAAGCAAACAGCACTCAGTTTTTGTGAAAAAGCTTTGTTGAGATATTTTATCTTATAATTACAACATAGACTATATGTAGCACTAAAAGTATGGTCTAAGATAGATATGTGGATTTCACCTGGTACCTGGATAATGACCCATGACCCATCTCTTATTTTTACAGCATACAGGGGTTAGACAATGAAACTGAAACATCTGCCATTTTAGTGTGGGAGGTTTCATGGCTAAATTGGACCAGTCTGGTGGCCAATCTTCATTAATTGCACATTGCACTAGTAAGACCATGTGCATCTAATGGTTCGAACATTGTATCCTGAAGGTGGTGTCATGTATCAGGATGACAATGCACCAATACACACATCAAGACTGGTGAAAGATTGGTTTGATGAACATGAAAGTGAAGTTGGAGGAGCAAGTCAGGAAACATTTTCCTCCACCAGCATCACGTAGTGACCTGGCCACTGTCCTGCAAGAAGAATGGCTTAAAATCCCTCTGACCACTGTGCAGGACTAGTATATGTCATTCCCAAGACGAATTGACACTCTATTGGCCGCAAAAGGAGGCCCTACACCATACTAATAAATTATTGTTATTATTATAAAATGACAGGTGTTTCAGTTTCATTGTCCAACCCCTGTAGATAAGGAGTGAATTTCTGCATTAATTTAAAAAACGGCGATGCTGTACATAGAAACAGGTGTCCAAAATGTATTGATTTCACTGAATGAGTTGTATAATTTTAGTAATTTTTAACTGCATATTAGTTGTTTTTTTACTGTAAAATTACATATATTTCTGCATGTCTAATTTCATCACTCAGTACTAGTACTTTATGATTTGGATTGAATAAAGTGGCAAGCTCTGAAAAGAAATTGATTTAAAAGCATAGAACCTTCCCATTTAGGAAAAAGCGATAATATCAATATTACTGTTTACAGGTTGAAATGTATAGCTTATACTATTTTAAAGGAAATGCCATTGATGTTTCTGCAGAATTCAGTCACAGAGTAAAGATACGTATCTGTGTCAAAGTGCTTTGGTGTAAAATGGTTCATTGTAGTGGCTCTGATCTCTTTAAACTTGTGGTGATAGCAACCAGCACATGTGCAAAACATTACTCAAATTGGTTCTGGAGGCAGCACTGCCTTTGAGGCAGAGGGAACGTAATTGGGTACCAGCCAAAAGGCAATGATGAATGTGATTGCTTAAAGATTTTCAAAAACCATCCCCTAAATTAGTAATGTTCTGCCTAGACCCTTATAGTTTGCCTGCTCTGACTGCCAGAAGTTACACTGAACATGCAATATATTGTACAATTAGTTTCTGTTTGATAATTTGTTAAAAGTGTTGCAAGTTGCAAGTATTTCAGTATTATATTGTGCTTAAATGGAGTATAATGTAACTCTTGTGAAACTGATGCAAGTCTGGAATGCTCTGCTGCTTCTAAGGCAGATTCTATAGAAGTACTTTCCTGCACAATTGTGTTAAATATGCTGCCTCACAGGAGCCATTTTGAATAGTGATTTTACACACATGCTGCAAATCAGGGTTCATCATGTCTTCAACCTAAACACAGCCATTTTATTTACTGTCCAAAACACCAGTTCATTCTGAGTTTTTTCTGTGTTTTAAGTAAGGAGGAAGAAGTACAGGTTAAATTTCAAAATTAATTAAATACATCTAAACATATAATAAGTAGTTTCCAACTGCTCATGTCACAGGGCCATGATTCCAGATTTCAGTAGCATAAACTTTCCCTCACCACTTTTGAAGGTGTGGTGCCACCCTGGATCCAAAACTAATGATTAAACACTGCTTCCTGACTTTATTAATATTTGTGGCTCAATCCCATTCGTCTAAATCCTTTGAGGAAAAGGAATAATCATTTTCAAAGGTAAGATGGACAATTTTCCTTTGTCACACTAGGTGAGTGTATAGGCCATATAAAGTAAATCAGTGAGAAGCAATTTTTTTCGAATCTGCTCTTAATCCTTCATAGAATGCTCCCTCTGTCAGTTTTAGATCTCCCACCAGTTAAGACGGGACCATGTTTTCTTATCTTAGGAACATTTTAGAGTGGATTTGAGGGACAGACGCTGGAGGTTAGAGGCACTTTAGAGAAAGATTTGGGAGAGTGTTATTGACAGGAGTCAGAAATCTCTGCAGCTCAGCATACATTTCTCTGAATTCCTGCTGCACTAGGCTTAGAGTCACCGTTCCAGAGAGAGTTTCTTAATCAGCTCTGTTGGAGTCAAGCTTTAAACCTCAATAAGGAATCAGTGCAGCACTGCCAGGACAGATTTGATTACTGCGTTCACACAAACTTCAACGTTGCATCCAATAAAGCATATGCAACAGCTACTATTTCTTTAGCTGCCTGGAGTTTCTGACTGGCTTAACAACCCCCTAACCCTAGCCTTCAAGAAATATGCAATTCGGTAATGGAAAACCTGTCAGCAACTTTCCAACAGGTCCCCCTCCCCCTGCCATGTACCTCAAATGTACTTGATCATTCAAAACATGTTTGGTGATGGATATTTGCTTTAGTTTGGCCTTGGAGCTACACAGGCTTATATAAACTGCATAGCCAAAACATATAGACTCCTGCAAAATCTAGTCATCTGTCATAGGATCAGACTGATTTGCTCCTCCCAACAATCACAAAATGTGATTGACAATATTAGGGTGATCAGAAATTATTCTGTAGTGTAAGGTGTGCATAATCTAATTTTTACTCCTCAGATCTTCTCCCAGTCCTGTCAGGGCCACCCTGTGAATCTTAAATATAAAACCTGTTAAAAATGTACGGCTCAGAATCCTGTAGTGTGGGTTGGAAGTTGACTCTCAAGTGTGAAATGCGATAGAACTGTCATGCTTGAAAGGCTGTAATCCAGTGAGGGCCAAACTGGGTTATTGATTTACTGCTATCTGCCATGTTTTTGTTTACATCTGGTTTGTGAGAAACTCCTGCTTGCTCTCGCTATGTAGCAGTTAGCAAGAAACTCCCATGGGGCTTTGAGTTTTCTATTGGGCATGAGCAATCTGAAAGTGTGTGTTGTTACATTCAGAGTGGATTGTGTAGTGTGGCGACTTTGAGGACTAATAATGATCAATCACAGTAAAATAATAATAAAAATGTTTTTAAATGTGGGGTTTCATTTTCAACATTGTTAAAAATCCTTTAGTATAGGCAAGTACCAGTCAGATGATGATTAGTTCTGGATCCCAAGTGCCACTCCAACTCACCCACCGTCTGACAAGCCTTGTGTTTACCAAAAAATACATATATTTTTTGAAATCTGTTTAAAAGTAGTTCATTAATTAATTCAATCTCCTTCTGTACACATTATAACCTTTTGAGGGTCATATCTTACCTGGAACCACAGGGCGCAAGGCATTGTAGTCCATTTTTTTAATGTATGTTTTGCCCTTCATACATAAACACATGGCTAGTTACTATAAAAAATAATATTCAGGATAAACTTGATACTTTATATTGTGTGTTGATAAATGTGTCCTTGTATGGATTCACAAACACAAGATTTGCGTAACCCTTTATTTAGATGATATAATAACTACATTAAACTTGACAATAAATATATTGCCCACTTCACTAACATCAGCATTTTAAACATTTAGTGAACTGGATAGAAACACAGGGAAGCATCTGCAATATCTACCAAGCATTTAGAAATGGTGTGTATGAGGTTTTTAATGCTAAATTTCAGTGTACCCGAAGCAGCCCTCAAGCTGTAAAAATGTTTTAACCATCCGGGACTGGTCAGCTAGTGGTGCCCCGGGTCAGAACTACACAGGGGGTGGCAGCTTTCCGTCAATATGCTGCTTGCACCTGGAACAGACTCATGGAATACATTAGATTTGCCGCAAATATTACTATCTTCAAATTTAAATTAAAGACCTTCCTGTTCTCCTGTGCCTTTGAGTAGTGTTGCAATTAGATATGCAGATCTATTTATTTTATTTTTAGGACTGCCCTTTCTTTTATTACTCTGTTTTATTGACTTTTATATTTTAATTTGTTTTAAACTCTACTTGAATAGCTTTTTAATCATTCTTATTTTTATTTTGTATTACTTATATATTTAGTTAATTATATTAATTTATATTATATTTAATTTAATTCTATTTGAACAGCTTTTTAATAGTTTTTACTATCTTTTATTTTTTAAATTCTTCTGCTGTGATTTTCCTGTATCGCTCTGTAAAGCACTTTGAATTGCCATTGTGTTCGAAAGGTGCTCTATAAAAAAACTTGCCTTGCCATACATATTGTGTAAAGCCCAATTCAATGCAATGAGATCATAAACTGTGTTTTTCATACAAACATCCATCCATCCATCCATTATCTGTAACCGCTTATCCAATTTAGGGTCGCGGGGGGTCCAGAGCCTAACTGGAATCATCGGGCGTAAGGCGGGAATACACCCTGGAGGGGACGCCAGTCCTTCACAGGGCAACACAGACACACACACACACACACACACACCCCTACGGATACTTTCGAGTCGCCAATCCACCTGCAACGTGTGTTTTTGGACTGTGTGAGGAAACCGGAGCACCCGGAGGAAACCCACACGGACACGGGGAGAACACACCAACTCCTCACAGACAGTCACCCGGAGCTGGAATCGAACCCACAACCTCCAGGCCCCTGGAGCTGTGTGACTGCGACACTACCTGCTGCGCCACCGTACCGCCTCATACAAACATATATATAGAATAAATAGAAAGTACATTAGTAACTGGCATTTGAATTTGGCAGTGTCATGATTCCCTAAATTCAATTAACATTCAAATACTGTTTTTCAAAGAAACATTATTTGTTTACACCCTGACAACTGCCATTTACATTCAGATACTTCTTTTAAATATATATATAATTTATCTGCTACACTAAGAACATAAGGTCAAATAACAAAACAGTTAGAATCCAATAATAAACATTTCACTGATAGGTTTGGAACAGTTCAACATGTACAAACAGAAGAATTACTAGATGGCAAAATTGTACTTTACAACAGCTTGAGTTTCCTTGTTGTAAAAAGCTACTAATCTAGATGGATTTTATCAAGTGGCCCTTTTTTTATTGCATTATGCACACTTCACATTAAACAACATACAGTATTCAAGCTCTTGATTGCAAGAAAACCTTGTAGTGGAAGGACACTGACATAGTAAAACACAAGCATAATAATCAAACAGCCTGACTGTAAAATACAAATGGACTTCGACAGAATTTTATGTTTAAAACAATAAAGAATCTACTTTTAACAGTTAAAATTTTTAACAAATTAATATCTGAATAAATTACACTATTATTTAGACATTTTAATGCCATAAAGAGTCACTGACATTTACATTTTCAAATTCTTCTTTAAGACGATGAGCATGTTCAAATTGTCTGGAGAGAGGGCCGCCTGTGTCACCTGCCATTAAGAATATTGTCTTACTTGCCACACTTTCAGTGAATTTGAACAGAGCCTGGTTTGGGTCACAAACAAGAAAAATGTGTCCCCAAAATTTAGTAATCCATCTCTTGGTTTATAAACTGTACCCATGGATTTGTAATCCATGCTCATTTTGTAAACTAATCTCACATTTAGAATACATGACCTGATTTTGTAAACTGTACCCACAAATATGTACTCACACCAGTCTGACACACACCAACACACCACCATCATGCAGTGCTGACAAACATCCACCAGCCAAATAATACCTGCTCTGTGATGTTCCTGACCATTGAAGGACAGAGAAAAAGGGGCCTAACAAAATACACAGAAAAGTATAACAGTCCAGCAATCAATAATATACACCCGTATAAATTTAAGAGTATGCTATGCTAATATACAAATCCATGGGTACAGTTTATAAAATAAGAGGTTGTGGCATCTCCTCTTACACATCATACGGCCATGGTTTGGACATTGACAGCACTGTGTGCATTGTACTGAAGAACTCACAATTCACCACTGATTCTGCAGAGCTGTGGTTGGTCTCTTCTCCAGAGGCCTGGGTCTAAAAAGGACAAGGTCACACAAAACAGCTGTTTTAATGTAAAGGAAGTGCGTATTTGACATTTAGGCTCAGATTCATGACATACATCAGTTCAGTTCACATCTTCAGTTTTTTCATCACAGCAAGCCTCTGCTGTGTTTTCACATTTTGTCAATACCTCTCTGCCCTCAAACAACACACAGCAACATCAGCTGTATCTTCATCTCTGGCAGCCTGGACAACAAGGATCTTCAGGATGTGTAAGAACACACTTAAGTGTAGTCACCTTAGTTGTACTACTTGTTGAATTCCAGCTCTATAAATAAATTGATATATAGATCTTTATTTTTTTTTTATTTTAAACTTTAAAATGCTTATGCATGCAAATTCATTAAATATAGAACTACAATTGTGGCAAAATTATCAGGTTATAGTACACAGCCATGGTCCACTGATGGAGGAATAAAGGCTGTGTGAAATAGCAAGCACTTTTAAATGCAAACTATGGGTAACTTCGTTAAATTCTCTCTCGCATGTCTGACTATATTAGATTGATTTGGTCCAACTGGAATTACATATTATTATCCATTAATTACTCAGGATTGTGGTATAACACTGATATTGGGCAGGAAACTTACCCCAAGAGTGTGTTGAGAGTGAAATGAATGAATTTTGTACAAAAAACAAAGTAAATCTGTGTGATAATTTGACAAATCTCAAGTTTTTATTTACAACAAAACTTAACATTAACTTTACATCAATAAATGTGTAAACTAAAAATGCATTACTAAAACACTTTAAAAATTAAAATGAAATGAAATAAATAAAATGTGTGTGTAAGCAAATGAGTCTGTGAGAGGGGTTCTTTTTCCTATGTATGCTGCTCTTCTTTCCATCTGAGAAAGACAAGAGCCTATTTTTTTTTTAACTAGAATTTAAAATTTAGTGGCCTTTTACTGTCATCAAACTGGAAAAACCTTTTATTCTGTTGTGTTTTATTCAATTTACCCTAGTTTAATTCTGACGTTTACACTTGTTTCTAACCCAATTCTGTGTCCCTTTAAATGCCAGACGTGTTGGGAGGCGGGAACTTCGCTCTGATTGGATGTTGAGCGATGCAGTCTCCTTTACACTCCCAGTTTAAATGGACTCAGTCGGGGAAAAGGCAGCCAGTGAAATAAAATCTAAGATTTGAAAAAATATTTATTGTCTTGGTTACTGTTTGTAGAGAGTGTGGCTGCCACATAAAACAGTTTGAGTTGTTTCTCGCAGGGCGTGGGTCAGAAGGCGCTCTGCTAATCATGGGTCTGTGTTTGTCCTGCCTCCCATCCAGTAATTTTTATTTTTGTATTATTTTTGTTTGCCGCCGTACTGGCCTAAAATATCCCCTCTCTCTATGACACATATTGTGTTTTATGGCTTTTTAACATAAAAAAAATGCTCACATTTTCTTGTAAAATATTCCAAGCAATGCACACATAATTACTAAAATTAAAATACTCTTGTCAGAGTCATTGTACGTAGGTTACATTTATCATATCATGTAGCTAAATAACGTTTGCTATTTCAGGAAAAATGGAGCTAGCTAAAGTTAAACAGATTAGCCTAACTAATATTTGTCAGAAAGCATTTGAAAAAAGAAACTATTTAGTATTACGTATGTAACATATAGCAGAAAAATGTACATAACATTAACAATGTTAACTACATTTGCGCGATACCAAAATATATATGTATTCAAAAATATAAGGTTAAATTGAAATACGCTGTTCACTGAGGCTAATGTGAGCTTGCTCGTGTGTCGTGGTTACAGAAAAGAGCGTTGCCTTCTTTTTCGGTTCTTTTTAACAGCAGCCTTCCACCTTCCGGTATCTCATTCAGAGTTCATTCCTTTTAAAGCTGTCATTCCACTGCAGTCGTCTTCAAGAAAATTAAATAACCACCACTTCAGCATGACACTGTCTCCGTATTAACCTGCCATTTCCCATAATAATTTTTCAGTCTCAATCATTATAGCATATCCGTTTTCAAAAATATTACAATATTAACAAATTAAAAATTTAATTTTTACATAGTTTTCCAGACAATTACCCGTATTGACTCTTATTTTTAAATGTGCTGAGTGCCAGCGTGCAGCTGGAATTGGGCCTGATTTATCTTGCTAGCTGGAAAATGAACAATCCAGTGACATGTTTCTTGACATCTTGCTTTTAATGCATGGTGAAAAGTGAAGTCTGAATTGCACTACAGGGCAAAGCTATTGTATGTATTTGTGTATGTGTGTATTTCAGTGCTGGATAGTTTGGAGAGGGTTTTGCCTCCAGGCCTTTTTTGGGTCACTTAGAGAGTGTAAATATGAGTTAGTTCAGGTCTGCAGGGTGCCGCCACTAGGATAGTCTGGGCTTCATGCCTGAGGAACCACAGAGAGAGAGAGAGAGAGAGAGAGAGAGAGAGAGAGAGAGAGAGAGAGAGAGAGAGAGAGGTGTAGGAGTATCTTTCTCATGGACGAAGAGAAATAGAGAAAGAGTGAAAGCGGATGAAGAGAAAGAGAGAACCAGAAAGGTGAGAGTGGTGGGAGTTTGCAGTTTTATCCAAATGGAGGGGGGGCCAAAAAGACAGAAAACACAGAGTGTGAGTCAGAGATACCGACTCTTTTTGACTCTATAGTTATAGGAGCATATGTCCCTATGGGGAGCCTTCTGCAGCAGGATCTGGCACTGTCTCTGTTTACAGAGGACTCCTTCTCGACTCTCCACCAGCCAGCAATGATTTAAAGGAATACTATTTAAGAATTGGATTTTTTGTGTCCGGAGCTCCCCCTACATGTTGCTGAGTGTAATTCACATTTACAGTACTGTCATGTAATGTCTCTCTCTCTCTCTCTCTCTCTCTCTCTCTCTCTCTCTCACACACACACACACACACACACACACACACTCAGCTTCTGAGCTGAAGGATATTTAAATCTGTCACAGCCGGCTCTCCACATATTCTACAAATAAACGCACTCTCTGTCTCAGAGATGTGCACACCTCTGCCCCACCTCTCTCTGAGACGTGAGATAGTCACATCTGTCATAACTGGCTCTTGGGCTTTTAGTTATAAACACATACACATATTGCCAGAATTGATTTCCAATGCTAAAAATTTTGACTCACTGCTCAGTAACTTTTAAAAACATGGTTATATCACTTTTGTCCATAAAACGTATTACTAACAGAGCAACAAATCAAGAAAGGGAAACATTTCTTATTTATTATTTACTAATCCAGCACAGAAACAAGCATTTGTCTTATGTTATGTCCCTCTCAGCTCCCTTTACTGAGTAAAGTCAGTCCAGTATTAACTTTTGTTCAGCTCTCTCTAGCCTTTTTCTTGTAGAGAGCTAAACACTCGTGAGCCATATAGCATTATGCAGTTATAATTCTCCACCCTGTGGTTTCCAAATTGCTCTTGAAATCATCCCCAGAGAGCACTATGTAACCTTTAAAGTATATTGGGTACATCAAAGTTAGTAAATATTAGTGTGTGAAGTGAATAGTGTTTAGACTGTGATCAACTCCAGGGAATTCCAGGGTGGATGAGTTTGCTGATATATATATATATATATATATATATATATATATATATATATATATATATATATATATATATATATATATATATATATATATATATATATATATGTGTGTGTGTGTGTGTGTGTGTGTGTGTGTGTGTGTGTGTGTGTGTGTGTGTAAATGATGGTGATAAATGAGCATCCTTGATACTTAATTTCAAATGGGACGTAGTTGTGGGGAATTGTGTGGCCGGTAGGGGGCACACAAGAGCCACAAGAAAAACTAAAAAGTAGTAGACCCTGCCCAGATCTCTCTCTCTCTCTCTCTCTCTCTCTCTCTCTCTCTCTCTCTCTCACACACACACACACACACACACACACACACTGTAAAACACTGAAAGCCAGGAAAAATGCAATTTTCACTGGAAAGCAAGACAATTGGTGGCCTTTTTTTTGGATTACATGACACATCTACAGATTCAGATGCTAAATTAAGACATCAAAGCCTTTCACTATGAAGCTTTCTCAACACATACACACACACACACACAGAGACACACAAATTGCAATTCGGAGCAAAGACAATTACTGTCACATCCTGTATGTTCAGTGATTCCCCAAAAGAAGGGGTCCATTAATAAAACAGCACTTTAAATTATACATCACAGCCGGATACTGATGCATGAATATGTATGGGGCACTGCCCAGCATTTAAAAAGCACTAGGAGAGGTCACTGATTTCTGATATTCTTTAGTTCTCTTTAAAATGTATTCAAACAGATCTAACATTTTTCGATAATGTCTTTGCATGGATTTCCAGCACTAAGTCATGATTAATACTGAAGCGTAACATGCAAAAGAGAGGCAGACTTAAAGCATAAGCATAATGCATGCTAGCTGTAGTTAAATGGCCATGAAATGTGCAGAATGCAGGCCATAGGGCATCACTGCTGTATGTCTGATTACAGAATCATTCAGGCACACAGAGGTGTTTCTGTAGAGAGGAACAATGAGAGAGAGACAGAGATACTACTCATTGTTCCCAATCAGACAGCAGGCTGTTGCTCTGTCAATGATCAATCTTTCTCTCTCTCTCTCTCTCTCTCTCTCTCTGTGTGTGTGTGTGTCATTGTACTCTATCCATACTCAAAATTTCTTTCAGCCTTTTACTCTCTCACCCTCATTCTTTTGCTGACACTACCTCACTCTGTCTTCCTTTGTCTTGCTTTCTCTTTCCCTCTTGGTCTCTTCATCTATATCTCCACTATTTCCACATCTTCTCTCTCTCTCTCTCTCTCTCTCTCTCTCTGTCAACTTCATTTTCTTTTTGCATCAGTTTCTCTTCTTTTTCTCCTTACACACTCTACATTCACTTCCTTTTTTCTTTCTGCCCTTTTCTTCATCTCTCTCCCTCCATATCTCTAACTCTCCTCTTTCTAATCTATCTTCCATTTCTCTCCATCTCTCATTCTTGCTCTCACATCTCTAGCTCTCCCCTTACTCCTCCTACTCCTCCTCCTTCCATCTCTCTCTCTCTCTCTTTCAGCATCACGTGTGCATGTGTGGCTTCATCTCAGCGCATTTCTCCCTCTCCCCTCCAAGTGAGCGGGTGAGTGAGCGAGCGAGCAGGGGAGAGGAGAGTGTCTATAAGGCTGCAGCTTTCCTCAGGGCTCTCTCTCTTTCTCTCTCTCTCTCTCTCTCTCTCTCTCTCTCTCTCTCTCTCTCTCTCTCTCACTCACTCACTCACTCACACAAACCCATACTTGCACGGCTGGTCCCAGACGCTGTGTCTGCAGCCTCTCTCTCTCTCTCTCTCTCTCGTCTGGGACAGAAGAGAGAATAGAGAGGGAAAAGAAGGACGGATTTCAGGAAGGAAGGTTAAAAAAAAAATAATAAAACAAATATAAAAGGGAGCGCACCATGCTCCCAGACACTTCATAACAAGGCTGTGGGGAACAAGGGATGAGGATGGAAAACAGAGAGAGAGAGGAGAGGAGGACGAGCGGCTGAAGGAGGAGTGCGGTGCTTTCCCTTTTATTTCCATTCATTCAGAGGCTGCTATTTCTGCTGCTGCTGCTGTTGCATCGTGTGCATCGCTCTCTTTATCTCTGTCTCTCTTGCTCTCTCTCTCTCTCCCCTCATCTATCTGTCCGTCTGTTCATGCTGTGGATGCTCCATTAAGCCTGAACTGTCAGCTCTCGCGGTTCTCACATAATCTCCTGAAGCATCTGGGTTCTAGACAGCCGGATTGTAACACACTTCCAGGTGCGTATCTGACCGTATTCTTCTTCTTCTTCTTCCCATTCATCTTCTTGTTGCTTCTTCCCCCCATTTTGTTTGTTATGATGACTTGAGCTTTGCTTAAAATCATGACATCTGTCCTGGGAATGCCATGCACTCGACCTTTGCCAACAACAAGGAAAATAACACAATAATATAGTGTCAATGAATAAATAAACAAAACAGTGTAATACCTAGAAATGTTACCATGCATGCATTTGAATTTTAAAAGGATTTGAAGGTATTGCTAATCTTGTATTTGCACTAGAGAAATATGAGCATACATTTTTTTACGTGCCAATTTTTAAAGGATTTAGATGCATTGCTAAGCTGGCATTGCATGCACAGGAGAAAGTAGTACACATATTATACTATGACAATTTTAGAAGGATCTGAATGCACTGCAGCCTTGCACTGCATGCACATGAGTAATGTGAACATGCACTTTATTTTGTGCCAGTTTTAAAAAGATGAGCATGCTAAGCAAGTTTCCACTGCATTCATGAGATCAATCTGTGAATGCATGCAGCAATGCAAGCTAGCAGGTCATGCAAACCCTTTGAAAATTGGCACAGAATAAAATGCATGCACACGTTTCTCCCCCGCTCTGAAAACTATGCACCAGTAATGCATGAATGATGCAGAGTACACACGAAAATGCCAGCAGCAATGCTAGGGTCTGGAGCCTAGACGACACACCTCGGTCGGCCATGATTGTTTTGGTTAATTCAGTAGAAGTGGCCGGTGAAAGTGAAGGCGATAATTGGGTGTTTGAGTCGATATGTGTGTGTGTGTGTGTGTGCATGTGTGCATTTGCCTGTGCGCTTGCGTGTGAGTGCATGTGTGTGTGTGTGAGTGGTGAGGGGGGTGGGGGGAGTTAGAGGGTGACGGCAGAATGGGAGATGAGCAGGAGGTCGGAATTGTGGTAGTGGGTGGGGCTCTCACTCTCTCACTCTATGTCACATTCTTCGTATCACTCCATATTCTCCTACATTGTCTGCCTCTCTTTAAACTCTCTATTTATTAGTCAATCAATGGATATTGTTCAAAAATGTATAAAAAATAATAAGTCAGTATGAAAAGTTAATAATTCAAAAATAAAGCCAATATTTCAATAAATACACCATAAAGTTGCAAGAACATTCTATTCTTAGATAGCTTGTTTATTTCAGTTTTCAAAGTGAATACACATAAACAAGAAAATAACTCCAGAGTCCATGGGGTTGTGGGTTCAAGCCCCACTCCGGATGACCGTGAGGAGTTTGGTGTGGTCTACCCGTGTCTCTGTGGGTTTCCTCCACCGGTCTAAAAAAACACGTTGGTAGGTGGATTGGTGACTCTAAAGTGTCTATGGGTGTGAGTGTGTGTCGTTCTGCGAAGGACTGGCGCCCCTCCAGGGTGTGTTCCTGCTTTGCGCCCAGTGATTCTGGGTAGTATCTGGAACCACCGCAACCCTGATTTTGGGAGATACATGTTTTCAATTGGACAACAACGATATTCCATCCATCCATCCATTATCTGTAACCGCTTATCCAATTTAGGGTCGCGGGGGGTCCAGAGCCTACCTGGAATCATCGGGCGCAAGACGGGAATACACCCTGGAGGGGACGCCAGTCCTTCACAGGGCAACACAGACACACACACACATTCACTCACACACTCACACCTACGGACACTTTCGAGTCGCCAATCCACCTGCAACGTGTGTTTTTGGACTGTGGGAGGAAACCGGAGCACCCGGAGAAAACCCACGCGGACACGGGGAGAACACACCAACTCCTCACAGACAGTCACCCGGAGCGGGAATCGAACCCACAACCTGTGTGACTGCGACACTACCTGCTGCGCCACCGTGCCGCCCACAACAACGATATTATATTACATTTTACAGCAGAAGGAAAAAATATTTTCTGTAAAATTATTTCATGTAAAATGATTTTAGGAGCATTTCTATTGGTTAGAAATATATATATATATATATATATATATATATATATATATATATGTGTGTATGTATACACATACATACATATGTCCCTAAAGAGAAGCAGAAACGAGAGAGAGAGAGAGAGAGAGAGAGAGAGAGAGAGAGAGAGAGAGAGAGAGAGAGAGAGAGAGAGAGATAGGTAATGAGCTGAGCTGTAATTGGAACATTGGAGCACAAACAGTCCATTGCAATAAGTCAAAACAAATGCATAGTATCAGAAGAAGAGAATGGTTCATTACTGGCTGAGAATAAACTAGATAATCTCATTATTTAAACTGGCCCTGAAATTAGCCCACATTTCTGTTCAGCAGGACTGATAAGTTCCAGCGTCAGAAACATTCACAGAGTTGCCTTCTGAAACATTTAAGCAGTTTGAAATAAAGGAAAAGAGCTCAAAATCATTGCATAATTCCATAGTTTAGATGTGATGTTGTGAAGAGACTGATTTCCTTAGAATATTAAAATAGTGATACATGTGAATATCATTCTGATAGTGATCATTCTAAATATAGCAGTATATCAGAAAGAAAGAGAAATATTTTAGGCCAAAAACTAACATTAACAATGTGTTAGTCATCAGGCAGCATGTGAAGCTGGATCTTATTACCCCCCCCCCCCCCCCCCCCCCCCAAGCAATTTCTATTGACTACATTTTTCTAACATAGTGCAGTTAAAAAAATATTGATAAATTGTGTAATATAGTGGAATTTCCATTCAAAGCAGAAATGAATCTCATCAAACCATTCTGGATTAATTTCTTTCCATCTCTGCCACATTTCAAAATGAACTTTTTTTGTAATATTAGTACCCCCTTACAATATCACTCCCCCTTACCTGAGTATCAGTTAGGATATTATAATTTATATTTTAAAATTTTATAATCGCTATTTTTAAGGCAAGTCTTTAACTCCTTAGGGGCGGCACGGTGGTGCAGCAGGTAGTGTCGCAGTCACACAGCTCCAGGGGCCTGGAGGTGGTGGGTTCGATTCCCGCTCCTCTGTGAGGAGTTGGTGTGTTCTCCCCGTGGGTTTCCTCTGGGTGCTCCGGTTTCCTCCCACAGTCCAAAAACACAGGTTGGTAGGTGGATTGGTGACTCAAAAGTGTCCGTAGCTATGAGTGTGTGAGTGAATGTGTGTGTGTGTCTGTGTTGCCCTGTGAAGGACTGGCGCCCCCTCCAGGGTGTATTCCCGTCTTGCGCCCAATGATTCCAGGTAGGCTCTGGACCCACCTCGACCCTGAACTGGATAAGCGGTTACAGATAATGAATGAATGAATGATAAGTTAGGCTAGAAGTTTGTATTCTGAAGAGACATTTCCAGTGAAGATTGGTGATTCAGGACTGGGGTTTTAGCACACGCATGCGCAGCTTTCACTCAATTAAAATTCAAATATTAACGGAAAGAATGAACTCCAACGGCTGTTTGATTCCAAAAGTGGATTCTACAATAATCTCACTTTCAGAAGGCAAAACATGGAGAGGAAAAAAAAACAGAGTGCAAGGTTAACAATATTTGACTTACCAAATTTAATCCAGGTAAATTACATTCAATTATTAACAGAGCAACACGAGATTCAGGAACTACATCATTCTCCTCTCGACTCCAAGTGATGAACGCTGGTTAGTTGTTTGATTCTCAGACATTTTTTTTTAATATTTTTATTTGATACTATGCTGTGGAAAGAAAAACTGCAATTTGCATAAATTTGAACCAACATCGTATCGTCGTTGATTTGGAGTCGACTCCCATTTCTGAAATATCTAGAATTAAGGGATCGATTCTTTGTTGGAGTCGACTCTGAGTCGTAATCCTTAGGAACGAGTTTTCTTGACTACTTGCCTGTTTAATGAAGGGATAGTTATGCTTATCATACACTAGACAACATTTGAAAGACTGAAAATACTGAAAAGACTACATATATATCTGACATATATATATATAAAGACAATTGAGTTTCTGGGGATCTTGGACTAGTATTCGCACGAACCAGAACCCATACCATTCACCTAACAAGGGAACTGATGGGAGTGCACCACAAAACTCGTGATTTTATACGGACATTGTAGGTTTGTGAGGGACAATGATATTATTTGAAAAGTTATATGCTCTAAGGACATAAGTATTAGTTACATTTGTAGGTTAGCTAGTGTTCGCAGTAGTGATTTGTCGGTCGCGAACGAACCGGTTCAAAGAGCCGGCTCTTGTAACTAAACGATGAGAGCCGGTTCCCGTCTAAGACCGAGCCATTTTTTTCTAAGGCTTGTCATTCAACCAATCAGAGAACAACAAGCAAGCTCCAACTCTCCAAGCTGAGACACTTGGTTTTCCTGAATGCCAATCTGCCTTCCAAAAAATAGTTGAAGAAAATGTTAAATCAGTTAAATGTTTGTTGACAGTTGTGGTTGTTTTAATCACTACCGTTGAATGCTGCTGTTTTGCACTTTGCAGAGTATTTGTTTATTTTATTACCCAGAAATGGATGATTATTTAATTTAATAAGCTATTTTGTACTTTTGGGTTCCATTGGCTATATTCCAGAGTTTACAAGTGATTTTTTATTAAGGTGTTTAAATAAAAATCCAGTTATTTATACAATTGAATGTGTGAGTGCAATCAGTGAGTTATTACAAGACAGCCATAAAACAAAATTGGCCATTGCAACACTATTTATTATTTTTAATATTGAACAATAATGTTTTGTCCATGTAGTCATGTAAAATGTAGATAATATTGTTCTGTACCAGTGGGAATAAGTGGTAAAACAAAGAGCCAGTTAGGAGCCAAAAGAGTCAGCTCTTTATGAAGAGCCGAGCCAAAAGAGCCGGCTCCCCAAAAAGAGCCGAAATTCCTATCACTAGTTCGCAGTTGCTACAAAATTGGCTTTAAGCTAGGGTGACCAGAGAGATGGTGAAAAGGAGGACACCTCTCCGTGGGGAGGGGTTACTACTGACGTGCAGACTGACCAATTAAATGTTTACAGAGAATGTTATCGACCAATAACGGTAGCTCTAAAGTCAGGCCGTCCAATCCAAAGATTTTAGGCTATTTCACCCTCCCCCTTCTCACTCAAGCGAACCAAACGGAGTAGGGGAGAAGGGGAGTTTGTGAACGAAACGGTTCTCGAAATTCTATGTATGTAAGTAGAAAAACAAAATCCCGGACGTTTGTGAAATTCCGCCAGGACATTTTTTAAGTCTAAAAAAGAGGACATGTCCGGGTAAAAGAGTCTGGTCACCCTACTTAAGCCCAAATGCAAGCATGTCCAATAGGAAAATAATTTTAGCTCAGTAACATTTCTATCTTCTAAGAATGTTGTACGCTGTATTTGAGGTAAAGCAAGTTGTTTCCTTCGTCTTCTGTAACGGCTTCATTCCGATCAGGGTTGTTATGTGTTCGGAGACAAGAACATAGCCTGGACAGAGCAATAAAGAAAATTAGCTGCTGCCTAAATTATTGACTGCACTGTTATTTTATCATTGCATCACTACATTCATCCCTTCAGTCCTTATCCCTAACAAGACTATAATACTGCCCTACACTCTAGAAATAAGCAGCAATCAACATAGTACTGCATGCATTTATTTTTGTACAAATATTTGTACTACTTTCTTTTTTACTTTCTATGTACAGATTATTATTTATCATTTATGGTGCTTGGCAAGGCCCACTGAAAATGTTTTATAATGACAGTAAACATATTTTGTGTTGGTATTTAGGTCTAATCGCGACTAAATATATAAAATGTCCTTTAAAATATGATGTGATATAACAGGATGTTAAAATGTGATTTTTCCTAATACCCGTGCAGTGTTTTATTTTATTTTATTTTCTGTATTCCAGTCTCCAACACTTGGAGATTGGATAAAACTTGGATTAAAAACAAAATGCTAGTGAATGTTTACTGTGTATAAAGAGAGTACTGGTGGAGTATTATAAGTATTGAATCCTATAACTAAGTACAGTAGTGTTTAATCAAGTGGTTCAATCCAGTAGTGTAGCATTGTTTTCTAAGTAAATAATGTTTTTGTTGCCAAAGCATAATCAGTATTAATACAGTGTAGAGTTTGTTGATGTAGTTATGGGGTGGTAGTTTTATAATTTTGGTGCTTGTATATAATTTCTACTTATAGGCATGTTTTACTGCTGTTGTATTGAGTTGGCGCTGCATGATTGTGCACTAAATTGAGTTGTTTGAAGCTGCTGTCAGTGATAGCAAAGCAAGCCATATTTTTTCTCTGAGTTATTTCTGTCTCATCTATGAACAGTTCATTTGTGTTTTGTAATTAGGAGATACTGTATGAGAATTTAAACTTGATGTAAAGTTGTACATATTGTGCTCTTTTATAGAAATTGAAGAGCCTTTGGGTTTTTTCCTGTTTTTTGCACTTTTTCATTTCAAAACATATTACAGAATTGAGTGCAGAACCTGTTGATACAGCATGTACTTGTAAATATCTACTTATTTACTTAATTTTTACTTTTACTTATGTCATTAGTAGCTTAGCTTGCATTCAACAAGCTTATTTTACCTTATGCCTTATGTTTCTGTATAGCTGCATTTTGGTAGTTTTGAGTGCTGTGATGCAGTTTTGCGGGGCTTTTAATATAAGTATATTAGGTAAATTGATTGGCATGAAATACTACCTTTAATTGGAAGTGTTTTTCCAGACTGTGCAGGAGTAGGAGCCAAGTTTTCTTGGGTTCTGATGCTGCTGAGATCGCCTGGGTTCATAATTACCCTCTGGCCCGCCCACATAATCGATCAGAGGCTGTTCTGAATGTGAGAGGTGTAACTTTTACTCGTACAGACATTGGCAAAACACTTCCAGTTAAAGGTATCATTTCATGCCACTCTATTCATTTGAAATGTTTTATTAAATGCCTGTGTGGACTGCATTAGTCAGCACCTTGCTGCATGGCCATAACATAAGTGCTCAGAAGCTGGTCTCTACAGGGGGTGAAAATGTGGACTATTCACAGTGTAACAAAAATCACCTAAAACCTTGTGCTTCTTGTTATCATGTTTGTCTTTTTTATCAAGCCTATTCTGTTATGTGCTACATGTCCAAAAGTTTGTGATTTTAGTAGTGTTTTATCGAGAACAAATAATCCAACATTCATTGTATGCCATGAAATACTCATAGAAATGTTCAGCATATGTTGTAAAGCCTTCTTTTTTGAGCATATTGTGTGTGTTGGCTAAATCATTTTTATAAAATTTTTGTAAATCTATTATATTTTTATTACATTTTATTAAATTTATAATAAAAATATAAACATTTTATTAAATTTATTAAATTGTTAAATAAGAAACTTAATGAATATTTTAATTATTATTATTTAATTTATTTTCTTTTTTTATAGCTAAATGGTTAAATAAGATAAGTGGCTGAGAGGCTAATATAAAGAAAAAATGTATGGCTGCACAAAAATATACTGGCTGACATCTACTTCTCACATCTAAAATAATTAATTGTGTACCTTGAATAGCAGTGGTTATTTTATTTATTTAATTTTTATTGTATTCACTATCCTCTTAAATGCATCAAGCATGACAGAGAAAAATACTTCCTGTGTATTAATTTATCACCTTCTTTATTCATGAATAATATATAAGATCTCTAGTAAAACCATATAGCGCTGAATTATTGATCTGAAAATGTATTACTCTCTTCTCATAGTGGGGAAGGGAGTTAGATAGGACTATGCTGCTCTCCTAATACAGAAATGGGTTATTCTGTTATAAATCTGAATTGCAAAATTAGCTATTATGCTTGTACTTCCCGAAGCCTGGGATAACATGGAAATGCATGTAACTCATCTACAATAGTCTGAATCTCTGTCCAAAATCACGACTGTCTGCAAAATACATAACAACACATATTGCCTACTTATTGCCACATATCTTTGGTGATACTTAAATCCATAGCAGTCAGATTGCAGCATTCATACATAAATCGATCAATCAAAAAAATAATCCTCTGGAGTTTCTGAAATGTCTGAGATTAAATGTAGCAGGTGCTCCTGATAAACTCACTTAAACACGCACAATAAATCATGAGCTGTTTTTTATGAAACCCCATGCTTTTATGATGTTGGGGCCCTATTATTGTAAGCAAATATCTTTTTTTCATTTATTCACTTATATAAAGGGGGACATATGAAAATCATTTGTTCAGTGCATTTGCACATTATTTTTTTAATCTGATGTTCATACCAACACAAAAATTAGAAAATAATACAACCTATTTTTATATTTATTTATTTATTTATTTATTTATTTATTTATTTATTTAAATGTGCATTTCTGATTTGTAGTGCTTTTGAGGTGAAGTGTAGAGTCTTTAGAACTGTCCTGCCTCCTACTCTAAGTCTCTCCAATCACAGCGCTGGACCCATGTTAATATGAAAATGCAAAGACAAGGTTAAATGAAGCAAAACATGCACAATGGTTATGGAGAACTATGTGTACTGATTAAATATAGCAAACAAAGAGCAAAAATGGCAAAAACCCAGAGCTGCTTCTCCCTCTCCTAAGTCCACCTCTCATGCTGAACTGAGCTGGGCCTCTTTTTATTTAAAGGAACAGGTCCTGAAACTGTTGTTCAGAACAAGGCTGTTTAGACAGGGGGAGAATTCTCCTGTGGTGTTTGGTCCTTGTGGTATTTTGACCAAAGCATGTCAAAATGTTCACTTGGAAAAGGGGTAGAAAATGTTCTTTAAATCATGACATAGCTGCAGGATCTAATATGTAATTGCTAAATGTTCATGTGAACATGAGAACTTACCATATATATATAAATTAAAGTGAAATATATAGAAATTAAAATTTTTAGAAAATTAAAATATGTAGGTAAGATATTGTAAATGCTTTAATATACATTAGACATAGTGTCTTTGTTTGACCACTGACTAACACACTTCTTCTTTCTTTTCTTACAGACAAGGATACCCTTAATGCAGTTAACACTCGGATATTTCCCATGTGAAGGATGTAAAACGTTTTGGCTTGACACAACTGCTTCTAAGGGCATGTTTTACTCTAGACATCTTTCTTCATCCCTCAGGGTTGGCTTTCAAAACTCATAAGTTGTTTTGTCTGCTTTTTTGCTGATTACTGCTGGATATAAAACCCATTTTTGCTTAGTTGCGTTTGGAGTGCAAACAAGCTGAAATATTGCCCTCCATGGTTTCTGCCCATCTCAAGAAGCTATCGTCTTATATTTTAAAGATTTGCAAAGGAATGTTTACAAAGAAACTGGCAAATACCACAAAGAAGAAAGAAAGTAACGACACTAAAAAAGAGCCTAAATTGTCCCCTGAATTGCATGCTCGGAATCCAACCTTTTCCACCACGCTGAAAAGCACAGTCAAAAAGATATCTAAATGCTCCTCAGCACGCAATATATCTCTTGAAGAAGACGACAGTAGAAACGACTGCTCTTCTCTTTCTCCCACGTTCAGTTACCGTGTGGCAATTGCTAATGGACTCCCAAGGAATGCTCTTCCACTGAATAATGAATTTCACGAAGTATTGTCCATTGATAGTAGTTACTCTGACTCTCTAAACGAGGCCAAACTCATCCATAGATTCGATGAACAAAAAGCTTACACAATGCCAGTGAGAAGGAACAGGAAGAGCATGATTAGTTTGGCGCCCTCTGATGGCAGCTCAGAGGGTGAGCGAGGAGAGCGCACCAGTCTCCACACCCTCCGACTAGGAGCTCTGAAAAAGCTGAGAAAATGGAAGAAGAGCCAAGAATGTGTCTCCTCAGATTCAGAGGCCAGCAACTGGAGAAAAACTCTTGGCATTCGGAGCAAATCTCTGGATCGAGCTGGAAGGCAGCAAAAAACATCTACCTTGGAGCCCGGATCCAGCTCTACAGGTTGCATAAGTCAAACACAGGATGTGATGGAGATGATTTTCAAAGAGCTTCAGGGAATCAGCCAAATTGAGTCTGAGCTCTCAGAGTTGAGGGGGCATGTCAATGCCCTCAAAAGCTCCATCGACGAGATCTCCAGCAGTGTGGAGGTTGTGCAGAGTGAAATTGAACAGCTTCGTTCTGGTTTTGTGCAGTCCAGAAGAGAGACACGAGACATTCATGACTATATCCGACAGATTAGTCACCAGACCAACAAAGCTACATTGAGATTCTTAAATGTGCCTGAGGAGAAGTTTGAAAGAACTGAGGAACTCATTTACCAAATCTTGAAAGAGAAAATGGGTTTCATTGAAGCACACAAGACACTTAAAATTGAACTCGCCCATCGGCTGGGGCAACAAAGAGAATGTTCAAATGCTAAACCTCGCCCAATCATTGTTATTTTTGCAACTCCTCAAGACAGGGACTTAGTTTTGAAAAAATGTTATAAGCTCAAAGGCACTGGAATTTCAATCTCAACTGACAGTCTTGCACATGACTCAAAGGAAAAGAAGGAAAAAGGGATGAGCTCATCCCAAACTTATGAAAGCATGGACATTAAAGTGTTGGCCAAAGACAAGGCAGAGAGTGATGACTGGGACTCGATGGACAGTGATAAAGAGCTAGATGAGTTAAACAAAAACAAATATGCAATTGTGTCCAAACCACCTCAGAAAATGAAATCAGACAAAAAAAAGTCCCACGATCACAGGCGGTCTGCAGATGACGCTGCATACTCTGTACATTATGCAGATGATACTGTTTACGATGACAAACAACATAAGTCTTACTATTCTGACATAACTCCAGGCTGGCTCTCCCAGAGTGACTACTCTACACCCAAACTCAGTCGTTCAGAATCGGATTGCTCCAAGCTGTGTCAGTCTTACTCTGAAGATTTCTCTGAGAGCCAGTACTTTAGCAGAGCAAATGGATGCTCCCTACTCTCTTCCTCAGATCAGGAGCTCTGGCAACGGAAACAGGAAGACATGGCATCTTCCTGGTATGCAAGTCCACCCAGCCAAACTCTTAGTCAGGAAAACCCACCATATGTGGAACACAATGAAGTTGAGACCACAGAGACCATTGATAGTGGTGTCAGTAATGGTTTGGTGTGTATATCAGGGGACAGAAGCCACTACAGTGGCTCTCAGCTCTCTCTGCAAGGTGACCTCTCGCCTTGGAAGGACTGGCATCACCTTGAACAAGGTGCTGACTCTGGCTTAGATGCTTCAACTGAACAAAACATAGTTTCAGAAATCAGTAGTCCGTTTGATCCTGCTGCTAATCCTGGTTTCCCTGAGAAGATAACAAAATGCCTTGAGGTTGATCTGCAGTTTGAAGGCGAGACCTTTTTGACATTTGACAGTACACCTGAGACAACCCAAGAGGTCGACATGGAGCCAGAACCTATCCTTGAACCTGAGTTAGAACCTGAGATAGAGCCAGAACCAGAACCTGAGCCAGTACCTGAACCAGAACCTGAGCCAGAGCCTGTGATTGAAGCTGTGATAGAGCCTATGTCTGTGCCAGCACATGTGCAAGAACCTAAAAAGGCAGAAAAAGCTGAAAAGAAACCGAAGACCAAGACTAAGGCCCAAACCAAGCCAGAGTCAGCTCCGCAGACACTGCAAAGGTCAGAGGTCAAGGGAAGCCATATACAGCAAAATCAGAAGTCTTCCTCCATGTACCGTAGCCAGAGTGAGATCAGGACAGAGAAGGTGGAAGAAGTTCCCAAATCCTGGAGTAGCAGGTTGAGCATAGACTTGTCTGAGAAAACCTTCAGTTTTGGAGGTTTTGGGTCCACATTACAGAGAGCCAAATCTGCTTTAGAAGTTGTCTGGAATAAGAGCTCCCAAAGCTCTAGTGCCCCTGCTGAAGAGCCAAGCAGCTCTTCTTTTATGGGTCGGTTCAGGACCATGTCCCAGTCCACAGCCAATGATTCCAGTACCACTATCGACTCTGACGTTTACACAGAACCCTTCTATTACAAGGCAGATGAGGAAGGGCAAGCCACAGAGCAACCTGTTGACAGTGAGACACATTATGTTGAGGTGATGGAGCAGGTGCTGGCCAACCTTGAGAACAGAACAAACGCCAATGAGGCAGAGGAACAGTACCAAGAAGAAGAGAACGAGGTCTCGCAGGAGTATGACATTTCACATGAAGGGAACCCAGTCTTGGAATATGACTGCAGCCTAGATGAACAATACGATGAAGAGTACAGCGAAGACTATGATGACCACCAAATGACGGAGGATACGGCAGAGTATGAGGCCATGATTGAGTACATTGAAGAGACTGAGGAACCAGCAGATGAGGCTGATCAACAAGAGGAAGGACAGGCAACAGAGGAGGTAGAGGGGGAAGACACAGCTCAAACGCATACAACAGAAGAGGTCAAAGAATCAGTGACCCAGGAAGATGAAAACAAAAATGTCACGGAAGCCCCTGCAGAAGCGATTGAACCAGCACCAAAGAAGAGGATACGACCTACATTTAAGGAAGCTGCTCTGAGGGCCTACAGGAAGCAAATGGCTGAGCTGGAGCAGCAGATTCTTGCTGGAGGTATGGGATTTCTAAATTTGTGTTTAGCTGGTTTTAAACTTGTCAGACTTGTTCATGCACGCAGTTACTGTAATTTTATGGTAACCTGTGACTGACTGTTTTTCAAAGCTAAAAGACCCTAGATTATTTTGAAGCTTTGAAGGTGGGAAAGGGCTAAGCAGTTCAGATGTTTTATGTTGACTTAAAATGAAGGCTTTTGAATGGGCTGTTGAGGAGTCAGTCAGTGAATGCCAGAGTAGCAGATGTAGCATGATGAACAGTTTCACATGTATCATTAATAAAATAGGAACATGCACCCTCATGTTAACACTGCAACACCACAACAAATTGCAGTATTAAAATGATGCTGATTTAGAGATTGACACCCATAAACCATTTAGTGGGCAGTCTGCTAGGTCATTACCAGATAAAAGTGCTGCTGATTTGCTAGTGCTATTGATTGAGCAGACAAAAAAATGTGTTACAGGAAATGCGTCGGTGGAGAGAGGATGGAAGAGCACTCCACAGGCATGGAGTTTATTACAGTCGAGAAAGGGACCAGGGGAATTTCCGCCCCGTATTACTCGCGCTAGGCCATCTCTTGACCTAGATGTGAGAAGCACATTTAGAATGCACAGTAAACTCGATCTGCACGCTGTCCACTCTGTAGGATGAATGATGGAATACGGCTTTGTGTTCACAAATCTTGTCCTGGAGGGCCATAACATGGCAGAGCTTCCAGATTTTCCCATAAATTTACTCTTATCTGATTTGAGTTAGGCAGGACTTCCATCCATCCATTATCTGTAACCGCTTATCCAATTTAGGGTCGCGGGGGGTCCAGAGCCTACCTGGAATCATTGGGCGCAAGGCGGGAATACACCCTGGAGGGGACGCCAGTCCTTCACAGGGCAACACAGACACACACACATTCACACCTACGGACACTTTCGAGTCGCCAATCCACCTGCAACGTGTGTTTTTGGACTGTGGGAGGAATAGGCAGGACTTGATCACTTAAAAATAAATAAATTAATTGGCTTGTTGATAGCTCAGGAGATTTAAAGGCAATTTTGATGATTCTAGAGAACTGCTGTTCTCGCTGCAAAACATACTCCCGCACTGTTTCTGTTCATTCAGAAGCTCTGCACCATTTAAGGTATGTTTGAGTAAGAAATTGACTAATTTGTGGCTGAAGTTTAACTTGTTTGTAGGTTTTTTTCACTGTTTGGTAACTCAAGCTGTTTAGTTTTGTAGCACTTTTGCTATGTGTTTTCTTTCATGCGAAAAGCGGGCTTCCAAATTTGGAGTCAGTTCCACCTTAAGTAATCTGTAAAAGCAAAACAATTACTCAGTATTACCCACCTATGGAGCACTCTCATCTCTTTTCATTCAACATTCAGAGGTCTCTTAGAGCGGAGACTGTGAGCCAGGCCTTCCATCATTAGTGTAACAAATTGTTGACGTCTTGTCTTAATGTCAGCCGCAGTTGACTGTGAGATTTTATTGTGAGACTTGACTGTGAGAATTTACTGAGATCTGCAGTAAAAATGAAGAATGGACATGCGAGATTCCGGGGTTCTTAGGAACCCAGGAATCTGAGTAGCAGGAGACTTAAAAAAAATAACCACAGTCTTTTTGTCTGATATTGTTGTGGTCTAGGAGAGCTTACAGTGATAGGAGAGTTGTTCTTTAATTTTTCTTTAGCATGCAGTCTTCAGGTAGCTTGTATACAATTTTACCACTTCAGAGGCAGATATGTTGTTGATTTACAGGAAATTGTAAGAGGCAAAGCTTCCCAAAAAACTCTCCGGTGTTCACTTGACTCGTATACTGTTAAACTTAATAAGGTTTAACTCTTTGGGGGAAGATTCTGCTGTGTAGAAGTTAATTTAACGCTAATGCCTGTATGGTGATTAAACTGTGCTGTCCCACAGCCCTCCAGGATTGAATTAGAGGAACAAGGTAATTCAGTGTTCATTCAAGCTCCGAATAGTGTCTGCTGTATTACTTGGATGATTTTAATGGTTTTGAGTGTGGACTGAATTCCAAAAGAACACAGAGGGCTTGGCATTTATTAATCCAATTCATGATTTAGTAGAAACTTGTTTATTAAAGAAATTACACACAGATTTGTTTTGATCAATCATGTTAAATGATAGGGTAGCTGTTTACATTAAGCCTGTTGATTACAATGCTTCTGAAATTGGTTTTGCATCAGCATTGACAGCTAGTCATTTAGCAAACCCTTTCCACAGAAAACATGCTTACTTAATTTTGAAATATGAACAAAATTGAACAGAAGGCACCAATAGGTCTGAAACAATACAGGATCTGGATCTTCATTATATTTGAAATTTCCTTTACAAACAGATAAGGCACAAATGGAGCAGGCACCTTGGTGACTGGTTTTGTGTTGACAGCCTGTTAATTATTTTATTGAGCCCTTGTATATCGTCTGAAGCTGAAATGGTTCCGGTTCAAATTAGAATATGATTAGTGCTAATCCCTGCCGTTTGGACAGCACTGACATCTTCACTGGCATATCCAAACCCTGTCCAAAGTTACTGGATCCATTTGTGGCAACAACTGTCATATATCCCTGCTTTTTTTTCATTCATTCATTCATTCACTATCTGTAACCGCTCATCCAGTCCAGGGTTGCGGTGGGTCCAGAGCCTACTTGGAATCATTGGGAGCAAGAAATACACCATGGGCGCCAGTCCTTCACAGGGCAACACATACACGGACACGGGAAGGAAACACACGCGGACACGGGGAGAACACACCAACTCCTGACAGACAGTCACCTGGAGCGGGAATCAAACCCACAACCTCCAGGTCCTCCAAAAAAATTGCTGTCCATGCTGAGGTGGCATGATGGTGCAGCAGGTAGTGTCACAGTCACACAGCTCCAGGGACCTGGAGATTGTGGGTTCAAGTCCTGCTCAATGTGACTGTCTGTGAGGAGTTTGGTGTGTTTCCTCCCACGGTTCAAAAACACATGTTGGTAGGTGGATTGGCAACTCAAAATGTGTCAAAATGTGTGTGTGTGTGTGTGTGTGTGTGTGTGTGTGTCTGTGAAGAACTGGCACCCCGTTCATCTTCCACTGGACCCACCACGACCCTGTACTGTATAAGCAGTTACAGATAATGAATGAATGTCCATATAGGCAATATTGACTTGTAAATGATTAACTAACAATCTGGTCAACATAATGTGCTTTATTTTAAGCACAATTCTACAAGAAAGGTTACTTAATGAAAAAGTGTTAGTGCTTTAAGTGCTTCACTGAGCTGAAATGTAACCCTTTTAAGTTCAGTGGGCTCTGGCCCAGAGTCGAACATATGTGGCTCATTTTCTGATGCCATCTCCAGACCAGGGCTTTACATGACCTGGGACTGTCAGCAGTCTTCCTCATGATTGTTTAGCCTACAATATATCTATATAATATGAGTTTCACTTTTTGATTTGTTCTTCCTGCCAAACCAATCTTCACTTCATCCCAGCTGATTCCATATTCAGATGATAATTCATGCTCCCAAGGGCATTGGTTAACCAGGTCAGCCTTGCCTTGAATATTTATTTCAGTCTTGTACTGAGACACTTCTGTGTTTCTGGAGAAACAACCCAGTGGCCAGCCATTCCTGGTCTACTCCACTTATTCTATCTTGGTTTATATATATTTATTTTATTTTATTTTTTTTTCCTACAGTGACCACATGTAAGCTGCCAAATCTGTTTGCAAACTAGTTATCATTTCCCATGCAGTCTTCTTGCTGTCAAGCAAATACATCCGATATGTATGTGAACACCCATTGTGCTTTCAGATGGATGCTTGTGGAACTGCGGCTCTAGCACAAGCCCCAGAACATAAATACTGATTCCCATGAAGTACATTAACTTGATCACTAGCTCCTTTATAGCCGATTAACTGCAGGGAGTTTCGGCTCATTGGCTGCCGAAGCAGAACCGTAGTGAATTGCTTTTAGATTGGGATTCCACTGTCAATGTAATATAATCTGTTTAAATCGCTCACCTTTCATCAGACGCAGTGAACACATGGCCCAATGGTGATGTTCTAGTTTTGTGGTTTCATCTGTCAGTTACGTTTTATGAACACTGGCTTTGGGAAACATTGATCTTACCAGACAAGTCAGTGACTCTGACAAATTAAAAATTCTCGGAGCAGGCTTGGGTGGTTTTGCCTCTCAGAGAATTAGATCACTTGTGATTGCGTCCAAAGTGGCATTAGTCAACTATGGCGAAAGTCTCCTGGAGGCTTGAGTGTTGCTTCAGGAGAGATTAACAGGGTCACATCTTGTGACCTCATTGACATCTTGTAGAAACTACAAAAGAATGAAATATAATTCTGCAGTAGATATTTGCAGTAGAATCATCATTCATGAGTAGAAACAGCTGGCATAAAATGAAACATATAGTACGTGTATTAGCATATAGTACTAGCATTTAATGTTATCGTCAAGATATGGAGTTGTTTGGTAAGGGCAGATTGTACACTTTCAGCCACATTTACATTTTTGTGGGTGGCATGGTGGTGCAGCAGGTAGTGTCACAGTCACACAGCTCCAGGGAACTGGAGGTTGTGGGTTTAATTCCTGCTCCAGGTGACTGTCTGTGAGGAGTTTGATGTGTTCTCCACATGTCCGTGTGGGTTTCGTCCGGGTGCTCTCATTTCCTCCACACAGTCCAAAAACACACATTGGTAGGTGGATTGGTGACTCCAAAAAGTGTCCATAGGTGTGAATGTGTTTGTGTTTTGCCCTGTGAAGGACTGGCAGGGTGTATTTCTGCCTTGCGCCCAATGATTCCGGTTAGGCTCAAGACCCACTGCGACCCTGAACTGGATAAGCGGTTTTAGACAATGAATGAATTATAATTTTGTGATTGTTATTTGATAAAGTATAATTTTCAGCTGCTGTGAGGAGTTGGTTTGTTCTCCCCGTGTCCGCGTGGGTGCTCCGGTTTCCTCCCACAGTCCAAAAACACACTTTGGTAGGTGGATTGGCGACTCAAAAGTGTCAGTAGGTGTGAGTGTGTGAGTGAATGTGTGTGTGTATGTGTGTTGCCCTGTGAAGGACTGGTGCCCCCTCCAGGGTGTATTCCTGCCTTCCACCCAATGATTCCAGGTCTGGATTCCAGTTCATGACCCTGAACTGGATAAGCGGTTACTGATAATGAATGAATGAATGAATGAATGAATTTTCAGCTGTTGAGACTGTTGAGATTATAGATTATTTGTAAATGTAATTAAAGCAGAACTAAGATTTGATATTTTTGATCCTGCTCTCCACCTACAGTTGCAGAGAGTAATTCCCTTTTACAATATTGTCCTGAAATCAAGGGGCAGGGTGTCTACCTGCCTGTCTCCAAAAGTTACTTATGGCACTTTTCCCCACTGTATGGTACCTGCTCTACTCAACTCTACAAAGCTCTACTCTGCTTTAATTGCTTGGTCCTTGGTAGTTTTTGCATTATTCCTCTCCAAAAAAAAAATGCCAGTTATGTCACAGAACACTGTCTCTAACAAGAACCACAGGCTTTGGAAACCACAACAAGGGCAGTTGTAATGTAAGGTGTAGTTTACTAATTGTATGTTGTGTGTTATTACAGATCAGTAGTTTTTTTTTTATTTTTTATTCCTTGATGTTTCATCTGGCTCGTTTGATTCTTCAGTCAGACACCAATCCAGGGTGCATTTGAACCTCTTCAAAAGACCATGCTGTAATTTTATGTGCTGGTGTTGTGGGTTGGATAAAAACAAATGTGATGTCTACTGTGGAAAAGCATAAGCATTGAGTAGTGCCAAGCCTAGTAGAATAGGTACTATGCAGTTGAAAAGTTCCAGTAATGCAGTTTCTGCATTATTACAGGTCAGAATGATTTGCATTGATTTGAATTTATAATTAATGTAAAAATACTACCTAGTTGTTGTTTTAATAATACACCTAATAATGTGCTGCACATTCTAATACCATAAAGCAATATTCTATTCTATTCTATCGTTACACTTATATAGCACCTTTCTAGATACCCAAGGACTCTTTACAATCCACACTGCTCAGAACGCTCAATCCACACACACTGGCAAGAAGCGGTAGCCAAACGCGCACAGCGTACTCTCGACCAGGAACCACTGTCCACCTGGAGGACTACATCGGGCACTAGGATTTCACCCAGGACAGAGTGCCAATCCATATCTGGGCACACACACATTCACATACAGACATTCATTCACATGCACAGCAGGACGGTTATTAGACAGAAGCCAATTCACCTACCCTCCATATTTTTGGACTGTGGGAGGAAACCGGAGACCCCGGAGGAAACCCAAGCAGACACGGGGAGAACATGGAAACTCCACCCAGATGGGACTTGAACCCAAGATCCAGTTAAATGGATCATGGAAAATGTTTACAGAAAATTGAAAGAAACAGACTCTCTATGAAGAAACACAAGCCATTAATTCATAACATTCATTTAAAAACCTGACACTTAGTGTCATAGTTGGCCGCTAACAATAGCGAGGCGATCGTGCTACCCACTAAGCCACCGTGCCGCTAAGTGTTAGCGGCCAACGATGACACTAAGTGTTAGGTTTTTAAATGAATGTTATGAATTAATGGCTTGTGTTTCTTCATAGAGAGTCTGTTTCTTTCAATTTTCTGTAAACATTTTCCATGATCCATTTAACTGGATTCTAAACAGCACTTCTCTGAGGCCAGACTTGTGCCCTGGTCAACAGGTCATTGATCCACTGAGTTCAAGGACAATCTTTGCAGTCGTTGCTTTCAGCCCCCTAACATTAGGAAGAAGAGAGACTTAAATGAGCTTCAGAAGCTCTGGCGCCATCGGTCAAATTCCCACAATGGTCACTGAACAAGCTAGAGCCAGAAAGGGTCTGAATATATGTGCTGAGGTTTTTTGGTATTCAAAAGTTTTAAAATGCTACTCAGAAGTCAGGTTCAGAAGAAGGAACCACTGAACACATCAGTGATGTCTAATTCAGGCTTTTATGCTCCGCTCAGTCTAAAAGTCTTGGCAAGGTGAAGAAAGAAGCTGGTTAACAGGAAGCAGCCAATCAATGTTTAACCTGACCATGTTTTCACTGTTTTTACTCTATTGACCAAGTCAATTTATACCTGTCATTGCCTGTCTGCTCCCTTTCCTTTGAGAGTGATGAGCCTTGGCTTTTTTCTGTTAGTGTTTGTAATCTGTTGACCTTCTTGCTTTCAAAGTCTTAGTGGCGGAGATGTACCTTTTATGTCTCTGTGGCTCAAACACAGTTCAAATTAAAACGTCTGCTATTACGGTTATTGCAGAGCAGAGGTCAATTTATTTCTTTAATCTCTATATTGCTGATGGTTTTATTGTCTTCAAAGATTTTAATACGGAATCATATAATGATAAATACATATACATTTCTTGCCCTTCGTTGCATCTTATAGAGGCTACGTTAAAGTTTAAAAGTTTAATATATATGTTTACAAAAAACTTCAGAATAGTGACTGGAAGGGCCTTTTTTAGTGCAACACTTCATCTTGTACAGTTTTTCTGAGTCCCCCTTTTCTGTATCTATTAACCACATCCTATGGTTTTCATTTGATTCTGTCCATAGTGAATTATCTTATATATTTTCAGACCTTTGCATTAAAAAAAAAAAACACTCCACCCCGATTTAGTGACAGAGGGGATTTGTGTGTGTGTTCGCACGTGTGGGTGTGGCAGGGGGTTTTGTGATTAAACTGAAGGAGTGTGTCTGGCGGGGTTTGTTTGGCCCTTTCCCATCAGGCACAAATCATTATAACAATATGTAATCTGTGGCTATTTATAGATGAAGCCCTTTGGCATTCACACTATGCCAGTTGAATTTGTTGTGTCTAATGATTTTTTCCTTCTTCTCTCTTGAATTTTTTTCTCCTTTTGCAGACAGCGCTGCTTTGGACACACAGGTTTTCAGCACTGTTGTTTTGTCTTTGTGTGTATGTGTGTGTGTCTGTCTGTCTACCAGTGTGTACCATGCATGTGTGCATTTATTGTGTTTATATTAGATTACAGTTGTCCGTTGCATATTTTGTATTATGTTGCTGGCATTCCATGCATTGTTCAGGTTCTTGATCATAAATCAGGTCGTAAATATGCCTGTGTTTTGACATTGTCTGTTGACTTACTCCAATATATCCATAAACACATATAGGTCATGTATTGATTTCAGGCATTCCTTTGTAGTGGAATAATCTAGTAATCTGAGTTTATTTAGTAAATAAAAAGGCACTGTGTTTGTGTATGAGAGAGAGAGAGAGAGTGAGTGAGTGTGATTGATAAACAATATGCAGTCATTGATTAAACATCTAAAATCATCCCTGTTAATCAGAATTACATATGTAGAAATTATATCTAGTAAGAAAAATCCCCTAAAGCCTTAAAGGTTGTTTAGTTGTACTCTATGCCTAACTCTAGAGATCTGTGAATATCAATCAGTCCCCTCCTCTATCTCAACCCACCCCTACAACACCAGCCTGTAGCTTGAAAGCCCCACCCATCAGACTGATGAGATTGTTTTCTTAGGCTTATTAAGTAAGAAACTCTGGCTGTCTGAATTCCAGTGCCACTGCTGAGCATTTCCGCTTTGATACTGCAGTATTCCAAATACCACACCACACGATCACGTTAAAAAGATTTAAATATTTGATTTCCTCTGGAGGAGGTGGTTGTTAATACAAGCCTCAATACTACCAATTTTTTTTTTATGAAAAAAACAAAAAAAAAACAAACAAACCCTTATTATTAATCCCAATTATTATTCTAAATGAAACTAATTTAAACATGGGATCGGTTTCCTATATTCCTATTAAAGAGCAATCTAGCATTTTTCATATTTGATTAAAAAATAATATCAAATAAATATCTTGGTTATAAGCACATTATTGGTTGTATTGAAAACAGTAACGTAACAGTAACATATTGTTTTTGTCTCTCATTCAGATCCAGTAAGCATTTCGTAACAGAGGACAGATTTTAGCTTTAAGCCCCATGTCTTATAGACTCACACATAGCATGGCCCTAAGTTACAGACACCAGCCCCTTGTAAATCACAGTGACATTAACTAATTCCTACGTTGTCCCCATGGTCATTCCTCAGTGCAGTGTGTCTGTGTGTGTGCTGAGCAGTTGTCCTGATCTGACCCCCACCTATCTTCTGTTTGAGAGTGTTGTGATAATGTGACATTTTTTTAAGATAAGCAATAGGTGCCCACCAATTTTTTTTACTGAATATCATGACTTTAATAATATCTTTAGCTTGGTGAATATCTATTTTAATTCACATATTTCCATGTATTTTCAGGTAGTTTCTATTCAAAATGGCCTTTGTTTTGTGTGTTTAGGGTTGTGGAAGTATCTTGGACCCAGGAAAATTAGGCCTGACTGGAGGAGGGTGAGTCTTAATGATAAGCTTACTGACATTTGGTTTTTGTCTGCTGTTGCTATGCAAAAGTTTGTGTGACTCTCTTAATTGCTACCGAATGAACTACATCCATAAGGATTTAATGCATTGCATAATACAATAAAGCTTTCATAAATCCTTACAGATTTCACACATAAGGTCTTAATGTACAGATATTTCTATAGTGTCTTTAGTGTCTTAACACATTACTGTCTAAAGGGCATTAATGCTTCAGAAGGCATTTCTTGTTAGCAGCATCAGAGTAGCTTGATGACTGTGTCATGTTGCTTGAGAGAGAGTCTCTCTCTCTCTCTCTCTCTCTCTCTGTGTGTGTGTGTGTGTGTGTACGTGTGTGTTTGTGAAAGAGAAACTGTACCGTGCCTAAGGATATGGCAATGGGGTTTTAAAGGCTTAATTGGGCTGCGATACTTCAGTGGCCATGTATGTCCCATTGGTCTTGTGCAGTGCACTGTGTGTTTGTGTTTGCGTGTGTGTGTGTGTGTGTGTGTGTGTGAGAGAGAGAGAGAGAGAGAGAGAGAGAGAGAGAGAGAGAGAGAGAGACTTATAGCTGACCTGGAGTGGCCTGTGCTGCTGCAGTGACAGCTCGGGGTCCTCTGAAACTTCAGAGTGAAGTAAAGCCAGAAAGAGCTCCATTTATCACTGACACACTCCACACCCCACTATAGTACTCTACAGATTTACCAGTTTTCCTAAGGGTGGGTATTAGGAGAATTTTCTTTACAAATTGATAAACTGTCAAACAGACCATTATGATATGCCATTGCTTTCGTAAAAATACCTCTTAGAAATGAGAACTTCTTAATAGGACAATGTCTCTGAAAACACAAAGCAATGAACATATATGTGTGATACTAAAAGCGAGTGTATATGTTAAAAACCCAGTAAATATGAATGATCAACAATGAAAAACATTAATTTTCTTAATGTTTCACGTGCTTGTTAGAATCTTTTTTGGTAGTTATTTACTTTTCTCTTAATTGAATTAAAAGAGTCCAGGGCTCAAGCTTAATGCTGTGTCGTCATTCCGGGACAAATAATATAGTACATGGGACAAGACAAAAGCTCTTTTGGGACCCTTTCAGGATGACAGTGTTGTGTGTGTGTGATAAAACTTGAAGTATGTAAAGGACATTATTGTGGTTGGCAGATTGCCATGTCAGTTAGTGGACTAATTTCTTACTGCTATACCCTCAGTGATTCTCATGTAAACGGTAAGTGGTGGAAACTGACCACTCGCTTGAGAACTACGCCGTTTTAGGACCTCTTGGTAAAACAATAAAAATATGAGATTTGAGATTATCATAATATTTTTTTATGTAAAATCACTGGAGAATCACCAACGACATCTTGTCCCGCTTGCGCGTCTACATTGCATTTTATGGTAGAGCGTGTGTGACGTAGGGAAACCTGCTTCTCACAGAGGGCTGTGGTATTGAATCTCCAAAAGGACTGGGTTAAGGATAAAAAACGTTACGGTAAACGATAAACGTTAAGGATAGAAAAGCCAATAATATAGAGGAAATGCACAGTTGTACTGTATATTAAAACTGAAATAGATTGTTATCAGAAAACCCCACTGTATCAATAGAGAACACTGTTTCTGATCCACAGGGAATAATGGTCATGTGTTTTTATTGTAGGAATTTGCAATCTGGTAGCCCAAAAATGTTATGCTCTAAATATTACAGCTTTTTTTCAAAATACATCTTACATCTTTTATTTTTTAAAACAAGTGGCTTTACAAAGCCATTGTAGCCATTGAAATTTATTTGGGGGTTGTGTAGTAAATTTCTAGAAATTATAATATACCAGTTCTCTTGTATAACTGTGATGCATGGGCAGGCAAAAGTACACAGAGAGTACTTCTCAGACAAAGACATTTTTGTTTAAATCTTTAAATTAAATCCATTGGATGAAAATATATTCTATTTATAGAATATTATATTTCTATTATAAAAGTTTGTACCTGTATAATAAGAGCCAGGATAGCCAAGTAATAAAGAAAACACCTGAGGCTTTAAGTCCAATGTAGATTAATGTAATCAGATTTTCTTTTCCAAGTAATTTTAGACCAGATCTATTGAAACATGTGTCATCAACTCTAAAGAGCTGCTGGGTTTTTCAAACTTTTATGAACTATAACTAAGTCTGTTTACATAGAGTAGGAGACCTGGTCAGTTTTACTATTAAAAAAACTTCTAAATGTATAAAATGATCACGATAGAACACTTTCACATTATTCGTTCTGCTTTCTTGAAATCATTTACATCATTCACACCATCTTTCTTTCAGGTAAAGAGTGATGAATTTCATCAGCTGCAGTTTTATGAATTATAAAACACAAGCAGGTGAATGATGGATTTTTTTCTCAGTGTGACACTAATGAAGTCTCGCTGAGGGCTGGATAAAATACAGCTGTCTCTTTCTTATGTATTAGACTTTGTAAACATTACAAACACTGCTGATGTCTTGCTCTGGGACTCTGTCTTCATTTGGTGGCTGGCTAACTCCTTAACATTTGCCAAAACTGTAGTAGTGCCTTTGCTGTACATGAGTTACTCAAGTGCATTCTAGTGAGGAATAATATTTATTTTGTAGCTAACATGGCCAATTTTATGTTGACTTCAACTTCAGAAAATGCAAGTCATTAATATTATATTATTATTATTATGGTCCTTTCACCCTGTTTTTCAGTGGTTAGGACCACAACAGGACAACCAAAGAGCAGGTATAACCTGGAAGATGGCTCTTTCTCAGTTCTGCAGTGACAATGACGTGGTGGTGGTGTGTTAGTGTATGTTGCGCTGGTACGAGTGGATCAGACACAGCAGGACACATGGGCTACTCACTGTCTACTCTGTTAGACACTTACCTCTTTGTTCCGCCTTGTAGGTATAAATTCAGAGAGTGTAGCTCATCTGGTGCTGCACAGTTTGTGTTGGTCATCCCCTAAGTCATTCATCAGTGGGCACAGAGTGCTGTTGGCTGGATATTTTTAAATACTATTCTCAGTCCAGAAGTGAAACTGAATGGCTTAAATATTCCAGCAGCACTGCTTTGTCTGTACCACTGTTTCCAGCACAACACACAGTAACACAGCAGCACCACATGACTGTTACTGCAGCATTGAGAATGATTCACTACCCAAATAACACCTGCTCTGTGGGGGTCCTGAACATTGAAGAGCAGGATGAAAGGCTAACAAAGAATTCAGAGCAACATATGGACTACAATCTGTAATTGAACAAAATGCACAGCGTTCCCGTATGGTTAGCGGAACTGAGAGATTGGACAGTGAGTGTAGAAACATGTGGTCATAATATTATGACTGGACTATGTATATAACGTATGGACTCTAAGCTAAAGTGATTATTCCTCTACTCTGTAGCTATCTCATTCTATACTTTATTTTTCCTCCTTTTCTTTCTTTTCCTTTTGTTAAATTTGCCTTGTTTTATATCACTTTCTCTCTCTCATCTGTTCTCTTTATACCTCTCTCTTTCTCTCTCTCTTGCTGTCTCTTAAATCACTCTGACTCTTCTTAGCCGAGTAATGTTGTACACCGTGCAGCATTATGATGATATTTATAATCTCCAAATCTGTCTGCTTCTTCAGGGCTGGCAGCATTCTTTACGGCATTGATAGCATGCCAGATTTACGGCGGAAGCGGACCGTGCCCATCGTCAGGGACCTGGTGAGTTTTCTGCTCCCGCATTGTGGTGTGTGATTGATGCCATGTGTGGTAGTAGGCCCCCTGCAGTCTGTAGTGATGCACTGTCAACTATGATGTTTGTTAGTTCAGAAAATAATAGGTTTCCCCTTTTCAGATCTACATTTGGTTTTATCTGCTGTTAGTGATCTTTTGCCACAAGACCTTGTATCTCCAAAATGTTTTCTTCACAATACAAGAAAAGCATTCTATACTCTGACAGGATGTTAACAGATGTAACTTTGGAGCATTTATATTAATCCCCTATCATAATAATTTTACACACTATATACGACACTATATATTTCAAATATTTCCAAAAAGCAATAATAAAAATAAATCTCTCACTCAGAAATTGGGTCTGATTGGACCCACTGGTGTACTGTATGCCACATATAATTTAATCTCTCCAGAGGTACAGCCTACCTCTAACTTTATTCACAGTACTTTAGAGGACACCTCTTTCTGAATTTGGCTTTTGTCTGTATTTCTTTTCTGCACGTAAGATAAACAGTTGGATATATTCATCTTAATTTCTTCAGACAGCCATAATGAGGCATGAGGACCTTTAATACAGATTACTTTATACCCTCTCAAAAATCAAGCACATTTTGCTACAGCTGTGTTATAGGGAACTGAGATATGAATTCAAACTTGTTGCCTTTTCTCCTGTCTGTTTTGGTGACTGGTTCACTGTTGAGCAGTGGTTTGCTCAGACAACCTGCTGCATTATTTATCATTTACACCCTTCTCCAGACATGGCCTGAGTCAACACAGCAGTTCTGCTGCTTTCCTGAGCTGTTTATACGGGACATCACACATCAAAATATGGTGGACTCTTTCCTTCTTTGGTAATTGGAATATTCCCAGTGTAAATTTTCTACTAGCCCCTATTCCCTAATATTTAAAATATATTTCTCTTCAACCCTCAGCATTATTCACATTAAAGTGTCTACTCTTTTGGATGAGTAGGCATTACGTATGTGGAAACTGGATAGTTTTTCTTTTTACTATTGTTAAAATGACACATTGAAATTATTTGGCCAAAATGTGGTTCCAACTGGAAGATTTCGTTTCTGATTAGATAAAATAATAACAAAAATCAAACAAACAAATAAATCAATTATTTTGTGAAGCTAGCTGTCCCCAGGCTCTTGATGGCCATTTTATAAAGCTTTGTTATTTTTTCAAACACATTTTATAGTGCCAAATACTCGAGTAACAATGAGAATGAAGGAGACTAAAGGGGTTGTGAAAAAAAAGCTGAGATTTCCAACTAGTTTTTAGTTTTAAGTTTTAGTAAAGCAAACAAAAATAACTTAAAAGCAAATAAGACAATGTATGAAATATTAGGGTAAAGTAGGGTATCAGAAGTTCTTATCCTTGATTGGAATGTGACCCCTTTTTGGAATGAAAAAATATTTTACACACACCACCCCATTGTGGCTTAATAAAGTGACTATAAGAGAACTATTTACATCTGCTTTTATAGGTCTACAACAGAAGTGACTTTTGTGTAGATCAGTCAGAGTTTCACATTATTACTCTACTTTTATTGAGGCTGCAATTCAGAAAAAAATATTCTGAAAGACTAAATAGAAAAACATCATTTACATATGAAAACAGTGATCAATCAGTCAAAATTATTCTGATGAATAGAAAAAAGTGAAGGAGAAAAAGAGGTAGATCAGTCCAAATGAGATAATCTTCAGAAAATGAAAAAATCAGATAACATCTGCAAATTTAGAAAATGTTTAATTAATCATCTCCCTAACACGATGTTCTAAAATGCAGCCAATACAGAGTGAAAAACACTTTTGCTTTGATTTCTGTCGCTTACTGCTGTAAAACCATTCTGTGCAGAAGGATGGTTGAGCTGCACAGTATAACTAAAAATGTGTTTTGTGGCATTAAAGAACACCAACATCCGCCACTACCTCTACATTGGTTTGTATATTTTTTGTAGAACCACCCCAGTGGAAGCACATCAGCAGGGTTTCTATCAAAAACTTTTGCAAATATTATGCTTAATAAAAAAAATATTGTCAGAAAAAGGCAAAATGTGTGTTTCAATCCACTACATTTTTGCAAATACATTTCAGATGACATATGCTCCTGTGTGATCAGGGCAGCATCAAAATGAGGAAGATTTGAGAGACAGCTGTGAATGGGCTTTTGCTTTGATCAGAATAGTATTTTATAGCCGTTTATATCAAAAACACCCTTTATATCATAAAAGATTAATTTATTGTGTTGTTTCTGTCATACAAAACATGTGTCTAATATTTAGAGAGGAATTTAAATAAATACTGTGGCCTCTTAACTTTGCACAATATATATGTACAATAATCTACATATGCACTAAAATAAGGTAGTGCTTTGGTAGTGCTGGTATGAAAATAGATTGATCCCAAAATGTGGATAGTAGAGAAGAGGAAGGAGAAGCGGAGTAGTCTGGGCCTCTGGTGTGTGCTCAGTAGGCATCAACCGCTGAAAGGTCATCACTTATTCGGAACACACATTTCTGTTGCTCGTTTTTGAATTTTGTTTTAAGAGCTTTTCCACCTCTTCTGAGCATAAAAATATGAGCCTTTTTCATGTAGTTTTTTTTTTTTAATAAAACAATAACTTGGTGGATGGAAAACCCTTAATGGGCTGGTTTAGATTAAATAATTTAGGTTAAATACAATTTAAGTAAGTGTGGCAAAACCTAGATTTCTAAGGGCATTTACCTGGGTCACGTTTATGATTTGATATCTTATGAACTAAAGCTGTCTCTGGACACATTTTAAACCTGTCTATGCATGACACAATCACACAACTATAACTGTTCGTCTTGTCTTTAAATGTGTTTATTCGTCATGATTTCACATGAAGGGGTTTCATGAAAGCTTAGAAAGTGAATGGTTGTCCATGGTTTGCTGTGTGTTCACATATTTTGTCTGTGTTTAGAACCATTGACGATACTGAATAGAATTTTTTCAAGAGATGTTTTGTGATTAATTAATTTATTTATTTTTCTGGACTTTTTCTCCATTTGTCTGCGTTTGATTAGTTTATAAAACTTTTGTAAGGCAAAGTGCTCTTTTCTCAATTTTCAATTTAGTTCTCTGCAAATGTGTAACTGAGCATGAAAGGACAAACATTGATGCTGTATTTGTCCATATCTTGCATGAAATTAAAAAAACCAACACTGTCTTGGTAAGTATGGGTTACTGTTACGTTTTGTTGTTTTTGGGATTTTTTCTGCGTGTTCTACATGCCATCCCCTCATTGGCCCATATTTATTATGGGGGATATTTTTCAGTGAGTTGTCAGATTTCCTGTAAGGCCAAAAACATGGAAAAAAGTAAATAAACAAACACAAAACCTTAGAAACAAAGAGGCAAACAACCACAGAATGCAGTCACAGTGTGAAATGTTGACAACTCTACCCAAAAATATATCCGAGGACTTCATTGACTTCTGATTTAAATGTCCGTTTTCTTAAATCGTGTAAAAGTGACGTGCAGCAGAAAATCCTTTTACAGTGCAGATGAAGTCAGTGCTATGTAAGCGGGTTTCCCATCATGCCTTTCTCCTCTGTCTCTGTCCCCCAGTAGCTGTATGATTGCTTCAGGGCAAAAGTCCGCATAGAGTTCACATTCACAGCGAGTTGTGGCTGAATTTTCCCAAATAATGAATAAAGAGAAGTTGTCCTGCACCTCCTCTGAGCTGGGTTTTAGCTGTAAATCAGACGCATCGGTTCACTGCATTGTAGCGCATTGCCTGCAGCAACCCTCAGCCGCTCCAGTGCATGCTATTTTCTCTGTAAAAGTAACAAATACTTACATAAACGTGCAGAGTTCATGTACAGGTCGGACCCCCGCCCCCTCTGCTTTTCAGGTGCCTTTATAAACCCGCAGGTCTTTACCATGATTGGCTCAAAGTCCACACTCCACGATGGTAAAGACTACAAACTGATTACTGTCAGCTGTCAGTGCTTCTCCTTCTCCCTTTCTTCTCCACGTCTCCACCATTCCTCTGATTTCTTTTCTTCTTTCTCTTTCTTCTCCTTCTACTCTCTCTTCTTCTCACGCTAAATGTTCTTCTTTCCCCCTTCTTAAATTTCTTTCTCACTCTTCTTTGATTTGCTCTATCTAGACTTTATTCTCTTTCTCACTCTTTCCTCACACTCTCAAATTTCTCATGACATTATCTTTTCTCTTGCACTCATTCTGTTTCTGCTCTTTTTCTCATTTTCTTTCCTTTGTTCTTTTTCCTCAAATTCTTTGGTTCCCTCTTTCTTTCTTTCTCTCTCTCTCTCTCTCTCTCTCTCTCTTTCTCTGTCTCTCGTTCTCTCTGTTGCTCTCTCTCTTCTCTCTTGTATATTCACAGCCATGCAACCATATATCTCCCATATCTAGGTGTGGTCAGTGTGCTGTAGCTGATCCACGGTGAAAGCGTGCATTTTGTCGTTGTCTGTTTGTTCCAGTCGAACTTTACAGAAGCGACAGACAGAAGAAATATTACACAGCTGCTTTATTTGTCAGATTATCTATTGAGTAAAGAAAAGCATGAGTGGAATTTGATGATTGGTAATGCATGAAGGACACAAAACTCTAAGGACTCTCTTTTTGTTTTTTGTTTTAAAGGAGCTGTTTGACAAATGCTCTTAGTTTCTTCACTCTGATCTTGAGAAACTCTTCTGAAAGTTGGCATGGCAGTAGATACAGCTATAATGTGCACTCAGTGCTACCAAGCTCAGACTTGACTGCTTTGTTTTGTTCTCATGGCTCTCTTTCTCTCTCTGATTGGATCTCCTCTCTCCTTCTCTTTTCTGCTCTCCTCTTCGGCTCTGATGCACAAAGGCTTTGGTGAGTCTTTTTTCTCTTTCTAATATTTCATACATTGTCTTATTTGCCAGTTTATACAACATTATGCTCGTATGTAAATAATAATGGTGTCAATAGATTTAAAAATGTTATTGTGTTAATCACAACATGTAAGTAGGAAACTGAAGAATAGTTTTTATGATATTTATATTAGAATCTCTTAATTTGTTGAGTTAAAATTTCAGGGAGAGAGTTAACATCAAACATAACGAAGCTTGGAGACAATTTTTAGATGAGAAAATTGCAGCTCACAGCTCAAACAGTAAAACACCTCCATATTTCTCTGCATACTTTCTTATCCTTAAATCAATCTGTTGTTAAGACCCTCACAGGATCACATCAGAACAGGTATGATTTGTGTGGTGGATCATACTTGCTGCACGTGCTGCACTGACATTGTGGTGTTGTGTTATTGTGTGTTGTACTAGTATGAGTGGATCAAACACGTTAGTGCTGCTAGAGTTTTTAAAGCTCTCAGTGTCACGGCTGGTCTGAGAATAGTCTGCGAACCAAATATATGCAGCCAACAGCATCCTTTTGACGGAGTTCTGTGTCCACTAATGAAGGTCTAGAGGATGACCAACACAAACTAACAAAACAAGATGTGCTGCTCCCTCCCATCTATAAGGTGGAGCATGGTAGGTGTGTCTAACAATGTGGACAGTGAGTGGACACATTGTTTAAAAAGACATGCAGCATTGCTGTATCTGATCCACCCCTACCAGCTCAACAAACATTAACAAAACACCTTTGTGTCACTGTGGTGCTGAGAATAATCCACCACCCAAAATCATGCCTGCTCTCTGGTGGTCCTGTGGGGGTCCTGACCATTTTAAGAGGTAGGTGAAATGGGCATAAGGAAGTATGCAGAAAAACAGGTGCACTACAGTCTGTAATTTTAGAACTACAAAGTGCTGCTATATGGACAGTGGAGCTGATAAAATTAATGAGTGGGTAGGTGTTCCTAATCCAGTGATCGTTCAGTGTATAAGGAAGTAGTTGGAATATAAATAACATAATTTGCTATTCATGATATCACAGCTGGGATTTAAATATTTACATTTCAGGTATATGAATTAAATAAAGTTCTATAAAATCTAAAGCAGGTAAGAGCTGGCTATTTTGCCCAATGTGTCATTCATAATTATGCTACATCACTAGTATAGGTGGTACAAGACAGCGCATTGTTGTTTGTATTGTAAATGTTTAAAAGCTATTGTTTGGCAGGAAATCTAAATGTGATTTTAAGGCTTTTTGCTTACTTGTGTGGGTTTTTTTTTTTTTTTTTACCTATCTGCAGACTTTGGCTGCTCGAAAGGCAGGCATTTCGTTTGCGCTCGTGACCAGATCCACCCTCAACAACGAGGATCTGGTAAGTGCAACATGCATGCGCACACACGCATCAACCAATCACTGCTTAATGGATACAGTCTGTGTGTCACTAATGTAATGTACCATGCATAAAGACTCATCACACACACATAATGAGAGAGAAACCAGAACACACACACACTAACATACACAGATGCACAAATGCACACACACACACATACACGGAATCACAGTCTAATGGCTTTCTGTTGCATGCAAATGACCACGTCGATTTATTTATATTCAGCAGACAGTGTTCTGTTATGACAGTATTTGCATTTACCACAACACATTTGTGGACTGGTCAAGGGATTTCTTATTGCACCTTCTGCAAAGGCAAATGATGACATATAACTACATCTTTGAAGTTAACACAGTTACAGTATACAGGGATTAAAGTTCTCTGTCACAGCCAGCCTTTACCTGCTTCACGCTGTTGATGGTTGATGAGGTGCTGTTTGTGGTGTGTATTTAATATCTTAATCTTGTGTTTCAATAACAGGATTAGAATGAGTGGACATTTGCGACACCTGCAGGCTTTGAAACTCAAGAGAAATTCCAGAGTAAAATTAGTTTAAGCTAGCCTTCACATGAATGGTTTCAGGAAATTAGGGATCCTAAGTTATAAACTAGAGGGTTTTAGAAAAAGTCATGAAAGGTGTTTGTTCTGGAACTTGATCCAGAGCAAAGATTTTTTATTTTTATTTATTTATTTTTGTGTGGTTGCTCTTCTCAAATAACTGGTGCTCAGCGCTTCTAGCGAGATATTCTTGATCCAGCCTCTTTCTCCTCATTGTCCACTTTTTGAGTCATAGCCACGGCACTTCAGACCTGAAATGGATACAAGATGTAGCAAAGCTTCAGGCTCTTAATTTTGCTGCCAAAAAAGCCAAAAAATGTAAATAAAATAGAACAGCAGAAATGATTACAAGTGGCATGGTGTGGAAATAATATAATTTGACTTGTTTAGAAGGTGTTGAGGATGCAGGGTGTGTACACATTGCCTTTGCATCTTTACCTGGAAGCTTATAGGAATCTGCAAAAAAAATTAAAATAAAAAAATAAATAAGTATAAAACTGTGCAAAGTGATGTGTAGTAGTTGGTAAACATGACCCCTGTCCCCTTTTTTTATTATTTGCAGAGTATTTTCTTTCACCCTCAAGTCAATTTAGCCATCACTTCATTTAAAGTCAAATATGACATTAAAGCTTTTCCACTTGAGTGTAGCACACTTGCACTGCTTGTATATCTAAGCCCTGAAGAAAGGCGGCAAGGTTTTTGGTGTGTCGCGTTATTTGCTCAGGCTTTAATGATGCCTCTTTTAATTATAGCGCAGTACTTTTGGTTCTGCGGTAAAGCCAGTGCCGTGAGAGAGCCCTAATCAATGCTGGGAGAATTACTCCTCCTTTCTGCTGACCTCCATCCCTTGCTCTCAGCTTTAATTGATCGGCATCAGATGAATCAGATGAATAAATAAGGGGCAGAGAGTGATGCCATGTAAATGCTTGGTGAAGTAATTTCTCAGAGTGAAAGCAGGAGGGGAATAAAGCACCTGATTGAGCTTCTGTGGATGAAGGTTTTAGCTTGGCCAAGTATTCTTATTGTTCATTTGGACTGGATTTTAGGGCTTACTTAACGTAGACCAGCTTAAACAGGGTATTAGGGTCACTTGTTAAAAAGATCAAATAGATTTTTAGAAGTTATTATTTTCAGATTAAATACATAATATTTTGAGAATTAATCAAAACATTTATAGAATAAATAATAATAATAATAATAATAATAATAATATATTTAATTTACATAGCACCTTTCTCAAACTCAAGGACACTTTCCATAGAATAACAGGGGAAAATACATGATATCTGTTGTATCTTTTGTCTGGTAGCCCAGTGAATAAAGTAACTAAAGTACTTTTACTAAAGAACTACTTTATTAAGCTTTAAGCCAAACCAGAAGAATAATTTAGGGAGACAGTCGTGATAAAATATTATGCTCTAAGAATCTGTTTTACTCTCAGAGCCCAGGGACAGCGGGGCAATAAACAAGGTAAAAGACTGAGACAAAGTAATATGTGGCTTGTGTCAATAGTGTCTTACATGCTGCAACAAAACATGAGTGCAATAAGACAATTACTGAAGCTTGTATGATCTGTGTATAAATAACTTTTAATAAAAATTAAAATACATTTATTACAGTCTAATGTGCTAACATTAGGTCCTATGACACTAATGCTAATGTATATGTTTCATTAGATGTGAGGTGGCAGTAGTAAGAGTCTCAGGTGAATGGTATGTTCCTCAGGGTCCTACTCTTTTTGCACTCTAAGTAGGCTATATATGGCAGAGAGATGGTTTGCAGCTACACTTCGTAAGTAGGCTGAACAGATGTTGGAGGATTATCCAGTGCATAAAAAAGACAGAGAGAGGGCAGAGACTAAGGGAGATCCCCTCAGAGAGAACACACAAAATAAAAATTGCAGTCAGCCATATGCTGAATGCAAGAGCCAGTTGGGAAGGAGGAGTGTCTGGTTGAATCTCCCAGCAAGCGCTTACAACTTCAACAACTTCAACTTCAACAAAAGCCCTTAATGCAGCCAATCGTATGTCTGGCTTTCCACAATCAATTTCTCATTTACAGATGAGTAATTAGATGAGTTGTAAGTCTCGCCATGTAGAAGGCACTTTGGTTTAATGCACTGTGGATCAAGAGCACTGAGTCCAGAGTACAGGGTGTAATTATAGAGACTAAATTTGCATCATCTACAACACCATGCAAATGACTCTGTAATGATAAAAGGGTGTTTCACAGAGCAAGATTATCTGTTTAGGCTGATAACTTAAGCTTAAAATCATTCTGGTCCAACAGGAGATGAACTGAAATATTTTGTATTGTATAATGCTGTATAATTGATTGCTATACATTACATTAACTATATATATATATATATATATATATATATATATATATATATATATATATATATATATATCCATATATCCATCCATCCATTCATCAATCCATTATCCACCGCTTATCCGGGTCCGGGTCACGGGGGAAGCAGTCGGAGCAAAGAAACCCAGACCTCCCTCTCCCCAGCCACCGACTCTAGCTCCTCCGGGGTATACCGAGGCGTTCCCAGGCCAGTCGAGACATATAGTCTCTCCAGCGTGTTCTTGGTCTGCCCCGGGGCCTCCTCCCCGTTGGACATGCCCGGAACACCTCTCCAGGAAGGCGTCCAGGAGGCATCTGAACCAGATGCCCGAACCACCTCAACTGGCTCCTCTCGACGTGGAGGAGCAGCAGCTCCACTTCGAGTCTCTCCCGGATGTCCGAGCTCCTAACCCTGTCTCTAAGGGAGAGTCCAGACATCCTGCGGAGAAAACTCATTTCAGCCGCTTGTACCTGCGATCTCGTTCTTTCGGTCACTACCCAAAGCTTGTGACCATAGGTGAGGGTTGGGACGTAGATTGAACGGTAAATCGAGAGCTTTGCTTTTTTGCTCAGCTCTCTCTTCACCACAACGGACTGGTACAGAGCCCGCATTACTGCTGACGCTGCACCGATCCGCCTGTCAATCTCACGCTCCATCTTTCCCTCACTCGTGAACAAGACCCCAAGGTATTTAAACTCCTCCACTTGAGGCAGGATCTCACTTCCAACCTGGAGAGAGCACTCCACCCTTTTCCGGCTGAGTACCATGGACTCGGACTTGGAAGTGCTGATCCTCATCCCTACCGCTTCACACTCGGCTGCAAACTGGCCCAGCAAGAGCTGGAGGTCCCGGCTCGATGAAGCCAACAAGACCACATCATCTGCAAAAAGCAGACATGGAATCCTGAGACCACCAAACCGGACACCCTCCGCCACTTGGCTACGCTGAAAAATTCTGTCCATAAAAATTGTGAACAGAACCGGTGACAACAGGCAGCCCTGACGGAGTCCAACTCTGACTGGAAACCAGTCGGACTTACTGCCAGCCATACGAACCAGACTCCTGCTCTGTTTGTACAGGGACTGGATAGCTCGTAACAAAGAGCCCAGTACCCCATACTCCCTGAGCACCCCCCACAGAATACCCCGAGGGACACGGTCGAATGCCTTCTCCAGATCCACAAAACACATGTAGACTGGTTGAGCAAACTCCCATGCACCCTCCAGGATCCTAGCGAGGGTAAAGACCTGTGTTCCACGACCGGGGCGGAATCCGCATTGTTCCTCCTGGATCCGAGGTTCAACTATCAGTCGGACTCTCTTCTCCAGTACCCCCGCATAGACCTTACCGGGGAGGCTGAGGAGTGTGATCCCCCTATAGTTGGAACACACCCTCCGATCCCCCTTTTTGAAAAGGGGAACCACCACCCCAGTCTGCCAGTCCAGATTTAGTCCCCCCCCCCGGGGTCCCCAAGCTCTGCTTCCTCTGCGGAAGACGTGCTGGTGGGATTGAGAAGATCCTCGAAGTATTCCTTCCACCGTCTGGTGACGACCCCAGTCGAGGTCAACAGTCCCCCCCCCACCATATACAGTGTTGGTGGAAAACTGCTTTCTCCTGCTTTTTGCCTCAGCGACTGCCGAGGCCGCAAGCCGCTTGGCTCCTCGGTACCTGTCGGCTGCCTCCGGAGTCCCCTGAGCCAGCCAGGCTTGATAGGACTCTTTCTTCAGCTTGACAGCCCCCCTCACCCGGGGTGTCCACCACCACGTGCGGGGATTGCCACCCCGACAGCAGCCTTTTGCAGCAACTTTGCAGCCACAGCTCCGTTCAGCCGCCTCAACAATGGAGGTCCGGAACATGGCCCACTCAGACTCAATGTCACCAGCCTCCCCCCGGGATGCAGTCGAAGCTCTGCCGGATGTGGGAGTTGAAGATCTTTCTGACAGGTTCCTCTGCCAAACGTTCCCAGCAAACCCTCAGCACACGTTTGGGCCTGCTAGGTCTGTCCGGCATCCTCCCCCGCCATCTGATCCAACTCACCACAAGGTGGTGATCAGTTGACAGCTCAGCGCCTCTCTTCACCCGAGTGTCCAGAACATATGGCCACAGGTCAGATGATACGACTATAAAGTCGATCATCGAAATGCGGCCTAGGGTGTCCTGATGCCAGGTGTACTTGTGGACACCCTTATGTTCGAACATGGTGTTCGTAATGGACAAACTGTGACGAGCACAGAAATCCAATAACTGAACACCACTCGGCTTCAGATCAGCGGTGCCGTTCCTCCCAATCACACCCCTCCAGGTCTCACTGTCATTACCCACGTGAGCGTTGAAGTCCCCCAGCAGAACAATGGAGTCCCCAGAATGAGTGTTCTCCAGCACTCCCTCTAGGGTCCCCAAGAAGGCATGGTACTCTGAACTGCTGTTCGGTGCATAAGCACAAACAACAGTCAGAGCCCTTTCCCCAACTCGAAGGCACAGGGAAATTACCCTCTCGTCCACTGGGGTAAACCCCAACGTACAGGCTCTAAGCCGGGGGGCTATGAGTAAGCCCACACCTGCCTTACGCCTCTCACCCTGGGCAACTCCAGAGTGAAAGAGCATCCAGCCCCTCTCGAGGAGATTGGTTCCAGAGCCCATACTGTGTGTCGAGGTGAGCCCAACTTTATCTAGCCGGTACCTCTCAACCTCGCGCACCAGCTCAGGCTCTTTTCCTACCAGAGAGGTTACGTTCCATGTTCCAAAAGCCAGTTTCAGTAACCAAGGATCAGAACGCCAGGGCCCCCGACCCCGACCGCCACCCGATCCACAATGCACCAGACCCGGATTACTACCTCTCCCACAGGTGGTGGGCCCATGGGAGACTGGACCCATGTATCCCCTTCGGGCTAAGCCCGGCCGGACCCCATAGGTGAAAGTCCAGCCACCAGGCGCTCGCCAAGGAGCCCCTCCCCCAGGCCTGGCTCCAGGGTGAGGCCCCGGTAACCCTGCTCCGGGCAAGGAAGTCTGTGTCCATGTTTTCCTCTTTTTCATCCGTGTCTTTATGTATCACTCTTTGTCTGGCCCATCACCTAGGACCAATTTGCCTTGGGAGACCCTACCAGGGGCTATTGCCCCCGACAACATAGCTCCTAGGCTCACGCAGGCACGCAAACCCCTCCACCACGTTAAGGTGGTGATCCAAGGATCATATATATATATATATATATATATATATATATATATATATATATATAGTTCATGTATTAATGTATAGTAATCATTTCCCAATAATGTCATAAAACTACAAACTGACAATGTAATGTATTAACTGATGCTGGGAATGTTTTACATTTGCAGGTTCACTGTGTGTAAATACATATTGTATTATAGAGGTGTTATTGGGATTGTTGGTGATGTAGCATGTTAAGTTCACATGGAACTGGTGGCACTGAGCATGCGTTAACAGTGCCAGTGGGGCTAGGTACAGCCTTCATCACCAGGGAGGCCGTTGTGGATTTATGGTTGTTGATGGTAAAGGGTAAGGTACGACTGTAAAGCTTACTTGGAGGGGGGTGGGTCTGGAAGTCTGAAGCTGTAATGGATTGGCACAGGATATTTTACATCTTATCTTGTGTATGGGGACGGCACGGTGGTGCAGCAGGTAGTGTCGCAGTCACACAGCTCCAGGGACCTGGAGGTTGTGGGTTTGATTCCCGCTCCTGCTCTTGACTGTCTGTGAAGAGTCGGTTTGTTCTCCGCGTGTCCGCGTGGGTTTCCTCCGGGTGCTCCGGTTTCCGCCCACAGTCCAAAAACACACATTGGTAGGCGACTCAAAAGTGTCCATAGGTGTGAGTGAATGAGTGTATGTTGTCCTGTGAAGGACCAGTGCCCCCTCCAGGGTGTATTCCCGCCTTGCACCCAATGATTCCAGGTAGGCTCTGAACCCACTGCGACCCTGAACTGGATATGAGGTTACAGATAATGAATGAATCTTGTGTATGATTGATTTTATAGAAATACAGTAACAAATTTAGATCATCAGATTTAGATTTGAGATGGGCGCTTTGACCAGCTTCATAAAGCTTTCATAGCCGTCACACCATGATCATTTCGCTCAATGCAGCCATTTCCACTGATCAATGGCCTGATGTAATACAGAATCCCTCGTGTTCAGGACTCACAACAAAGGCCAAGAGAACTCATAACCCTGCAGCTAATTGTCTCCTACAATAACTCCTATTTATTAGCATTATTATTATTGTAATTATTATAATTACTTTCCATCAGTAGAGCTCTATGGACTGAAGCACTGAAACCGACAGGGGAATGCACACACTTTTAGACCCCCACCCTTCTTTCACTCTCTCTCTCTCTCTCTCTCTCTCTCTCTCTCACCACCCTTTTCTTTTTTCTCTCTTTTGGTTTTTCCTTGTTGCTGTAATTCTCTTTTCTTAGTCTTAATTTGTAACTCATTTCCTCCCTTTCCCTCTCTCTCCCTCCTCCCAATTATCTCTATTCTGAGACAAATTCTCTCTTTCTTTTGCCTTTGTTCCTTAAAATATTTTTTTTTCATTCACTTTCCTGATTTTGTAAATCATTCTCATCTCTCCTTAATAATAAGTTTTTTCTTTGTCACTGTCACTTTCTGTTCTTCTTTGTTCCGGCATCACTTTTTCCTCTTCGATATTTTGCCTCCTGTTTCTTCCCTTTTTCTGCCCATTACTCTAAAATTTTATGATGCTTGATTAATTCAGTCTTCCTTTTGCATTAAGTACACATTTAGTTATCGATAGAACAATTTGAATTGAGTTTTGAACATAATTTTAATAAATAGTAAGTTTATGCATAAAGCAATTCAATCAAGATACTCTTCAAATATTGAAGTGTTCTTTGTCAATAAATTTATTGCTGCATTATCGTTATGAAAGAATATACTAGTAAATCTTCTGGAGTTAATGGATGTTCCTCCTAAAGACTGCATTACAGAGTGTGGTATTATAGAGCAGTTGCATGTGGACAGTTTAATCAAGTCTGAATCAGTTTGAATGTATTAGGGTAATTAAATTGATTAGCACAGTGAGATGTTTGCTGAGAGTTCAGCAGATAACTGGCTGATTTTGTGCTGCTTTATAGATCTGTGTTAACAAATTGAAGAATTTCAGGGCAGTACTGATCTGGGAAAGAAAGACTTTCTAAATCTCTTGTTATTGCCCTCTCTGTCTCTGTCCCTGTATTTCTCTCCCTATTTCTCTCTCCCTCATTTTCTTGCCATGTTTCCCACTGTCTTTTGTCTTTTATCTGCCTTTCCAGTGCGCTGCTCTGTCTTCCTTTTTCTCTTCACTGTACCCTAATATACACACTCACACTCAATCTCTCACTGCTATATATAACAGTCAGATTTATATTGGATATTGACACCTCTTTTTTTGAAGAGGCTAAAAATGGAAACTCTGTCCCCCCCCACCCCCCCCCCCCCCCCAAGGTTCATGTGACTCCACTGTGAAAACGACTGTAATGCTGAGGCTGTGAAACACAGGATGAACAGTGTGTTTTTCTAGATGTGGAAAATGTATTCCTCATTGGATAGTGATAGTGAAGTAGTTGTGAAAACCCCATTCCAAAGATATCGGATTGGGCTCCATCACATTTCCACTACTTCACAGGCCATTGCTGGCATTTGGCATGGTGATTTTAAGCTCATGTGTAGCTATTTGTGTGTGCAATGTTGAACATATGTCCATCAGATCCTCACAGTAATGTTGTAATAAGAAGAAGAGAGGCTGTTGTTGCTGTAAAGAGGAGCAAACCTCTGATTTACACTCTTCATTACAAACATTGGGAAAGTGGTCTGCAATTTTTTTGGAATTACATTCTTCAGTTCTAAAAAGTTAATTATATGACAATGAAGTCTCATTTGTTGATGTACCCCCATATCGCTCTCTCTCTGTCTTCTGTAGAAGTTGCAGGTCCTGAGGAAGACTCTCCAGGCTCTGATCTACCCCATCTCCTCGACCACACCACACAACTTTGAGGTTTGGACAGCGACGGCACCGACATATTGCCACGAATGCGAGGGGCTTCTGTGGGGCATTGCTCGACAAGGCATGCGCTGCACTGAGTGCGGGGTCAAATGTCACGAGAAATGCCAGGACCTGCTGAATGCAGACTGCCTTCAGCGTAAGTCCTGTTATTTTCACATTAGTCTGGCACTGACCAAAATTGACTTAGATTAGATGAATACAGGGACTGACAAATTTTTAATAAACCCCTCAACCTTCACAACAGACACAGAAACACACGTTACCTCATCAGTGGCACAGCTCTGCTGAGATCCAGTGGCACATCACATCACAACAGCATTCGACTATATATATAGTCGCTAGGCAGGGTAAAGAAGTGCTGCAATATATCAGAGACATTCCTGGAAAACTATTGCTCTGGATGAGAGTCACATGTGGCTACAGGATGTCCTGCACATACCGTTGAGTTGTTCTCATCCTTTCTATTACTACTAGGGGTGACAGACTATTTTATCCATTGACTCCCCAGATCTTGACACTAGTAGTTTGGGCCAGTGTGTCACTTCACAGGAAAGACAGAATTGAAGGGCTCACTACAAGGCCTCAATACAGAACCCTGATAGTTGTCAGATCCCTAACAGAGCTTGGATTAGTCCCTGAAGACAATACAGTTCCAGTCAATAGCAATCCATGTTTCGTGTTCACAAGACCACCGCTCTCAGCACCTCCGTATAGCTTGGTAAGAACAGCCTAGGTGGCAGGGTATTAGTCAAATGACCATCCTGCTTCTCTCAGTCCAATGATTTGCCTCTTCTCAACGACTGTCAACTGGGCAAAATGTCTTCAAGTGGGTCGTAGAGGCAAGTCTAGCAGTCAGCAATCTCTCACAAAGTGTACACTATCTGTATCTGAACTTATCCTCTGGAAGCCTTTTTATGGGGCGGAGGGGGAAAGAAGTATTTTACACACTTTTGTGGTCAGTGGCTTTTTTTTGTATTTATTTATTTTTTAATTTAATTTATTTTAATGAGTTTTTTTATGTGAAATTGTGAAGGACTTTTACAGTATATTACAGTAAATGTATAGGTCTTATATTATTGATGGCATGGATTCCAAAATAACAATATAGTTTGGGTTTATGAAGTACCAACAAAGTGTTTCCAATAAAGTGGAGTGTGAGTGTATTTAATAGTTTGCCAACCACTCATCTGCTACAGTGATGAGTTGACACTAGAAGCTGCATGTCTAATGCACTTCACTTTCCTGTGTCAAGAAAACGAGTGCTGTCAGAACTCATTAACATCCGTCCTTGTCTAAAGCCTAACCACACGTGGCATGAACCCTTAAAAAAAACAACTCTTTCTTCTCATCTCGAAATAAGAAGATGCGCAAATCAGCAGAATTTAGATCTGAGCCAATGATGGAGGAGTGGGTTTAGTCATCACGGCTTGTCAGAAAGGAAACATCAAAATATATAAAATCTTGTTTACTTATCAAGATTTTCTCTGGGCCACAAGTCCAAGAGCAGAAACGTGTCGCTGTGGATCCGTCAGGGGAACTGGCACGTCCTCCTCTTCGAGGTTTGTTACTCTGAGCTGAGCGGCAGTGAGTTGGCATAGTTTGACCGTAAATGTGAATGTGTTGATCCGGGGCCAGGGCCTCCTCCACAAATCCAAGAAACCTTACAAAAAGCTTTTACAGAAAGCAGCTGCAGGTTTAAAAGTATGACATATGCAGTGGAGTGCATCAAGGCACAGATCTCCTCTCCTTTCTCACCAGGGCTCTAAACTTCTGCTGGAAACTCTTTGATTTTTGTCTGTTTGTTGCATTATTAAAGGCATTTGCATTTTTCAAAAATTTTGTCAAAGAAAGCCTAATTATTCACTGTGTAAGATGGCCCTTCCTTGTTCTCATCACTCAGCACAGTGCTAGCTAGTGTAGGTGTCTTTTTAGTTAATTTATCTATTAATTTTCAGTGTATTTCCAACAGTAGACTAGGCTTATATTTTCTGGGGGAGTGTGTTTCTAGTTCAGATTTTTCTTGGTGCTAGCTTTGCTCTGAGGATGATGTGTTATGGGCTGTAATAACACTGTTGTGAATGTGACATGTATTATTGCCTATTGTGGAGCTCCCTTTTGAAGTGACCCTCACAAATATGGCCGCCTGCCAGTGCAGCAAATGGGTCTTTATTCAGTGAGATTTATAGAATGAGCCATCAAAGTAAATCATCATAGCCAAAGAGAGAGAGAGAAAGAGAGAGAGAGTGTGAGATTGAGTGAGACAAAAAGACTGTACTCATGCATGTGAGTAAGAAAGCATGTGTGTGAGTGTAAATCATGGAGGAAGATATACGCTGTGTGTGTGTGTGTGTGTGTGTGTGTGTGTGTGTGTGTGTGTGTGTGTGTGTGTGTGTGTGTGTGTGTGTGCGTGTGTTCATAAGACAGAGAGAGAGAGAGAGGATATGTGTATGTGAGAATTTGTGTATCGGACAATCTGCAAGCAGACGTCTCAGAGTATTTTTTTAACTGTAAATATTATGTATAAATAAGTTTATTAAGTAGTTTATGATTGAAATTTAAAATTTAAACATTCTCTTATGGTTGCATAGCATTAAAAATAACAGTATAATAGTATATTTTTACAAAATCAAAAATTATTAGTTCACTACATTCAAAATCTCTTTTTAAAATGGTCTAAATCAGTGGTTCTCAGACTTATTAGACCAAGTACCAGCTATTTTCTAACCAAAAACTATAAATATCACCAAAGGTCATATCACAAAAGCACACACAAAACATGCATACATATGTATTTACCAATTACCATTGTAGTGAAGGGGCTGAGTCTAGCCATTCAGCGGCACTTAGTTTTGCCGACACTTTGGCATGTGGTAAACTAAGTTCTTCACCAGCTTTGCATCGTTTGCCTACTTTTGCAATTCACAAGCTAGCATGGCAAGTTATTTCTTGTGATTTGCAAACTGATGTGGCAGTACATTTTAATTTTGTATATGCACTGCGTCAGATCTTTATGTTCATATTTGCCCACATGTTTTTTTTATGTAAAACACAGACTAATTTTATTTAAGCAGCTTTATGAAGAAACTGAAACAGATTGAGTAGTGTATACATGAAAACTGTGCAACAGTTACCATAAAATCACAGAACGGCAGGAGAATCTTTGAATTTTGAAATACTGTTATTCATTATGCACAAAAAAGCTTAAACTATTTGCAGAATTAATTAATACTGTGAAATCAAGTATACTGTAGGCATAAATAGAAAATACATAAAAAATATACAGTATATAGCCTCAATAAAGTAAGTAGGGATCATATTTAAATTTGTATTATATGGTATCAAATAGTAACCATGATAACTGAACTTAATATGTCTAATAATATTTATAAATAATTATTTGTTTATTAGAATTTGTATTTTGTTCTTACCTGGTTAGTATGTAGAGCTTAATGGTCTGTGATAGAAAAATATGTTTTATGTACAAGAAATTCACCCACAACATTAACACAGTAACACTCTCACTCTGTAAACACTTTAAATGAACTAATGCAAAAGTTTCTTTACTTTTACAAATGATGTCTCATTTAATTTCATTTAATTTTCATTATGGTCATGTAAACAGCTTAGAGTGACATTTAAATCAGATCGTTGTGTTAAGGTCATATGAGTGAGAGAGAAAGAGACTCCAATTTACTTTTCACAAATAAGGTCATTACAGAAATGGAAATATTCAAGCTGGAGCTCATAAAGTTGACAGTGATTTGAAATAAAAAGTCAAATTTTCTAATGAAATGGCTAGTACATGCAGATTCAGATGAATAACTATTACTGCTTGGCTTTCCCCACCTCTCTCTCTATACCCCACCCATGCAGGTGCAGTGGAGAAGAGCTCCAAACATGGCGCAGAGGACAAGACCCAGAACATCATTATGGCCATGAAGGAGCGCATGAAGATCCGGGAGAAGAACCGCCCTGAAGTTTTTGAGGTTATCCAGGACATGTTCCAGCTCTCCAAGGAGGACTTTTCCACTCATCTGAAGAGTGCCAAGCAAGCTGTGCTAGAGGGAACATCCAAATGGTCAGCCAAGATCGCCATCACTGGTCAGTTTCTGGGAAATAATAGAAAAAATTTAATCTATGTAGTTTATCATACAAAAAGGTTCTTGATGCATTTCATGTGTCAAAGGTGAGCCTTTCAGAACAACATGGTCTGATCCAGTTGTCCTTCTGTTTGTTTCAAGTGGGTATGTAGATCCACATATACAGAATTGCCTTTCCCTACACATTATGCAAAAAAGATTTGGTTAGCATTCTATGGGGCTCTACTCACTTTCTCCCACAGGAATAAAACAAGTAAACTGTGCTAACAACAGTGTCGGTCAAACCACTCAGTCAATCAAACAGCTGATGAAATATAGATGTGCTTATGTGCCCATGGATAAATATGAACAGACTTCCTACTCCCTGTGGTGGTACACTATTCAGGCCATGAGAAGATAGAATAGTGTGCAAGGAGTGTCTGAAACCATTCTGCAACGCTTTTTATTTCACACTGGACTGTGAAATAAAGTGAAGTAAAGAATAAAGTGAAGGCTGTTTCTGTTTATCATTCTTTTTCCTATGATTATACCATCTACATATGTCTTTCTTATTTTTATATTGGTAAAAATAAACTTTCTGTTGACTAAAGGTAAGCAAAAGTTTTAGTTTAAAAAGGATCTAACAATACAAAGGCCAGAGACGGGCACTCGATTTAGAGACCCAAGTTCGAGTCACAAAAAAAAATTATAAAAAAGACTAAACAGATACTGTCATGTTTTTGTGAGTAAAAGGAAGTGTGCATGACAAAGTAAAAAGAAGCATTCCGTTTTATGTAGCCGTTGCCTAATGGTTAGAGGCACCTAACTCCGAACGCTCCCCGGGCACTGAGCATGGCTCCACGCTGCTCCAGGTGTGTATGTTCACTGACCCTCATCACTAGTGTGAATGTGTGTGTTCACTGCTATGGATGGGTTAAATGCAGAGGTCAAATAACATGGAACGGTTGTACAATGATCATAAAGAATGTCACTAACTCACTAACATATTAAGCTGTTGTATTATTCTTTTAATCTGAATAGATAAGCAGTTTATTTTTAGGCTACACTTACTATATAAGCTTTTTGTATGTTATAATGACTTCAGTTTTGACTCTGGCTATGATGGATTTCCATCAAAGTAAAAGTTGACGGTTGATGAGGCTCTGTGTGATGTGTGATTATTATTTTAATTAGAATAAACATTTGCAACAATGCCTGTATGTTTATTGATCTAATTCGTACATTCAGAAAGAATACTGGATAATGCACTCTTTCTGCATAGAAACTGCTAGACTTACCCAAAGCCTATTTTTGCGTTTCATATGTTGCTGCTGTGACGTATGCTGCCGATGTAAAGGCTATACTGAATAATACAGCAGATTATTGTGTGTAGCACATGTTGTAGTATGTTTACCACTAATTAGCTTTAGAAGAGCTGGAGTCCATAAATATAGACAGACTATTTACTCCAACTATGACTTGTCATGAGAAAACCCCAGCGGCCCCCACATCACCATCACCACCTCCTTTTTGACTCCTTTTGTTTGTTGCATATTCAGTTCTGAACATGGCAGTTGGTTTTGCTGTTTTGTCCCATGGGTCATTGTTCAGACACATTGGACTGAAGCAGAACAACATTGTCGTTTCAGTGTTGAAAAGAAAGCAATTATCAGTGGACACACACACACACACACACACACACACACACACACACAGGCTCGGGTGTCCCAAACCCATGTTGCTCACATCAGCAACATTCTTTTTCTTTGACTTTGCTGCCCGGACGGTGGACACTGAATTATTGCCAAGCTTGCACTTCTGCAGAAGTGTCAATACATAAGCAAGCAAGAAGGGGACGAGCTAGAGGGAGAAAAAAGGGAACGGGTAGAGACAGTGAGAGAGGGTTGGTTTAGTTTGTCTCTTCTGTCGAATCGAATCAGCCCTTTTTTTAGAATGCATTCATGGACTCCTGATTTATTTATTATTCATTTGATAAACACCTGGGCATATTGATCCAGCTTCAATTTGGCAACAACACCCTGCTGATTCCATATTAGATTCCTAGCTGGGTGGAAGTTTTAGAGATTGGCTCTATGAAAGCTGCTGAGTATTTTTCCCAGAAATGCCCAGAAAACCATCTATCTCTTTTCTGTTCCTTTGGAAGGAGTCCAGTGTAGATTTATTATAATTTTTTTAGTAAATAAATATTACTATTTAAAAGCCTATAAAACATAACATGATCAGCCATAACATTAAAGTTACCCCCATGTTTCTACACAGTGTCTATTATTTTAGCTCCACTTACATATAGACTGTAGTCTATTTGTTGCTCTGCATATTTTGTACTTTTGAAAGCCCAACAGCAAGGACACCACAACAGAGCAGGTATTATTAAGGTGGTGGATCATTCAGAGTCCTGTAGTGTGTGTTGCTCTAGTATGAGAGGAGCAGACACAGCAGTGCTGTTTCTCAGGAAATGAGCCAAGGCCATCCCTAAGAGATGATGGTACATTAATACATTAAAACATTAATTATACTCACTCATATTTTCATATTTCGAATCACAGTGATGTACCATTCTTCCAAAACTGTCCTCCTCCACCCAGCCTGGGGCCATTGCACCAATCTGTGTAGCTTTCCAAGCCCAAGGATGTATGTACCCTGAATAATTCATCACCTCACTCATTTATTTTTAATCACCAAGTACTCTCAGCCCTTTATGGAGCCATGTGAAATAACTACAATAGTGGTGAGTGATGCTGTTGAAGCCCCAGCATCTATTCTCAAACACTGTTGTTTTGTATATTATTAACATACTCTTAGACACACACACAAATGCATACTGAGAGTGTTTTACAGCTTTGGTTTCTGATTGAAGGAGTTATAAAAGTAACCAAGAGGTGTTTGAAAGCCTTCTGCCCCAGACAGAATGGTGTGGTTTATCTTCCATTAGCTTCTGCTCCTCTAAATAGACCTACGTGCCCCACGGGGTGTATTCAGTTCTATTTTATTTGTGTAATGCTTTTAACATCACAAAATGTGTCAAGCTTATGGAAAGCCAGGTTTGACAGGTAACAAAGTGTATAAGGTATATTCTTATACTATTAAGTGTCTTTATGAGGCCCATGCTTCAGGTCCTCACTATAAAAACTGCAGAACATATTCATTAAATAAAATATAGACAGAGAATAATGTATAGCAATTCACACATTTTATAGCAGTTACTGAATATTTTTGTTACAGGATCATTCATTGTGGATGTTGAAAAACTCTCATTAGTTACTGAATAATATACACTTTACTGGGTATAGTCACATTACTGTGAATGTAATACATTTTAAGATTAATAACTGAATTTTAGCCTGTTATAATTTCTTTCATTCTAGGTTTGTGTTATGTCTGACATGTATATATGTATTCCTCTCTTTTTCTCTCCCATAGTCCTTTGTGCCCAAGGCCTACAGGCCAAGGATAAGACTGGCTCCAGCGACCCCTACGTCACAGTGCAAGTGGGAAAGACAAAGCGGAGAACCAAAACCATCTTTGGGAACCTAAACCCCGTGTGGGACGAGAAGTTCTTCTTGTGAGTGTCTTTTTCCTGTCTTTCATCCCAGTGAATGCTGTGGAGACACAACGGTGTTTGTGTGCAGTGTGTGTTTAGCAAAGAGTGTCATAGACTCGGGTGAAGATGGTGAATAGAGTTTTACTGAGGCGTGTTTGATCTTGGCTCAAGGCTCTGAGAAGGAAGCAGCACAGGGTTAGGATCAGTTCAGCACTGTCCACTCAGTAAATGATGAAAAATTAAAGGAGGCCCTGGATCACAATTCAGACTGAGGCTTGTCGAGAGAAATAAAATGAGTGAAGGTACAGTAGTGTGCATTCTCTCTCTGGGATAGTGTGGGTTTTAAAGGGATTGGCAAGCATACAACTGTATAGATATATAGTGAATGACTAAAGTTTTTGGACACTTGTTCAACCCCCTTTCTCCTGAGATGAATGTTCTTCTGAGTGTTTTCCTCCTTTTTTCCTGTTCTCCACTCTTCTGGAAAGGCTTTACAGAAGGATTTGGAAATTTTCTGTGGGGATTTAAAAGCATGCAGCTACCAGACCATTAGTGATGTCAGGTTCCAGTGCTGGATGAATAGGTCTAGATCACAAACCTCACTCCAAATGGTATCAAATCAAAGCTCCATCACTCCAATTGATTCAGCTCTAATGATCTACACCCCAGTGCTGGAGGGCTTGGCATTGAGCATTGTATTTCATGTGCATGTTCAGTTGCTCCATTCTATTGGTCAATGCTTTAGTCTAAGTCTGGTTGAAAAGACTGGAAATCGCTTACGCATTACACCTCTTGAACTTCTGATTTAAAAACAACAAAAAAAGGTCTTCAGAGAGAAACAAAGTGAAAGCATGCATTTCATTTCCTGTCATTGCAGAGTGTAGAACAGATTTATGCTGCTGTTAAACCACCTTAAATTTCTAAAAACGTTTTTACCATAATAACAATCAGGTCATTCCTCCATGCCATTCTCTTGTATAAAGGGTCTAGCAATGTGTAAGCCCAGGTGTGGAGAGATGGAGCCTCATTTGTATGCTCTCAGCTCCAGGCTGGCAGCAGAGGGGCATCATTTCTTTTCATATTCCTGATGGGAGGCGCGTTGCGGACTGGATCCTTGAGCCCCTTGCAATCATTTGCGTGTCACATTAGGGTGAAGAGTTAGTGTGTCACATACCTCCATTCATATTTATTAAATCTTTCCGCTGGGGCTTCCTCCATTCTGACAGCGTGTGAGATCAGAGTCCTGTGAAAGGGACTCATGCTGTGTGTGTGTGTGTGTGTGTGTGTGTGTGTGTGTGTGTGAGTGTATTTCCATTCCTTAACATAATCTCAGGAGCAACACGAGAATGCTGATATGATACTTTCCTGCATCGTGAATAATGTTTAAATTCTCTTTATCAAATCTACCCTATATCATTGGTAGACACCTTATATTTAAGGAATATTGCTATTTTATGGTTCACTCCTTGTGGACACAGCTTGTATTGTCACTAGAGAAAATCAGGAAATTAAACGGGACACTCTAAAGAAGCTGCACAAGATCTAAATGAATGACTGAAGCAGTGGAACTGTTCTCTAGCTTGATGGAGCTCCATTCAGTATTTATGAGATTAATAGAAGTGGTGTTTGTGATCCAAAACTAATCATTCAACACCAGTACCTGACATCAGAAATGCTCTGAAGCATGAATGCAGAGTAAAAACTACTTAGATAATTACTTAGACACTATTACTGAAACAAAGGAATGCTCCCTATGGACACTCTTCATTTTCGAGATGTTGGTTTAGCAGGCGGCCCAAAACTTTTGATCACTTGCAGTGCAGGGTGTTTTCAATGCTTTTGGACACGCAGTCCTTCAGTGTTTTTACTTTAAGCCTGTGGCCACCCTCCATCCCCAGCCCTGCTGTGTACAATCTGGGAATCTTTCACATTTGTATTTAAAATTAGAATATTGGAGATCATTTTTGGAGCCTGCATAATGATCCTGGTCAATGTGGGCAGCAAGCAACTGTTACTGCTGTCATGTATCACTAACACAGAGCAGTGACTGTTAAGCCTTTTCCTGTTTAAAACCTAATTTGGAAGAGTTTGGTGCATTTTTAACAACATAAATTGGATCCCGAACCAGAACATTTTGTTCCCAGCTGGAACCAAGGAATAGTAGGTTCTTTAGTATGAACGGTGAGTGGTGTTCGTGGGCATGTCCACGTAAAGAACTCCAAAAAGATCAAAGCCACAATTACAGCATTATAGCACAGTGGAGATAGACAGGGGCATTTGCAGCATGTTATGCTGTCCTTATTTGTGTTCTGGGTAAAAGTATAGAGAATCAGACGGATCTGTGTACGTTTTCATTTTTTAAATGGCAAATAAAACCTGAAAAATGCTGCATCTGTGTGTTTTCTGGGGATGTGGTCAGAGTGACATAATGCACTTTGGCTACCTAACTCCACTCTTCACAAACACAGGAGGACTTAAATACTCCAACTTGAACAACAAATGAACTCCAACAACTAGCCGACAGGACTTGGCATTGTTTCCACATGTATCATATATCACTCTGATCTGAACACACTGTAAACAGTGGATAAACCAAAACTCTGTTCTGGCTCTATACACTTACATCTGGTGCTGAATTCAGCCACAGTGATGCTGGAACCGTGCATTGCAGCAGTTTTCAATGTCAGTCACATTCTATTAAGCCTTTTGACAAGAGTTGTTTATCATTTTCCACTGCTGCCACTCGTCTTAACAGTTCTTCTAAATTAAGGAAATAACTTCTGAACTATTGGCCAGAGTATAGAGAGTGAAAATATTAATCACTAAGGACCATAAGAAAAGGGACTCAGCAGTATTATACTTATGTTTTGAGTGTTTGAAGTTTAAAATCTCTTAAACTCAAAGCCCCCAGATTGATACTTGTGCCAACACCCCCCCCCCCACACACACAAATCCCCCACCACCCCATAGACACCCCAGGTTTATTGTACCAGTCTACAGAGATTAAACTCTCTGTGTTTGGAGAGATGTGAAGATAAAGATGAGACTCTATGGGTGGAGCCTGAAATTCTTCTTGTGTGTTTTTTCTCTGGATGTTGCTGTAATTCCTGACATATTGAGGTCATCTGTTGAGTATGTGCTGCAGACATTTGTGTGAATTGTCAAAGCTGAATAACTGAAGCTGGTTATCTCTCTCTCACTCTCTTTTGCAGACACACACACACACACGTACAACTGCATACATGTGCGCGCATTCACAAAATGTTTTTCATCAGACACTAAAAAATGCTTTTCTATTTCACCATTGGGAATCTTTTAATATATTTTATTCAAATGGGTTGAGTGCAGTGAAGTTGAAGGTTCAAGAGGCTTCATTACAGGAGCAGGGGGCTTTTATTTTTATTATTATTATATTTTAGTAATGGTCCCTATTGCCTGGAAATAGTTTCATCTTAAATATTCCCAACAATCCACCACACATTTAGAGCATATTTAATATGCAATAGAGAAATGCTGCTGTTGTTGTTTGTAATTAGCCCCCATGCACACTTGGATATTGTTATTGACTTATTGAGTTCATTTTTATAGCTTCTTTTAGTCGCGCATATTTGCAGGGTGTTTGTAGGTCCATAAAATTGTTGATTGGTCTGAAATTGCACTTTAAAAATTAAAGACCTTAGTAAGTATCACATTATCTGAAGATAGGGCTAAAAATTATTTTTTTTACCTTTATATTATTTTCATTGTTTGAAAGAGTGCAATTTTCAAATGGCAAGAACTGCAGTTTTAATTCTAGCTGACTTTAACTATGTCTAAGTTTTAACTTGGGATGTTCAGATTAGAGTTAGACTATTCAGAGGCAAACACTGCTGTGTGCATAACAACCACAAATATATGTCATTCTGCCATTCTATATTCAGTGCTATATATTAAAAACAGTTGGTTATAAAAACTTGGAAAGTCCTTTATTTATAGAAAAAATAATCACAATATTGGTCCAAAAAATAATAATTAGGTATTTTATCCATATTGTTCAGCCCTAGATGGAGGGATCTTTGTCACATGTGCAACATGCCGGTGTAAACTAAACAGGTCTGTAGGTCTGTGTTTCCTTAGTCAAGGCTATATTTATTTTTAATTTACATTATTTAAAAAGAACATTTTGTAAGATTTGGTATTTTTGTTCATGGGCTCCACCTACAGATGCAGACTGTAATTCACTTTTAAAGCATTGTCCTAAAATGAAGATTTAGAGGGAGGAGTTTGATGGAGAGGTTGGGTGTCTTCAGACATGTCAGCTTTTGTTTGATTAAAACAAACCCTGGTTCATTTGCTCTGTTAGTGCGGTTAATTAGAGTAAGTGTGAACACTCTCTTTCGAACTCTGGTGCACACAAAACAAGAGGGCTGAGACCGTCTAAGCAGGTGCATTTAAAAAACAAGTTTGTTTCAAATGTGAATGCAACCAAAGGCATTGAAACAAACCAAACACAAGACATGTGGTCCCGAGATGTATCAATAATCACACTGCGAGGGAGAAACAAGCAATGAGTCCAGGACAAACTTCATCGTTTTGACTCTTTTTATCCATTTTACCACCTCTTACTGTGTTGCCAGTTGGTTAAAAAAAATAACACTAGTTAAACGCACACAACTCCGAAAAAGGGCATTAAAGGGAACATCTACGATTGTGGGCAATCGCACTTCTCTCTGGTTCTTTAAATTCTAAAGCCAATTGTCTTTTAAGGTGGAACGGTGTGTTTGAGGGTAAAAACCGACAGTTGTTTGTAAGTTTTTAATCACTGAAATACCACAGAAACATATTTGTAACTCGAGTTGTAGATTTGTAGCACTTTCAGTAATGCAGTTAGCAGTCTCCTGAATTTCGAGACATTTTCAAATTAAGTGATACAAAATAGCAAATATAAGTCTATATTACCCACCTATGCAGCAGTCATGAGCATTATCCTCATTTCAGTTTGTCCTTTTCAAAGTTTGAAGTTTTCCAAAAATACTCCAGATGCCATGAGCAGAGAAAGAAAGAGAAAGCCTAGCATACCGGATGAGCAAGTTTATTTTTCTACACATTTACAGATACTGGAGCTTCATAAAAACATCAAATGGGTTTCTAGCATGCAAACAGAGTGGAGAGCTAACAAATGGCGAGGAAACATCTTCTGAATTTTATAAAAAGTGTTTTTTGGTTACAGTTGTTAACTACGCCTTTAAGAACATCTTACAACTCAGGGAGCTGATGAGGACTAGCTTGCAAAAAAAAAAAAAAAAAATCGTACATATTACGTGTGTCACCTTTTATATTTTTTAACTTATATTCAGTTGTAAAATTGTATGAATTCTAACCAAAACAGGACTAAAAATAATAATGTACCATTTTCTTGTTTGGTCCTGACCAAGAGAACTGAACTTAAAGTCTGAAAACACCCCAGTAGTTACATAGTGGACTTTCTATAGGGCTGAGCCAAGAGTCACAACAGCAGATGCCCTGTTCTCCCTATTACAGGTCAGTGAAGCCTTACAATGATACTGAAGAGTTAGAGTTAGAATTGCTTTAAGTCTTTTGTGTGTAACACACATCATAAGGCTGTCACTGAGTCCCATATTGTATAGAGACAGTAAACAATGTATCTGTCTGTTTCACTGACATTCTGAATCAATTGCAGATCTGTACTTCTAGCAGATCTAGATCTAGATGTTTTTTTTTATCTGTGGTGATGAAACGTAGTCTGTTGCTTTCCTCCGGATTCTCCTTCTGATTCAAAGAGCTATATTTTAGAAATGTTTCATCTAGAAATACAGCATGGTTTTGTTATGGCCAGCTGTAACTGGGACTTCTGGGAGCTGATCAGCACTGCAGTCAATGGCAGTTCCTTTCTTCCATCCTGCAAAGCCATTTTGCTAATGATATTGTGGTCAGTTATTGATGATGTCCAGCGAGGCTTCTTAATGTCATGTAACCCGTAAAGGATAGTGCTGTCTAAGCGAGTGAGTAGTGATGATGTAATTCAGCTGCTTTGCTGTAACAAAGTGCCAGAGGCTCTCAGCGTGATTTTATATTCATGATGTTTGGAGAAGTGGACCATCTGTTTGGTGTGAAAATGCCATCGATCATCAGTGTGACCCTACTAACCTTCTGACCCCACTTTCACCTCTACCTCATTCATCCATCCTCCTCCTTCCTCTCCTTATCAGCTGACAGCAGATTTATCTAGGCCACGCCCACTAATGTTTTGTCTTCACTGTTCTGAGGTTCAACCCGCTTCACGTAACAATACATTTAACCTAATGTTAAGCATTTGTATATATACATTTGTGTGTGTGTGTGTGTGTGTGTGTGTGTGTGTTTTCAACTTGGGAAATGGTGAAATTTGCTGTTGAATGTGCAAATGCAAATGTGCAGTTATTTGTCATTGTACAGCATACATGAAAATGTGTTTTCTGCATTTAACCCATGCGTGGCAGTGAAGATACACACACTAATGAACTAGGGCCACTGGACACACACTCAGAACAGTGGGCAGCCATCCTCAGCTTAGGGGATTGCAGTTGTGACTTAGGTACCTTGCTCAAGGGCATTTCAACCGTGTATTTTAAGGGATGAGGACAGTGCTGTTCCTTAACTCCCAGCACCCCCATTTTCCTGCCAGTCATGGGGATCAAACCAAAAAATAAAAAATCATATCCATTCAAAACTCAGAAATATGAATTTAGGCCAGAGGTACAGCTCTGTGATTGGCGGCTGTGAGGTGACATTGTGATTGGTTAATTCTGCGCTCGATCACAGTGTAAGTTTACTTTTTCTGGGAAACACTTCTGGCCTAAGAAGATAGATTTGAATTTATGGATGTGAATATACCTTAAATCTGAAAATCAAAAGTTGCAATTTTGAAATATATTTTTTTTAAATCAATTTTCACCACCTCACAGGTTCAAAACACATAAAAGCATTTTTAAAATTCTAATGAATGAATTACACCATTTAATATTTCCAGTTACTTAAATGTCATTTAAATATAATTAACATTTAGAAAATTTTGAATTAGATATTTATGTCAGCATTAAATATTTAGATATGTTTTTTGTGCATGTTGGTGGAAAAAAAAAACACTTTTTATGTAAGCAGGATGTTGAGTTGTTCCAGCCATTGTAGCATTGCTTGTTAGCAAAGTTAACTTTATAGTGGACACTAGATCATGGCCTTCATTAATGCAGAGGCTGTGAAAATAAAATGGAGAATAAAGTAAGGGCACCTAAAACTCAGCGAGAGAGAGGGAAGTGATGATGCAAGCTACAGAAAAAAACGTTCTCAAATCCTCACATTTCTCCTTGTGTCACATTCTGTCTACCTGTCTCTGTTTCTCTTTAATCTCTCTCTCTCTCTCTCTCCCTCTCCCTCAGTTTTCTATAGGTGTTGTTTTTCATTGTATTTCCCAGCAGCAGGCAGATCTTATGAAGAGTGAGCTTATCATTGTGTGCAATCACTCAGGGGCTCAGCACAGAGATTTCAGCTTCTTATTAAGGCACTCTATGAGTCCTGTGCTTTTTATGTCTGTGTGCGCGCACGTACTTGTGGGTCTGTGTGTGCATCTGTAAAAGAAATTATGCATAGTAAGATTTATTTTTGTTTTGGACAATTAAAGTTTCTTACCAAATAGAAATTTTTAGGGCTGAACTGAATAGCATTTTTAGGAATCCGGAGCTTCGCCCCCAGTGTGGGGTGGAGGGGTGAATTAATTTAGATAGTAATTCAGAAAATCTGTTTCTAGTGTGCATTTGTGTCTTCACCCTCTGTAAAATTTCTTGCAGAGCTCTGCAGCTCACAGCACAGCTTCGCTCACTAGCCTAAAGGCATCATCTATTAATATGGGGAAACGCTGTTGTTTATTTATGTTCAGAATCTCTGGATAATCATTGTTTGTACGTGTCTGAAATTTAACTTGTAATTTAACTTAAAATTTAAGTTTTTATCCAATGTTTGAATTACCACAAAATCTCATTTGTAACTCAAGTTTTATAACGTTTTTCGTCATTGTTTACTTTCATGCTGTTAGTGCTCTCCCAAAGTCAGTTCCATCTATGGTTGGGCGACGTAAATGTAATACAATATACTGCGGTATTTAAAAATGTGGACGTTATCTCAAAATGAGGGCAGTATTCATGACGTGTGTGGCGTGTCAAATTTCGATTTAACAAGTTAATTCATGCACATTTGAGGGCCACAGGGAGGGGGCACTGTGGGAGCTCACTGTCTGCTGATGTCACAGTATAGAAACAGTGTAGTCTTATTTAGCTTATTTTCAAGTTTTTCTGTTCCTCAGGCACCAGTCGCTGAGATTTGTTCAATGAGAAACTGTTTTTTTTCATCAACACCTGTGTCTATGTGCACTGTAAGGCTGTGTTGAGCTAATCTGCACAGTTCAAACACTCTGAAAGCCCTTCACTTGACATTGTGCTCACAGATAAAACTCAGCACAGTCCGACAGTGCACCCACTCCTGGTAATACTTTATGATGGTATAAAAATGTGGACCGCCCGTCCCTAGTTCCATCTCCAGCAAAAATAAGTAATTCAGTAACTTACGCAATATCCTCATCTGGTTCATGCTTTTCAACGTCTGGAGTTCTCTTAACTGTTTAAAATGATCAAAATGCTGTTTCAGTGCCATGAGCAGAGAAAGCCAAGCATACTGGACCAAGCTGATTCAATCCCCAAATCCTGACTGACAGACATAAAAGGATGCTGCCATGAATTCATTGTGCTCAATTTTGAGTTTAAAAGTTAATTTAACAATATTAATAATGACAAAGCCAAGAGGTTGTGATATGATGTCATGTTGCTTTCAGTTCTTGGAAGTTTTTCTGTAGCATTTTATTGTTCATATCAATATCGGAATTATATTCCATTGACCGAACTTAAGAAATATATTGTGATATAAATTTTGGCCATATCGTCCAGCTAAATGTTAGGCTGTTTTAGATTTATTGGTAAAGGACTTTCAGGTTGAAGAGCCTGAAAGTGGAGTGGAGTTGTGGTGGATGGGAATGTGTCATTTTGCTTTAGTATTTAAAATGACAGTTGACATTTTATTCAACAAAAAATAACCTAAAAATTAAGTAGTTAAGTGAGAGGAATTTCACTGCATTCATTAGGAGTTCCATCAAGAAAAAAGAATAAGAAACGCAGCAAAATCATTGGTTTGTTCTGTTCTTGGGGATAATATTGTATTAAAAAAATGTGAGTTTTGGTTTAGACAATATAATATTACTAAAAAAAAAACTAATATGATATATATTTCAAAATAAGAAACCTAATGGGGACAATCGGGAGCAGAAGCACATGAGCCTGAGGTCACCATAAGTAATGCCATTTGTGGGCTAGAGGGATATATACTGCCCAGCACTGGGCTGCGCAGTGTTCTGTAGAGTGAAGGAGCATCATTCAATACCTTTGGAATGAGTTGCAATGGTGTGATGATGGTGTAGTAATCCAGAACTAATCATACAACAGCAGAACCTGACATCACTAATGCTCTCAGGTCAGAATGCGTGCATTTACTGCACAAATTCAGATTTTGTTAGTAATCTCATCAAAAGGTTTACATGCACCTGGATAATCAGATAATGGGAAAGCGTTTATAGGAGCCTGGCAATAATATATATATATATATATATATATATATATATATATATATATATTTTTTTTTTAATGAGCGTATCATTTTTTTTAATGTTTTTGGACACGGCATATCCCTTCGTTACAGACAGAGACCCTAGCTGCTGCATGTTCCTGGTAAGGACTGAGGGGTACTAAGTGAATTTTCAGATACAGAATGGTGAGAGGACTTCAGAATATGTGCAGGAGATGGTTCTACGTTTACATTTGCATGCATCTGCAGACCAAGAAAGCCAAAAGAGCATGAGATGTTTACTTCAGCAAAGAGGACCTATCATCTAAACATGGTGGTGGGTTTATAATGGTGTGAGCAGCCATTTCAGGGAAATCATTAGATCTGTTTATTGCTCTGTATTCTCGTATAATGGTGGAGGAATATGAGCTCCTATATTCCAGTGATAATGCCCCCATGCACACTGCTAAACACATTGCTTCTAGACTCAAGCACATCCCATCAGCTCTGAGATTTAAACACAGGGCTGTTTTATTGGGAGCACACAGCTGGAGACATGGAGGTTTTTCTTTTTGTCAAATGGCCAGCTATCAGGCTCCATACTGAAGACTAAAGTCAGTTGATTACTTATGAATAACATATAATACTGTATGACATAAATTTTTGGACAAGATATCTGTTAATGTCATATTTTATCCATAAATAAGTTCAATCCTAAATAAGCATTGACTACATAGATGTCTGTCCTCATGAGGCAGATTATTTAGATTTTCTAGTTAGAGAGCAAATGCATCACATCTTGTACCTATGACATAAGGTGCTCTCTATGTAGACAGTTAGACAGTTTTAAGTTTTGTGACAGACCTACTTTGTCCACTCACTGTCTGCTCTGTTAGACACTCCTTCATCAGTGGACAGGATGCTGCTGGCTGAACACTTTGGTTGGTGGAATATTCTCAGTTCAGCAGTGCCACTGAGGGCTTTAAAAATTCCAGCAGCACTGCTGTGTCTGATCCACTTATACCAGCGCAATACACTAATACACTACGTCAGATGGATGCAGTTTGCAATTGGCGAACTACAAAGTGCCAGTAGAGCTGAGAAAATGGACAGTGAGTATAGAAACAAGGAGGTGGTCATAATTTTACTTTTGCCTCCTAACTCTTTTCTGTTTTTTTAAATTCTCTCTCTCTCTCTCTCTCTCTCTCTCTCTCTCTCTATATATATATATATATATATATATATATATGTATATTCCTCTCTCTCTGTTCAATGAAAGGAGCTGTATGGTGTTAAAGCCTTACTTACTTTTTCTTCTTTAGATCCTTCATTTACAGCTTTATAAAGATGCCTCTTCTCATAAATCGGCATGTTTTAAAAACACAAATGACAAAAGCATGCCTCTTCATTCATTTGTAAAGATAGCTAAATGTCTCCTCTTTTATAGTGTCTGCCCTCTTTTAAATGAGTGAAGAGGATTAAGTCATGTCAAGAGAACTGTTGTTCTCACCTCTGGTAAAATTTAATTTGGTCTATGTGTGTTTGTGTGTGTGTGTGTGTTTGTGTGGTGTTTAGAACCCCAAATGTAGCTCACTCACTCTATTATTGGAGTCAAAGAGCAGAACGGCATCCTTCCTGTGTCTTGTATGGCCATTAATGTGAGGATTTTTAAGTTGGAGAGCAGCTGCTGTGAACTGAGAGCAGTTTCATTATCTTAAGCCCCTGCTGTTTGAGAGAGCCAGATGTTACTGCTTTATTCTGCTTTTGTATCATAATGGTATGCTCCTGGTGTGAGAGCTGAGGGGTGGATGATGCTTACGGAGAATGATCATCAGTCCCCCTGGTATTAGAGTAGAGAAATATATACAACACTTTTCTAATAATGGATGTCATGTAAGGACTGTGAGCTTTTATTTCCGATAAAAAATAAAAAGAATAACAATAATGTACTAATCTATTTTTTAACCAGCTTTAGCTCTCATGTTTTAAACCCACACTTAAGTTCAATCAGTTGAACTGTTTGCGGTGTGAGCTGTTATGGCTGGATGATATAGCCAAAATTTATATCACAATATATTTCTTAAATTTGGTCCAAACGATATAATTCAGATTTTGATATATGAACAACATATAGAAAATCAGCCATGGGAAATTGGCCAAGAACAAAAAAAAAAAATATGACACCAGTGTCAAACATAAACTTCCTGGCTTTGTTAGTATTGCTATTTTTAAACTAACTTTAACTTTAATTATTTGTAATTAACATCAGTCATTAATAGATGCCGTGAATAATGTATATCGAAATATTGAAAATGTGTTTATAAATCATACTTTTAAATTCATTTTATGAATTTGTGAATTCATTTTGAAATGTAATTTCTATTCATGGGCGGCACAGTTGCGCAGCAGAGAGTGCCGCAGTCACACAGCTCCGGGGACCTGCAGGTTTTTAGGTTCAAGTCTTGCTCCGGGTGCCTGTCTGTGAGGACTTCGGTGTGCTCTCCCTGTGTCCGTGTGGGTTTTCTCCCATGGTCCAAAAACACACTTTGGTAGGTGGATTGGCGACTCAAAAGTATCCATAGGTGTGAATGTGTGAGTGTGTGTCATCCTGTGAAGGACTGGCGCCCCCTCCAGGGTGTGCCCTTACGCTCAGGGATTTTGGGTAGGCTCTGGACCTACCACGACCCTGAACTGGATAAGCGGTTTCTGACAATGAATGAATGAATGCATTTCTAATTCCTTCTCCATACCTAAAACACAGGAAAACTCAAATGATGTGGTATTGGACAGTTAAAAAAATAGTTGGTTGCCACTCTGAATGAAGTGGTATTTCCCTTCAAATGATATAAGCCATTTAGATTCCAACCTCTAAACTGTCTCCTAACAGCAGTAAGAAATGCTCCAGACCAGATATTTAGCAAATATGACATGTCCTAACATAAACTGTGACTATTAGGTAGTGTTTAACATTAACAACATTTACTGGAATGGAGATTAGTGTGTGCAGGGCCAGTATTCTCGCTGAAGCTGCAGCTTCACAGTTTTAGAAAAGCACCTCCAAACTGAAATCAAGATTTTAATTTGTTATTCCTCTCTGCCAGTTCATGCCTATGGGTAAGTGATGGGAGCAGCTCTGGAGCAGTTCACGGGTTTTTTTTTTTTTTTTTTCTAATGAGCCAATTAAATGGATCCGAATAGTGGTGGGGTTTCGCTCCAGGACTTCTAAACTGGTGGGACAAATCCCTGTTCATCCCTGTGGTTCTGGCCAACCCTGGTGTCCAGGCTGGGATGTTAAAATGGCTGGACAATTTGAAGCTATATCTAGCCAGTCAGATCCATCAGCAGTTGCAGCTATAGTGTCATATTGGCCTGCCAGCTATAGTGTCATATTGTGCTCTCCACTCTACACTGACCATATGATCATTATGGCTTATTCTGAAAGACAGACATATACTACAGGACATGTAGGGGACGATATAACTTCAGTTGTTTATTCAGGGCCCAAAAACAGTGGTTTCAAAGTTTCTGACACACAATGCTAACCGTGCTCATACATTTGCCTTGCCCCCACTGCAAGTGCTCTGTGCCCCCACATTGAGAACCGCTACTCTAAAATGTTCATATGAACCTCGTGGATTATTGTAATACAATAACAATTTTTAACAATTTGTAATACATTACATGAAGTATCGGGGGCAGAATGGCTTCTATATTTGTATTTTTCAAGAAGAATGCTTATTGTAATGCTCTTTATAGCACTTATGATTCACAGGGTCACTTTATTCGGACTGTGTGTGTGTGTGTGTGCGCGACAGAGAGAGAGTACAAGTAAGAACAAGTTCAGGACCCAGTTACCTTATTTACAGAAGTAGGGTTATCTTTTTTAATGCTAAAGGCTAATGGTGACTTGACCTGTCAAATGGGGTTGACCATTTTTATGCTCGAACATCAGGTCTTCCTTTTTGAATCATCCTATGTCTTGTTTTGTGTGTGTGTGTGTGTGTGCCTGTGCCAAAAGAGTAGGCTCCTGTTTTTGAGATTCACTGGAGCAAATGACCTTTAAAAACATCTGAGGAAATAAGTGTACTAGCAGTATGAGCTGGCATCGAAGCCTTCTGTGTGTGTGTGTGTGTGTGTTTGTGTGTGTGTGTGTGTGTGTGTGTGTGTGTTTGTGCATCATTAAATTAAAAGGGATGCACTAAAATGTGCTTAAATTATCACAATGAACATTTTAGGTGCATGGCTGCCTAAAAAATTTACAAAATAAGTTTGTAAATTTTGACTGAAAATACATTTTAAGTATATATGGACTTTTCCTCCATAAATTTTGCAGACCTTAATAATGGCCATTGTTTTTACTGTTGTGTTTGTTTACAGAACAATGAACATTACCAGTATTACCAGTATTTTTTATTTTAGGTTTTATAGCAAATGTAAACATTTTCAGATTCCTATTCCAGTATCTGAATATTCAAATTAACTCCTTAATTAATTTTTGCTAGAAATCCATTCTTCTTGTATTATTGTGCTATTATAAATTATCTTTATTTATTTATATTTTTATGGTATTAAAATGACAATAATATTTTAAACTCAGTTAGGTCTGGGACAATATATCAACCACAAACAATAGTGACAGACCTATCACCTCCCCTGTTTTCTTTGTATTCCAGCGAGTGCCACAATGCCACAGATCGTATAAAAGTCCGAGTATGGGACGAGGACGATGACATCAAGTCTCGAGTAAAGCAGCATTTTAAGAAGGAGTCTGACGATTTCCTGGGGCAGACCATTATTGAGGTCCGGATGCTGAGCGGAGAAATGGACGTTTGGTACAACCTTGGTGTGTATGGTCAACACACATCACACATAGTGAAGTCCAGTTTTTACTTATGCCAGCTTTAAATGGACTTTGCCAAGCATACACTCTATTATAAACAACCGCACTACATCTCCATGGATTGGCCACTTTATATTTATTGGCTACATGCTTCCACCCACTAGCCACTTTATTTGAAGCACAGAATGTGTCCTTTTGCACCATTATCCTTTTAATTTATAACTCCAGTATAAACATATACTGTTGCACACTGTACCACCTGTGTTGCTACACAGTTTGTCACCACCTACTCCCTTCATCATTGGTCGACAATCGAACAATATGTTAACATTGGAAACTCATCTGTTTGCTGTAAGACAAATCATTTAGTTTTTACTGTGGTGGTTATTCTTAAAACAGAGTTTTTCTCTTTGGGACTAGACATGGAGGCTTGTGCAGTTTTAATGAGACTCTTCCACCCCTGACTGAAGAGGTCACATTATCAGACATTCTCCATCTGTTTTCAGCAAGTATGATATAAATAACCCCAAACATTTGTAGGAATGTTAAAATAACCAACTCATAATGCAGGACGTGACATCTACGGAGGACTCTCACCATTCTGAGTTTTCATAACAGCTCCGGGATTAAATATGAAACATCTGAATACTAAATCACAGCAGGGGGTTTTAGTCAGAGTTCATGCAAATGGAATGGCTGCTGCTGCTGCAGCTACAGTGTCCTGTTCATGTCTAGAAGGAACACACTGGCATTAGTGGACAAATTTTTATTTATTATTTTATTTTAGTTTTTTTTTTTTTAACTGCAGGAGAACTTCAGCAAACAGGAAAGCGCACAATGATGTGTTTGTTTTCTAAAGTTTGTTTCTTTAGTTTTGCACTGGAGCTTCAGGTGAATTGCTGGATAAACTTGTGGCCTTAAAGTGTCCACAACGTAGCTAAAGGAAGTAGTGGACATTGTAAAGCCTAATTTTTTCTGTACTTTGCATATGTAAATCAGAGTTTCAAACAGGATCAACAATCATGCAATTACAGAAACAGTAGGTAAGATTAGGTATTTTTGCTTTGGGCTCCCACTGCTGTTGTACAGTGTAATTCACTTTTATAGCACTGTACTTAAATTAATGTCGAGAGGAAGAAAGTGGGTGGTTTCCTACCCTCCTCCAAAATGTACATAGTCCAGTTTCTGCAGTGTTGAGGCCTTGCATCTTCCTTTTACCGGTCAGTGGAGCCTTCACAATGATTTTGAAGCTGTAATTTCAAGGTAAAATGACTACTTCGTTTTGCTTTAAATCTGTTTGACACCGGTTAGCATCATTTTTAATTGTTTAGTTGTTGATGCCACTGCTTAGCTATGTTAGCCTCATAGCTGCAATGCAACCCAAAGAAACAGACATTTATTTGCTAAAACAGTACTTCCAGGATAACTGTGTACATTAGAATTATTACAAATAGAGACAATCTCTGTTGAGATAAAAGCTTTGTGACAAAGCACATCTGGAAGCCACTTTGGAGAAAAACATCTACTAAATGGACAAAGTGTAAATAAAACATGACACAATCCCAGGCTTTTTCTTACATAGTGTATTTAACATATTTAGCTGTATGTTATTAAGTGCTGACATCTTAAAACACAGTGGTCTGTTTATTTATAACAGGACAGGAATTACCAGGCAGACAGACAGACATATAGCCATATTCTCATTTCCTGTCTTTCTTGCTCAATATTCCACCCTTCCATGTTCTCTATGACATGATTGAACTGTCAGAGGTTTGTAAGTTAGAATTTGGCCTATATATTATTAATCTCTCTCTCTCTTTCTCTCTCTGGCTCTGTTTCTCTCTGTCTACCTCTTAATACGTCTTTCTATTTCTTTGTCTCTTCTTCTCTTCTTCCCTCTGTCTCCCTCCCTATCTTTCTCTCTTATTCCCTCTATATCTCCATTCCCCCCAGAGAAAAGAACAGATAAGTCTATGGTGTCTGGGGCAATCAGGCTGAAGATAAATGTGGAGATGAAGGGGGAGGAGAAAGTGGCTCCGCCCCATGGCCAATACACATGTTTACATGAGGTGCGTGAGTAAATAAATGAGCTGCTTACAGTTACAAATGTGGTTTCGGATCGGAAGTTTTCCTTTCATGTGCAGCACGCTTTGTTAAATACCTGGTGTGTTCCCTGTGCAGAACCTGTTTCACTACCTGACAGAGGTGAAGAATAACGGAGCCGTGAAGATTCCTGAAGTCAAAGGTGATGAGGCATGGAAGGTTTACTTCGATGACGTTTCTCAGGAGATTGTGGATGAGTTTGCCATGAGGTTTGGAGTGGAGTCCATCTACCAGGCCATGACGTGAGTTGCCACTGTTTTATTCCATGAGCTTTGGTGATCCTAGTGCAGAAATCTCCCTTAAGGCTTAAAGAAGTTTTATTTTTTAGTTGGGGACAAACCACAATGTCTTGAAGAACCACAACTGCTGACTAGTTCAAAAACATATTGACTTCACTTACTCACTCACATTTAGAAAGCTGAACACTGTCCACAAGGGGGAACTTAAATATTTGCTGAATATTACTGGCAATATTTGACCATAGTGATGATTATCCAAACTTTTTTTTATGTTTTGGAATTGACTTGGGTGTTTTCATAGGTGAAAGTCCAGACCATGGTCTATGTTATCACATTAAATGTAATATACTTATGTTTCTTCTTTGTCTATTCTAATAAAATGCAAACAGACATAGAGCACAAAGCCTCTAAGTCTGACTAAATATGGTGGCAATGCTTGGCGCGGCTTCGTTTTTGTGTGACTTACCTTCACAAGGTTTGATCACATCGGCATGGTCGGTGACTCCTGAGAGTTATATGGTTAAACACGACGCATTGGCTGATTAATGCTGTGTCCCAAATCACATCTGCTTGTACTTTACTTCTGGATCAATGTGCACTTCTGATAATGATGCAGAATTTTAGTATACCATATGTAGTTTGTTAGTGTGCGGTTTGGGATATTATTTTTATTGTTGGAATATTATTATTTTTTAATTATTATTATTATTATTATTATTATTGTAACACAACAGAAGAACAGTCAGTGTGTGAGACTGAAGAGACTTGTTTTGATGCAATTTTCACTTAAGCCATCATGGTATGGTTATGGTTATTAATGCACAGTTAAATAAGATTTTACATGGTTTCTACTCTTTTTGGAGTGAAGGCAGTGAATAAATCACCTGGTCATTTTTATCTCTGTCATTTATACAGCCTCGACTTTATGTAATTCATCTGAAAGTCTGAACCTTTTCACACTGCGAACAAATCAAACCTTGATTTAGTTTGATCCTGGCCAAGACTACCATGGTTTGAGGCACCTTTCACTCAAAATCTGGAGTAAATAAGTCATGTAAGGCATATTTAAATGACTTCAGCTGAGCCTCATTTAAAGTGCTTTCAAGACTGAAACACCAATTATGAATTATGAATTAAACTGTTGTAAGATGACTAGATTTTGTTGTTGTACCATTACAGAGCTAAGTCTGTTTTTTGCTCTGCACACACTGTTTTCAGCAACAGGTGGACTACTGTTTCTGACTTTACATCTACAAAATGGACCATCTACAAACCGGATTCCACAGAACACAGAACAGCAGTAGCCCAGAGCTGTGGATCTGTATATCAATTTTGGAATCACTACAACTCTCTCTCTCTCTCTCTCTCTCTCTCTCTCTCTCTCTCTCTCTCTCTCTCAGACACAGCAGTGTTTCAGGAGTTTTTAAACACGGTGTCCACTCACTGTCCACTCTATTAGACGGAGCCGGATTCCAAAAAAGTTGGGACACTAAACAAATTGTGAATAAAAACTGAATGCAATAATGTGGAGATGGCAAATGTCAATATTTTATTTGTAATAGAACATAGATGACAGATCAAAAGTTGAATCTGAGTAAATGTAACATTTTAAAGGAAAAATATGTTGTTTCAAAATTTCAATAGCGTCAACAAATCCCAAAAAAGTTGGGACAAGGCCATTTTTTACCACTGTGTGGCATTCCCCCTTCTTCTTACAACACTGAACAGACGTCTGGGGACAGAGGAGACCAGTTTCTCAAGTTTAGAAATAGGAATGCTCTTCCATTCATGTCTAATACAGGCCTCTAACTGTTCAATCGTCTTGGGCCTTCTTTGTCGCACCTTCCTCTTTATGATGTGCCAAATGTTCTCTATAGGTGAAAGATCTGGACTGCAGGCTGGCCATTTCAGTACCTGGATCCTTCTCCTACGTAGCCATGATGTTGTGATTGCTGCAGAATGTGGTCTGGCATTATCTTGTTGAAAAATGCAGGGTCTTCCCTGAAAGAGATGACGTCTAGATGGGAGTATATATTGTTCTAGAACCTGAACGTAGTTCTCTGCATTAATGGTGCCTTTCCAGACATGCAAGCTGCCCATGCCACAAGCACTCATGCAACCCCATACCACCAGTGATGCAGGCTTCTGAACGCTGATAACAACTTGAGTTATCCTTGTCCTCTCTGGTCTGGATGACATGGCGTCCCAGTGTTCCATAAAGAACTTCAAATCGTGACTCATCTGACCACAGAACAGTCTTCCATTTTGCCACACTCCATTTTAAAAGACCTGGCCCAGTGCAAACGTCTGAGCTTGTGGAGCTTGCTTAGAAATGGCTTCCTCTTTGCACTGTAGAGTTTCAGCTGGCAACGGCGGATGGCACGGTGGATTGTGTTCACTCACAATGCTTTCTGGAAGTATTCCTGAGCCCATTCTGTTATTTCCTTGACAGTGGCATTCCTGTTTGAGGTGCATTGACGTTTAAGGGCCCGGAGATCACGAGCATCCAGTAGAATTTTATGGCCTTGACCCTTACGCACAGCAATTGTTTCAGATTCTCTGAATCTTTTGATGATGTTATGCACGGTTGATGACGATAACTTAAAAGTCTTTGCTATTTTACGCTGGGTAACACCATTCTGGTATTGCTGCACTATCTTTCTGCGCAACAATGGTGGAATTGGTGATCCTCTTACCATCTTGGCTTCAGAGAGACACTGACACTCTGAGAAGCTCTTTTTATACCCAATCATGTTGTCAATTGACCTAATTAGTGTTAATTGGTCTTCTAGCTGTTCGTTATATGCTCTATTTTCTTTTTCCAGCCACTTATTGCTACTTGTCCCAACTTTTTTGGGATTTGTTGACACTGTGAAATTTTGAATCAACATATTTTTCCTTTAAAATTTTATATTTACTCAGATTAAACTTTTGATCTGTCATCTATGTTCTGTTACGAATAAAATATTCACGTTTGCCATCTCCACATCATTGCATTCAGTTTTTATTCACAATTTGTTTAGTGTCCCAACTTTTTTGGAATCCGGCTGCGTCTAATAGAGTGGACAGTGAGTGGACACAGTGTTTAAAAACTCCTGAAACACTGCTGTGAGAGAGAGAGAGAGAGAGAGTTGTAGTGATTCCAAAATTGATATACAGATCCACAGCTCTGGGCTACTGCTGTTCTGTGTTAGCTCTGAATTTTATTGGCTCTGAGCTTGTATGACTTTCTAAAACAGAACAAATATGAGCGTCCTCGCAGCTATATATATATTTCAACAGGATGTCATTAAATGTCTATATGTTTCTGCAGCGGTGACTCATGGTCAGGTATGAACCTGAGGGCTTCTGTACTCCTCTGTTTCTAAACTTCTCTGGATGTTTGTTTCAGCTACATACTCACCTGCCCATAAGTTGTGAACAGTTTCACAAAAGTCTTTAGACATGGTATTGATCCAGATTTCTAGCCAGGACTTTCTTGCTTAAGGTAATCTGGGTTGGTTAGTTAGTGGACACTCTTTGGTATTCCTTTATAATTGTTATGATTGAAAGAGAGAGTGTGAGAGAGAGAATTTTTTCATTGTGCTCCTTCCCTATGGTAATCCCCTAATTAAATACTCTTTCTCCTTTTTTCTTGCCTCTATTACCCTCTTTCTCTCATCATTCCCTTCCCCTCTTTTCCAGTTTTATCAAGTCTCTCTCTCTCTCTCTCTCTCTCTCTGTGTGTGTGTGTGTCTGAGTTGTCAAGTAATTAATTAGCTCTACTGATGTGTAGCTGCTCTGCTCTGATGCACACAGTGTGTGTGTGTATTTGTTTCTGGAGCTCAATCGTGCTTTCTTCTGGAGTTCAAATCCAGTCACACTAAGATACTGACACACACACACACACACACACACACACACACTCACACACATACGTACAACCGTCATACTAAGGCAAACTTATTCTTGGTTCTTGGCCTTGAATGGGACATAATGTGTGTGTGTGTGTGTGTGAGCCAGACTGATGTAAGAATGCTGTGCAGTTCTGTAACACAGATAACACAGACAGCTGTAAAAAAAAAAAAAAAAAAAAAAAAGGACCTCTTTATATCGGCTCATCCCTCTAAGGGGGTGTTTATGTTTGAGGTTCAAGGAACTTCTGTAGTTCTGGAGCAGATTCAGTTTATTTTATTACCACTTGGACAAATAAGAGCTCTTTAAGGAATGGGCTTAATCCGAGACATCTATTTTCAAATTTCAAATCAAATTTATTTATATAGCGCTTTTCACAACTGATGTTGTCACAAAGCAGCTTCACAGAATTCCAGTAAGACAAGATTTGACATGAAATGTAAAGACAAATGTAAAACCCTCAAGTGAGCAAGCCAGGGGCGACAGTGGCAAGGAAAAACTCCCCCAGCTGAGGAAGAAACCTTGGGAGGAACCAAGGCTCACAAGGGGTGACCCATCCTCCTCTGGTCAATCTACTGGTGATGATAGTTAGTAGTCCATGAGAACTTCAGTGTAGGGACAGCTTCAAGGCACTTGGTGGTTGCTGGAGCGTGGGCAGCTGGTCTGAAGCGTGGAGGAGGATCTCGACAGTCATCCATCAGTGTCCAGACAGACAGGTGGGCAGTCGTTTACTCGGAAAGATGTAAAGGGATGGAATTAGTTTTGAACTGTTTTGTGTTTGTAAAGTAGAAAATATGAAAATTTCCAGAGTGTGGCTAATGACTCCGGCAGATCTGACTATGACAGCATTAACTAAAAGGAGAGAACCAGGAGGACACACAGACACGGGAGCATCCTGAAACACTGGCATCCCTCCGCTCCACCGTCAACAAACCTGAGTGATCGCGAGAAGTGGCGGGACGACAGCACCAGCGTCTCAGTTTACTATAATTCCCTGTGTCCATGGACCCCCCGGATCTGCCGCCTTTATCTATGGGGGAGCATTAGCTACCAAATGATAAACTAAACAAATGAGTTTTTAGCCTACATTTGAAGATTGCGACTGTGTCTGAGTCCCGAACATTTACTGGAAGATCATTCCAGAGTTGGGGGGCTTTATAAGAAAAGGCTCTTCCCCCAGCTGAGGCCTTCTGAATTCTGGGAACATTTAAAAATCCAGTATTCTGTGATCTGAGTGAACGTGGAGGCTCATAATAGGAAATTGTATCTTCACAATTCAGGAGCAAGCCCATGTAGAGCTTTATATGTTAATAACAAAATTTTGTAGTCAATGCGGAATTTAACAGGCAGCCAATGAAGTGATGATAAAACTGGGCTGATATGTTCAAATTTTCTAGTTTTAGTAAGGACCCTAGCTGCAGCATTTTGAACTAGTTGAAGTTTTCTTAAATTGCTGCTGGTGCATCCTGACAGTAGTGCGTTACAGTAGTCAAGCCTTGAAGTAATAAAGGCATGTACTAATGTTTCTGCGTCCTGGAGGGATAAGGCATTTCTAATCTTAGCGATATTGCGAAGATGTTAAAAAGCTGTCCTAGTGATACTACCTATGTGTTGATCAAATGATAAATCCGGGTCAATTATGACACCAAGATTTTTTGCTGCTGAACCAGGTTTAACTGGAAAGTTAGCTAGATTTAAGATTAAATCTGATAATTTATTTCTTGTCACTTTTGGACCCAAAAGCAGGACCTCTGTTTTGTTGCTGTTTAGAAGGAGGAAGTTACGCAACATCCAGCCTTTCACGTCTTTTACACAGTCCTCTATTTTCTTTAATCTGTGTTTGTCATCGGGCTTGGCTGAAATATACAATTGTGTGTCGTCTGCGTAACAGTGAAAGTTAATGTCATGGTTTCTTATAACTGTGCCTAGCGGTAACATGTATAATGTAAATAATAATGGTCCTAAAATAGAGCCTTGTGGAATTCCAAATCTTACTTTAGAATAATTTGAATTTAGATTGTTTACTTTTACGAATTGATAACGTTCCGTTAAGTAAGATTTGAACCATAATAGGGCTGTCCCTGTGATTCCAACCATGTTTTCTAACCTTTCTATGAGAATATTGTGGTCTATTGTATCGAAGGCTGCGCTTAGGTCAAGAAGCACCAACAGGGATACGTGGCCTTGATCAGAGGCAAGAAGAAGATCATTTGTTATCTTGACTAGAGCTGTCTCTGTACTATGATGTTGCCTGAATCCAGATTGGAATTTTTCATATATACGATTCTTATGTAGATATGAACTAAGTTGTTGGGCCACAGCTCTTTCTAAGATCTTAGACAGAAATGGCAAATTAGAAATAGGCCTGTAATTAGACAGTGTACTAGCATCAAGATTTGGTTTCTTGATCATAGGTTTAATAACTGCTAGTTTAAAAGCTTTGGGTACATGGCCCAGACTAAGCGATGAGTTTACTATAGTTAAAAGAGGATCAATAATAGCTGGTAGTACTTCTTTGAGCAACTTTGTGGGAATTGCATCAAGTGTGCAAGTTGTACAGTTTGCGGAGGTGATAATCTTCTCTAGTTCTAATTGTGGGAGTGGGTAAAAGGTTTCAAGTCTTTCTTTTACAGTTATATTATGTTTTATTTCATTCACATCTGGTGGCAGCCAGGATGGATTTGATCCTGTGGCTAGAGTTTGTTGTCTAATATTCTCAATTTTATTATTAAAAAAGTCCATAAAATCTTTACTGGTGAGAGTTGCTGGAATTAGTTGTTCAGAACCTGCTTGATTTTTTGTAATAATTTTGAATATTAAATAGAACTCTGGGTCATTTATTAGTGACTTAAACACCCAAATACTGCATTATATTTAAGCAATCATACACGAGATGCAGTGCTATAATGTGAGATATTGGTAATGGTGTACTGCAGCACAAAGCCAAACAGAGTGCCAAAGGTCAGCCCACCAGTGCCAATATTTTATGTTATAGCATGATCAACATGTGTGTTATTGCTGTTATATCACAGTTAATCGTTTATTGTTGGATATTTTTTTAAGATCAATAATTTGTTGATTATCATTCAGGATATCATTCAGGTCCATGCCTTCACACATTTCTCCTAGCCTTTTCGACCAAATTAACTCTAGTCCTTGTTCTATTCAGGATTCTGGTGCTCTCAAGATAACTGGTCTGTGTTTGCATCAGTGTTGATGGGAACCAAGGCTGCGTCCAATGCTGCCAGCATTTTTTTTAGAGTAAAGTAACTAAGGCCTGCTTGAAAAGTGGCTATAAATGCAGCTAAGTGATGCATATGCTAAATGGCATATGTGTAACTTCATCAGGTGATGTTGAACATTTGAAGGAATCTGTTCTGTAAAAAGAATTGACTAAGTTCTGTAAAAAAAAAATTCTGTAAAAAGAATTTATTGAGTTCTGTAACTTTTCAGATTGTCAAGCAATTATAAAAGTGTCATACATTCATAAGACAACTATATGTTTAGTGTTTGAATACATCCTAATAAATCATCTGATCTCATTTCAAGAGTTTAGAAAAAGAAATAAACTCAACGTAAAGAAGAACAATATATTTGTTCTTGGCAGCACTGCTTGCTCATTCTGATCTGTGTGAGCTGCCCGGTCGGACTGAGTGTGGTGCTCCATCTCTGGGAGCAATAGAGGCATCGTTTTCAGGAGTGGGGCATGCAGCCTGAGTTGGAGGGCTGTGCTCAGTTTTTCTCTTGATTTCAAATTAGGAACTTCTCAGCTCCAGCTTATAATAGCAACATCAGATCCATACAGGTTGCCATGTATTTCGCCTTTTTGATGCACTGTTTACGAACAGAGAAAAGTAAAAACTCTCGTGCAGAGGACCTGGTGGAGGTGAACCCTCTCAGTACTCATTAATTAAGAGCAGATATTTTCCAATATTGCCAAGAGTAAGAGGTCTTTGCTTTGTGAGTGTGAGAAAAACCTTGGAGCATCATTTCTCTGCACACCACTTACGGGCAGAGCTCAGCAGCTTGCTGGAGCAAGGAAGAAGGGATTTTAAAAATTAAGAACAAGAAAATGGATAGTGGGAAGGGCAGGAAGCAAAGCAAATCCGTAGCCTGGCAATAGGAGGCCAACACCTCGGGATGAATATCATTTATTCTTGTGTAGCCTAGACCAAGTCTCATTCCAGGAAGGGGAATAAAGAAACGGAGGGATATTAGGACCAAATGAGAGAGGAGGAATGAAATGGAAAGACAGATTGAGAGAGAAAAGAGTGAGAGATTATGAATATGAGAGAGAGAGAGAGAGAGAGCAGCTACAGAGTAGAACCATTTCTTTGCCTTTGCCAGGAAAACAAGTCAAGGTGCTCTAATCGCAGGTGAAAGAAATGAGACTGAGAGGTCACACAGCAGGAGGCCCAGCTCGTTAGCTCTAAATGAAGGGAAATGACTCTGTATTTGACATATAAGGTCTTCACAGGGTGTTAAAGCTTTATATCTTGCTTGTGGCGGGCATTATGTGGCACACTGAGGTGTCCTTTCAGGCTCAGCCAGTGTCCATGCATCGTACTGCCCACTACCCACAGCATTTGACCAATGAAAGCTAAACAGTTTCAAAAATGTTGAGTAAAAATTTAAACAGTAAACCTGAACAAAAGCTTGCATCTCTAAAATTGTAAGGATATAGCAGTGTAAAGGGATGTAGCATTCTTAAGTTGTCATTGAATTTAATGAAGGCATATTTTATGATCATGTACAGTACTATGCAAAAGTCATAGGTACCTAAGATGATGATTATTATTATTATTATTTAAAATGTATTTTCTTCTCAATAAGCTTGGCTCATGTATTTATGTATTTATTATAATTATAATTATACAGGGGTTGGACAATGAAACAGTAAGAGCAGAGTGTGAAGGTTCAATTAGCAGAGGGTAAGAGCACAGTTTTGCTCAAAATATTTCAATGCACACAACATTATGGGTGACATACCAGAGTTCAAAAGAGGGCAAATTGTTGTTGCAAGTCTTGCTGGCGCATCTGTGACCAAGACAGCAAGTCTTTGTGATGTATCAAGAGCCACAGTGTCCAGGGTAATGTCAGCATACCACCAAGAAGGACCAAACACATCCAACAGGATTAACTGTGGACGCAAGAGGAAGCTGTCTGAAAGGGATGTTCGGGTGTTAATCCGGATTGTATCAAAAAACATAAAACCACGGCTGCCCAAATCATGGCAGAATTAAATGTGCACCTCAACTCTCCTGTTTCCACCAGAACTGTCAGTCAGGAGCTCCACAGGGTCAATATACACGGCCAGGCTGCTATAGCCAAACCTTTGGTCACTCATGCCAATGCCAGACGTCAGTTTCCATGGTGCAAGGAGTGAAAATCTTGGGTTGTTCACAGTGTGAAACATTTATTGTTCTCTGATGAATCCACCTTTACTGTTTTCCCCACATCCGGGAGAGTTACGGTGTGGAGAAGCCCCAAAGAATCGTACCACCAGACTGTTGCATGCCCAGAGTGAAGCATGGGGGTGGATCAGTGATGGTTTGGGCTGCCATATCATGGCATTCCCTTGGCTCAATACTTGTGTTAGATGGGCGCGTCACTGCCAAGGACTACTGAACCATTCTGGAGGACCATGTGCATCCAATGGTTCAAACATTGTATCCTGAAGGCGGTGCAGTGTATCAGGATGACAATGCACCAATACACACAGCAAGACTGGTGAAAGATTGGTTTGATGAACATGAAAGTGAAGTTGAACATCTCCCATGGCCTGCACAGTCACCAGATCTAAATATTATTGAGCCACTTTGAGGTGTTTTGGAGGAGCGAGTCAGGAAACGTTTTCCTCCACCAGCATCACATAGTGACCTGGCCACTATCCTGCAAGAAGAATGGCTTAAAATCCCTGCAGAACTTGTATATGTCATTCCCAAGACGAATTGACGCTGTACTGGCCGCAAAAGGAGGCCCTACAACATACTAATAAATTATTGTGGTCTAAAACCAGGTGTTTCAGTTTCATTGTCCGACCCCTGTATATAAGTACAAAAACATAAATAGAGTAAAAGTATTTTGTTTCTAAAAATTAAAAGATTTTGTTTCCAGATATTCTCTGTGATTGTATTGATTTGTTAAATCAGCAGCCCACTTCATTAAATATAATCAACTATTATTTACCAAATAAACTAGGTATTGGATGATCAATAAATAAATAATATAATAAAATAATAATGGAATGCCAGGTAGGAGAGATTTGGAAAGGGTTAAACCAACATTCACACACAAAATATCACTACTTACAGTTTTGTTTTTATTACAATATTAATATCTAGTTTTATTTATTTATTTATGCATTTATTTAGCAAATAACATACTGCTCAGATAAATAGCTTATTTTCTAAGGTGCCTTTTGCACAGTAGGCTATATTGGTCCTACAAAGGCCATGAATCTTGACTGATGTTTGATGGCCCACTATATACTATATAGACCTCAGTGAGTCGAAATTTACTGTGACCACCACAAAACTTCAAGTGGAAAATATGACCAATATATCTTTAAGTTTGGGGCAGAAACAATGTCCCTCTCCACTTCCACATAGCGACTGTCCATCCAATGCAATCCCTTTTTTTGCTGAGTATAAGAAATGGGGCTTAAACCTTATAAACATTAGAAATGAAGCAAGCTTTTATCAGCGTCAGTGTGCCTTTTTTTAAAACATTGGCAGCTTTAATGACTGAGTGGATTACGTTTCTGCTATTGTTGATTCAGCAGCAGTTGGGTCGTCGCCTTTTCACTGTGTCCTGGACTATGGCAGATGAATGTACTGAAGGTAAAGGGCTTTACCCACAGAAACAGTGTCTCACAAGGTGATAATTAGTGTAGCTGAATATTTAAGGCCCTGTGTACAGTGGAAACCCCATACAGTTGATGTAATATTATTAGAACATTTTCACAAGGTCTAAAGGCATGTTTATTTAACACCAGTATGACAACGCAAGGCTCAGCGTCTCTCCAGATTTCACATTTTAAAAGCAATTAGTATGGTTTCTAGTTTATTTATTAAAAACTTCCAGGCGAGCATCTCATACAGCAGGCAGTTACTAATTGAGATGTGTTCCAGCTGTATACATAGTTTATTTCACAATCTACACGTCCCTTGTGAAGTCCTAAGAACACCGTGGGTGATACAACTGCCCCCCAAACCGGTGTTAAACCAAATTTTGTGATCGTTGAGTTCTGTGACCCTAGAGGGAGCTACTTCATAGCCTTGGCAATTTCTGACAGCTGCCGTCAGAATTTGTGACGCCACTGAACATCCATATAAAACTTATAAACATTCCTGTTTAAAATATCTTGGGATATAAAGAGAGCAGGATACTGAGTGAGGCTATATCGTTTATATCGATATTTGAAATTTTTAAATTGCTCTATGTCTAAATCACAGCCTTCTCACTATGAGTCTGTGCTCGGCTCATCTTTGTCAGCTTTGCTCTGATCACAGCCCCGCCTTCACATACTTTCTCTAACACACAAACATACACAATGGAGGCGAGTAACACAGAGTGTGAAAAGGAGTTAGTCTGTAAAAATAAGGACAGCGGTTTGTATATATCGAAATGGTTCAGGTTTTACCAGTCAGATGAGGAGCAGAAATGGATTATCTGCAGGGAATGCCGAAATGAGGTAGTATCAAATTGCGTGTGTACAACCAACCTATTTCACCACTTACAACAGCACAAACTTCTGTACAAAGAAGCTGTTAAAATCTGAGGTGCTGCTGCTACTGTTCTGAAGCATTCACATCCCAGTACCCCTAAGCCAGTTCAAACAGCATTGCAAGCTTTTTTAGCTAACACTTTGTATTACGAAAATTACGTAGTTGAGTGGTAAGGCTAAGATGGTAGTGTACAACAAAGCAAAGCATATGCTCAAAAGGCTGATTAAAACTCTTGACCCAGGATGCCAATTGCCCAGTCACAATTTCTTTGCACAAGAAGCGCTGCTTAACATGTACATTTAAGTCAGACAGACCCTTTCCAACTGGCTAGCGAGAGTAAAACATTTTTCCTTGACGACAGATATATGATCAAGCTGCACCTATAAGCCATATTTGAGCATGACTATCCATTTCATTGAAGATTGGGAGATTTAAAGTGTGTGTCAAGCTATTTCCCAGAAAACCACTCTGGGGAGCACATAGCCGAAGCCTTTACACTGTTCTTAAGAAGCACTTAAGAAGACTGGAGTATGTTCCCCTCACATGTGAAGATATTTCGTAATCTGAAGTCCTGGATGGATGCAGAGGTTCATCTTCTGCTTCTTTCAGATCTGGTGATGCTGAGGCCTACAGCTCAGCCAGGGCCAATCTGAAGAGGGGTATTAAGGAAAGTCAAATACACCTTCAAGCTGTCTGTTGAGGAGCACTTCCACAACTCGTGGAAGGGCATCCAGATCATCACAGGCTACATACCACCCCCTTCAACTCTCCCATCTAGCAATGCATCTCTCCTGGATGAGCCTAATCAGTTTTATGCTCGTTTTGACCACAGCATTGAACAATGCACCGCATGGGGTAGGCCTCCCCCTCACAGTAGTTATCCCCTGGCACTCCCCACAGAGGATGTGCATTCAGTGTTGAGTGGGTTAAATGCTCAGAAAGCTGCTGGCCCAGATGGCATTCCAGGATGCGTCCACAGAACGTGTGCTGGACAACTAGCCCAGGTCTTCACAGATATTTTTAAATGGTCACTGGCTCAGGCTGCTGTTCCCACATGCTGGAAGACATCCAGTACTGTACCAGTGCCTAAACGATCTACTGCTGCATGCCCAAATGACTTCCGCCCTGTTGCACTCACACCCATTGTGATGAAGTGTTTTGAGAAACTGGTTCTCAGTCACCTGAAGGCAATGATTCCACCATCACTGGAACCCCATCAGTTTGCATACCACACAAACAAATCCACAGAGCATGCCATATTTACTGCCCTTCATTCTGCCCTCACCCATCTGGACAACAGGAACACATATGTACATATACTGTTTTTGGACTTCAGCTCTGCTTTCAACACAGTGGTCCCCACAAGGCTAGTCAACAAACTCAGTGACCTGGGTATCAGCACCCCTGCTGTATAACTGGATCTTGGACTTCCTAACAAATAGACCCCAGTCTGTGAGGTTGGACGATCACATCTCCACCAGCCTCACTCTCATCAACGGCATACCACAGGGCTGTGTATTGGGTCCCAGTGCACAGATCCAATGTCATCATTAAATTTGCAGATGACACCACTGTGATCGGACGCATCAGTGATTATGATGACACAGCATACAGGGAGGACATCCAGCACCTGGCTGTCTGGTGTTCCACAAACAACCTCTTAGTCAAAATCAGCAAGACCAAAGAGCTCATTGTGGACTACAGGAAAAACAAGTGCTGCACACACTCTCCTGTTCAAATCAACGGAACCAAGGTAGAGCGTGTTTCCAGCTTCAAGTTCCTAGGTGTTCACATCTCCGAGGATCTTTTATGAACAAACATCCCATTTGGTTAAGAAGACAATCTCTCTCCTCAAATCCTCTCAAATTTTTACCACTGCCCTATTGAGAGCATCCTGACAAACTATGTAACAGTGTGGTATGGCAACACCACTATGGCTGACAGCAAGGCCCTGCAGAAGGTGGTAAAGAATGCCCAGTGCGTTATAAGTACACAGCTCCCTGCCATCAGAGACATTCACCATCAGCACTTCCTGTGCAAAGCTCGGAGAATCATCAGGGATTCCGCCCAACCCAGCCACACACTATACAACCTCCTACCATCAGGAAGGAGGTATAGGAGCATCTGTGACAGAGCCAATCAGCTCAGGTCCAGCTTCTTTCCCCCCACCATAACCCTGCTGAACTCCATAGTAAACCGATAATCACTACTGACCATAAACTCTACTGTCAAAACACTGATCCATACTGTATACCCTGGATTTATTTACTTGGCATTCATATATACAGTACATGTTTCAGTACACATGAATACTGTACATGCACTGTAATTATATTGTACAGTGTTGCATATATTTATTCTGTATATTAATAGGCTGTAAATACCATATTCTATACCAACGTCTCATGCACTAATGTATATATTCAATTATCCATGTATAGTGTGTCAAATCTTGTTTACTTTATATATATTTTTATAGTTAATACATGTTATATTGTTTATATAAATGCTATGCTACTATCTGCACTTCTGTTAGATGTTAACTGCATTTTGTTGCCATGTACTTGTACTGAGCAATGACAATAAAGTTTAATCTATCTATCATCTATCTGTGTAAAGGGGGTCTGCAGTGGCTCAATTTGTACAGTTCCCAGTTGTGAGATCACTGTGTGAAGTAGAGAGTCATTTCAGTAATAGCTGTTAGTTTTAGTGCTACATTTAGTGCTTTTAATTCTGACATTCAGCTGTGCAACCTGGAAATCCTCAACATATTGAAACACTGCAGCCAAATCAGTGAGACATTTTTGGCAGTTATCCTTAAAAACATCTGACACGTGGAGATGTTAAAATCCTAGATTTTTATGTTGAGCACTCTTGTATGGGTTTGCTTTGTAATAAATACTGGAACATTTTTCTGAGGATTTAATGGTAGTCTGCTTTAAGAACTTTAATTAGCCAATTGTCATCAAATGTACTCTGGTTCTTGAACCAGTTCTGTTCCGGTTTCTTGGAATCCTGGTGCTATCCAGTGAACCAGCCTGCATTTTCACAGTTTTTAATGGGAACCCAGGATACATCATCAGCGGGGGGCTTTGCAGTGTTGTTCGGTTCCAGCGTTGCTGATGATATGGATGTGTAAATGATGTCGAGTCACACAGCTCCAGGGGCCTTGAGGTTGTGTGTTCGATTCCTGCTTCGGGTGACTATCTGTGAGGAGTTGGTGTGTTCTCCCCGTGTCCGCGTGGGTCTCCTCCGGGTGCTACAGTTTCCTCCCACAGCCCAAAAACACACGTTGGTAGGTGGATTGGCGACTCCAAAGTGTCCGTAGGTGTGAGTGAATGTGTGTGTGTGTCTGTGTTACCCTGTGAAGGACTGGCGCCCCCTCCAGGGTGTATTCCTGCCTTGCGCCCAATGATTCCAGGTAGGCTCTGGACCCACCGTGACCCTGAACTGGATAAGCGCTTACAGATAATGAATGAATGAATGAATGGTTCCAGCTCCAAATAGAACACTCCTGGTGTCATGTTGAGTACATCTCCTTGAAAAACCACTGATGAAGCATGTTTCTGTTTTTATTCCCTTGCCGTTTTATTTTCAATTCAGAAATCAGATAACAGGTAATTTCCTGTTTTGTGTTATCCCATTTCAAAACTAAAAGGTACACAGGCCCATCTGGTTTGCCAGCCTTTTACCCAGCATGACACTGAGGACAATATAACCGCCTGCAAATGACCCTTTAAAGCTCCACTCTACGATGACACTTTATCTGAGGCTCTGAGCTCTTTCTGGAACTTTGTTAAATGAAAATAGGAAGGATGCTGTCATGGTTAGTGTAATGTATTATTCTTTGGTTCCAGCTGGGAACAAACTTTTCTGGTTTTGGAAATACACCAAACAGTTCAAGAAATTATTAGGTTCGCAAACGAGAACTGAAATGGCTACAATGGAAAATGGGTTAAGTGTGGTCAGGTTCTGATGTTGCATGATTTGTTCTGGATCACAAAACCCACTCCAGCTCATACCAAAATATAGGAAATATTTTTAAAGGATAAATATTGGATGGAGCTTCAGCACTTCAAAGAACATGTCCAATGCTCCAACACTGGAGTACTTTATTCCCCTCTAGTCAATGCTTATCATTGAGCGATGACCTTAGGCCCATGTACAGCTGCTCTGAAGCATCCCTTTGAATTTCATGCTTTTCAGTGTTGATTATACATACTATGTTCACAATGGATGAGCCTTATAGCAGCTGGACTCACTCATTATAAAGGGTATATACAGCAAGGTCAGGCTGTGGATAAACGGTAAAAGCCTCAGCAAAATCACAGGGAGAGGTCAACTGACAAAAGGCCATGAAAACAGAAGCTGCAGTCTGTAATTGTGCCTTTATATAGTGTATCTATAGGTAGGTTAGTGCCGTACAGTGGCCAGAAAGTGGACATAGTAGGGGTAGAAGTAGAAGCAGGAGATTGTAATTAAGCTGCTGGTGAGTGTAAAACTGTTCCACTGATTTTAGCTCTGGATGTTTGATACGATGAGTCTATTTATTCAGTACAGTCATTACACTTACCTAAATGCCCTCTAATTACCAACAAATCACCACTAATATGTGGAGCTGTGTTCTCAAGGCCTTTGTGCAATTAGTACTGTTTCCCCACTGTTCTCACTGAGTGAGCCTTCTCCCATTAAGTAGACAGATAGATGTAATTTCCTGTCTTTAAAAATTAGGAAATTCCTAACGTTAAAAACCTGCCATGCTACACAAGACAAAAAATGAAGAGTAGCAAAAAGCAATCCCTGTTTTACATGTTAAAATCTTAAGTAACATTTGCCCCAAAGCATTTCCCATAACACACAACAAACAATGTATGTTCAAATTTATCATGGCACATCTCCTAAATGTTTTATTCAGTCCCATTGATGCAGGTGTATAAAATCAAGCAATCTGCTTTTACAAATATTTGTGAAAGGATGGGTCTTTCTAAAGAGCTCAATGAATTTGAGTGTGGTACTGTAAAATGGCGCTGCCATTGCTACAAGTCAGTTTGTGGCATTTCTTCTCTCCTAGATATTCAACAATCAGCTGTGAGTTATCTTATTGAATAGTGAAGGCATTTAGGAACCACAACAACTCAGCCACAAAGTGACAGACTACATAAAGGTACAGAGTGCAGTCAGCAAGTGCGGAGGTGCACAGTGCAGAGAAGTCACCAGTGCTCTGCTGACTCAGTAACTACAGAGGGCAAAACCTGCTTTGGAATTATCATCAGCACAAAAATCGTGCAGAAGGGGCTTCATGGCATGGGTTTCCATAGTTGAGCAGCTGTAAACAAGCCATGTACAATGGTATGCTTTGGATGGAGTGGTGTAAAACCTAATGCCCCTAGACTCTGGAGCAGTGAAATAAGTTTTTTGTGGATTGACGAATCACACTTCTGTATCTGGCAGTCTGATGGACGAATCTGAGTTTGTCAATGTCTGGAGAACATTACCTGCTTGACTGCACTATACCAACTGTAATGTTTAGAGCAGGTATAACACAATGGGTCTTTGGTTCATAAAAGCATGGTGTGAAAGAACGTGACTGGCCCAAACAAAGCCCTGATATCAAACAGCTCTTCTGGATGAATGGGCAAAAGACACCGACTTGCTTCAATATCTTGCTGTTACAGCTTTTAAGGGAGGACCAACTCTGTATATAATTCCTATGGATTTAGAAGGTGATGCTGTAAAAAGGTCCTGTAGGTGTAATGTGTAGGTGTCAGAGTACTTTTGTCCATATAGCATACAGCTTACACAGTTCCACCTAATTCTAGATATATTTAGTCTGCCCCCATTTCAGTGGAAAAGTTATGGTCAATTTTGAGGTTGCAAAAAGTTGCTCCAGCTGCTGTTTTTCACTTTCAGAAGGCAAACTTTATCCATGTTCATCAATAATGACACTAATAATGGTGTTAATAATGTGTGATGCAGAGTCCAGGACCACATATTATTAGAGATTACACTATAAGCTCAAATGATTATAAAAACTGTTCATCCAAACTTTCATCTGAAATTAAATATAATCATTTGGATTTTGTTTTAACTTTGGTGCAGTTATAGTCTCTGCTCTTCTGGGAAGGTACCGCCCTAGATGTTTGTACATTTCTGAGGAAAAGAGCATAAGTAATATCAGGTTCTGATGTTGCTTGAATAGTTCTGGATCATAAACAATGCTCCAAATCATTGAAAAAGTATCAGATGGGGCTGATATTTATTTATTCATTCATTCATTCAGATTATTTTGATCCTGGGCCTACCTGGAACCATTGGGTATAAGGCAAGAACACACCCAGGATGGAGCGCCACATACTCACCCAGTCACTCACCCACAGCTGTCGACAATTTCACACAATCACACCTTTGGACAATTTGAAAAACTCACCCAGACACTCGCACACACACCATTGTGGACAGTTTCACACACACCTGTGGAGAATTTCACTCCAATCCACCCTCCAACATGTATTTTTGAATTGTGCGATAAAACCCAGGCAGACATAGGGGAAAACACACAAGACTCTTCACAGACATTGACTCTAGGTTGGGAGTAAGCCCATGACCCTGGAGCTGGGGTGCAGTGGTCCATCCCAGTCCAGCTATCTGTATATTTAAATAACTAAATAACATCTGTCAAATATTGGTCCTGTTCTAACAGTGCACCCATACCCCTTCAGTATCTCCTGCTGTTATCTGTCAGACGAACTGTGTGGAAATGTCTTTGACTCTGTGTGTGTGTGTGTTTGTGAGCTGTTCTTTTGTTCTCTGAATATGAGGATGTCTTTGTAACCAGTTTGGCTTAAGCTCTTGAGCTTCTGTTTTTGTGTCTGCTGATTCCTGCTTGTGCAAGTGTGTGTGTGTGTGTGTGTGTGTGTGTGTGTGTGTGTGTGTTTGAGAGAGAGGGAGAGTATAAGAAAGAGAGCTACTCGTCAGTTTCTTTATTATGGATTGTTCCCACAGTAATCTCAGCTCAGCAGAGACTCCAGAGTGGAACACCATCGTGCAGATAGGAAACATAAAGGATCTCTGCTGTTGTTTAAATCTGATCAATTTTCCTATAGTTTCTGTTTTCCAGATTGTCTTTGGAGAACACTCTCAGCTTGACTGCTGTATTTGCCACATACAACGACTTTCATTAGACCTGTTTCGGATAAATCATATTGACATGGATTTACTTGCTATTAATGGAGATATCAGTAATTTTTACCACATGAAAGTGGCAAATATTAGCTTTAAAAAATAAGGTTTAAAGTGTTTTTTGTGTAACGCATATCTGAATTTCAAAATTATAACTTAAAAATGTAATTTAAAGTAATTTTAAAATGGCAAGAGGAAAAAATTCATTCATCACTGCTTTGTTATTAGTTCCATCAAGAATAGATCACTGCAAAAGCATGTGCATCAATTTGTTCTGTTCTTAGGAATAATTTTGTATCTAAAAATATGTGAGTTTAGGTTTATACAATTTAAATGTAATTGTACACTTAGTACACTAAGTAATTTTTGGTATTTTTGCTCCTGGGGCACACGCTGCTTTGCAGAGTATAATTAATTTTTACAGAACTGTACAGAAATTAAGGGGGAGGTGGGATGGTTCCCTACCCTGTTCCAAAAGTTACATAATACAGTTTCTGCAGTGTTGAGCCTGGAGTAGCAACAGTGGAAGCCCTGTTCTCCCTGCTACAGGTCAGTGAATCATCACAGTGATTATAACGTTGTATTTTAAGGTAAAAATTTTATGCAGTGTTCATTTAAGAAATTGAGATTTTGATGTTAGCAATGGTGAAGGGTAGTGAAGGGTGATGGGATTTTCAGTGCACTTAAACAGTCCCACAGTGCACCACCTGATGTATACCTGATGGACATAAGTGGATAGTGGCTACCCATAATACACTGCAATTTTTGGCTAACAACCCACATGGGGTAGAATCCGAAATTGTTCACTATCCTCCTGAATCCAGTTCACTGTAATAATGCACTGTATAGTGAGTAATGTAGGAAATAATGAGTAAGTACCCTACGGACACAGTCTTATACAATAAATAATTACTCACTCCTGCCCTCTTAATGCATTTCTTACTCTATACCGATAGAAATGTTTACATAGTTATATAGTTATATATCAGTATATATAAATATATATTAGTCCCATTATTTATAAAGAATCAGGCTGCATGTAAACTTAGGCAGGGACAAGTGGGATTTTAAAAGGTTAATATGATTTATGAGTTATCACTGAGGTTTTATTTTAATGCCCTACTTTTCATTCTCTTCATTTAAGCTGCAAGCTGTTTAAACACATTGGGCTGCTTTTAAGACAGTAGTGTATGAGCGTGTGTGTGTGTGTGTGTCTGTGTGTGTGTGTGCGCGAGAGCAGCAATTTTCCGTAAAGGCCCTAAAGGCTTAGAGCTAATTTTAGTGACCTGCTGTGTTTGAAGACCGCCAACTTCCTCCTTATTCACACTGCTTTTTCACCCATCTCTCTCTCTCTCTCTCTCTCTCTCTCTCTCTCTCTCTCTCTCTCCCCCCCACATCTCTTTCCTCACTCAGTTCAAGGATGATTTACTGGCATGACCATATTAAGTTACAGTTTTGCCCAAGCATTTATCACATAAATATGCAACACCTATGATTTAAATATACTCATCTATTTTTATATACAGTCAAATTTTTTGTACAAATCATATTTATATAAGTACTAATAGATAAGAAATAATAAAGAAATGCATTATTCACTTATACGTGATTCTATTGTTCTATTGTTTCTGAATAATAACCATGGGATTTTAGCTTTTATTTTTCATTTTTTTGAAGTTTCTCCAGATTTAAATTATTTTAATGATGAATAGTGTTTATAAGATAATGACTGTGATGTTTGATGTTCCCATCTTTTTCAGTTCCTGGGCTTTTGTAAACACAATTGCATTAAATGTGATAATGAATTAACAAAACACTTTCCAGAAAAAAAAGATCAGTAATGCCTAGGCTCTTTGTTCACTGTGTTTATAGCAGTTTATTTTTTTAGCTCCCAGTATAAAGTCTCCTCGAGGATATAAAGAGGAGCGTCAGTTTTTAATTTATGTGAAATATTCAGGCTGTCAGAGAGAAGACAGGAGGGCTGTTTCAGCAGTGTATCAGTAACAGTTTGTTGTCATAATTATTGCTTTCTCATTTTGGGCCTTTATGGCCACCCCTGGGAGAGGAGTAAAGTGTGACAGGAAATCTAAGTTTGTATAGAAGCTGGAGTTTTTGTTTAGTGTTTTTGAATGTATTTTTTTTCTTTTTCTCTCTCTTTCAGTCATTTTTCCTGCCTTTCCTCCAAATACATGTGCCCAGGTGTCCCGGCAGTGATGAGTAACCTCCTCGCCAACATTAATGCCTACTTTGCCCACACCACCACCGCCACCACCAACATCTCTGCGTCGGACAGATTCGCAGCTTCTAACTTTGGGGTCAGTTAAGTTTCTGTGGAAGAGTTGGATGGCTGGGTGGATGCAATTTTGTGTATGTTTTTGGATGTATAATGTATATAGATGTTGGATTACTCCATTTAGGTGAACAATCTAGGTCCAAAAGTAAAAATCCTCTTCATAATCGCCATAGGGATTTAGATTTTATCCAGCCAATGTACACATACTGAGACTGAGCAGATAGTGATAAAGGTGATGAGGTTTAACTATATATCTCTAGTTAAAGCCTTGAATCAGTCATTTCACAAAATCCTCAATTTATTCCATTTTACTTCATAAAAAAATCCATTACCCATAGTGACTAAATCAAGTTCCACTAAACAGCTAAGCAAGATAAAAAAAAAATATGAAGATCTAGAATCCAAAGTTATAAAATAGCAACATACTACGTGCTCAAAAAGTACAATTTGTCCAACTGCAAAATAATAATTAAAAACAAAAACACCTACATGCCCATACCTAAAAACAACACAGGTAAATACACACTTGAAAAAGTGTTGGTTAACGGTTTGGAAAGTGTATGGTAGAAACAATTCACAGTTCTTTAATTTTAAAGCTAGTTTAAAAATATTATTGACAAAGCTAGGTTTATGTCTTATGGTAATGTCATGTTTGTTCTTGGTAGTTTTTCTGTGGATTATTGTATTGTTCATATTGTAATGGGAATTAAATCACATGGATTGAAATTTTGGCCATATCGTCCAGCCCCACTCAAAATGCTTCACTCTAGAAATGGGACTTATAATGATCTTATGAGATTGCTGTTTTGATCCCAATTGATGCCCCAGCCATTCAAGGCCAGGCAGAGTTAGCCTCTATGAATGAGGTCATCTCAGTGTGGGTTACTGTCCATCATAGGATAGTACTGGCCATCATAGGCATTCGTTGGCTCATTGTCTGTGCAGTTGGTTTTCTCCTCCAGTTCACCGAGCTGTACATTGATGCTGTGTTTAGCAGCAGTTTGTAAAAATGTGTGACTTTGCTTATCTTGGAGGTGTCACATGTTTGCTTTCTCCCTCCAGGTTGGTGGCATTGTGTGTGAGGCAAATTCTCTGTTAGGTATTAAATTTACAAATGATTGTTTTAAAACTAGGCATAACATTTCTTACGAAAAGCTTGCTTGAATCTGATTTTGCTAATGTCAGATGAGAGTTTGAGCACACAGTTTTAACAGAGGTAATAATGAGTCAACTCACAGTTTTTCAAGTCGTAATATAATGCCCAGATACATTTTGGTTCACAATATGTTTTAGTTTGTGTTTAATGTGTCATTTGGCTGGACAGATCAGACTTCAGAAATGACCCTCATCTGTAAACACACTTCACGCACCAGCAGCATTCCATTCATTCACTATTTGCCTCTTCAACTTTACATAAAGTCAAATAAAATTTTAAAGCTTCCTCTAAAATCTGAGGACAAACAGTAGATACTGAACAGCCATTTACACAAAAGGACTCCATTTTATGTGTAAAAGAATGCGTGTAGAGATGCTAATTCTGAGACAAGATTGTTAGACAGAAACAGGCATCTTTTAAATCTTAAGTAGAGTAAACATGATCTTGCAGCTCTATTTTGAGTTATCACTCTTTAGAGCAAGTGGTGTTTAGATCCAAGTAGGCTGAGATGGCTGGCCCCCTTGACATAAGTTCCAAATGTTGCCCCTGGTAGATAAAGAGTTATACACTGACTGAATGGATGCATTGATGAATAAACAGATTAGTGGGCGAACAATGAATAAATAAATAATAGGAGATACATTTGAAAAAATATGCATTTGAACTATGTATATAGAGTATATTAACTCCATGTACAAATATATCTACAAACTAATAATATTAATACTAAAATTGCAATTATAGTATCATAGTTTGTCCTCATGTTGTCTGATGCTTGTTTTCTTCCACAGAGGGAGAAGTTTGTTAAGCTCTTGGATCAGCTTCACAACTCTCTGAGGATTGATCTGTCCAAGTATCGGGTAAGAAAACCAAAGGTCTAAGAAAACATAAATAGTATATTAACAGTCATAATCAATACCAAAGGAAAATAATATATACGTATATTGTTTATATTTTATCATGCACTTGTTTATTGAATTGACATTTCATTGCATTTGCTTAAGGCTGCTGCCAGCAGAGAGCTGTGTGTGTTTAGACAGTGCCCTTAATTTCCTTTTTCGCCTTTACCTTTTACATTAATCACTTATTAAATAACCCAATGGGTAATAATTTTATTTAGATAAATAATAATAATTTAGATAATATTGACAAGTCATTTTTATATTACCGCATCTGATAATACATTTAATGTGCTGGAAGAACAGTTGACTTGTGATTTTGGCTGTATCCCAAATAGTGCCCTACTTCCTACATAGTGCACTTCACTGATTATAAAACCAATACCACTGTACCTAGACATTGCACTAAATGATTGATAGAGGGACGTGAAGCTTATATTAGATATAATTTTTTTTATGACCTACTCTGTGAGTAAACTACCTCTTTGCTGTGTGGAGGGAGATATTTGAGTATCATTCATTGAGAAAAACAGTGGACAATATTTTGTGTAGTAGCCTGCTGAAGAGTTTTATAGGTAGTACATAGAATTTTGTGTATAGTTTTGTTACACAGTACACAATTGTGACTCAGCCTGTTTCAGTTTAAGCACCTGAATCCACTACGTATCCTGAGCAGACCATTGTCATCACAGTCATCCTTGAGGGCAAAGTGTCCTGAAACACCCATCAATGCTCAAAATAAAGTACAAAGGTTCTAAAATAATATTTGATCAATATTGTATGTTGTTGAATCACCAGCTTCAAATCAGTGCTTAACAATGCATTCTATATCGCTTATAGCTACCATACCACACTTACTAAATAACTTTAAAGGGCCAGCTGAATGCTAATGGAACACATGGCAGATTATATATCACAGAGCAGAGAGTCTGAATGAGCCACGGTTCAGACATGCTAGTGACAGGAAGGCGTGCGCGCGCGCACGCAGACACACACAGATGCTGACAACAGCATCTCACAAACACACACTCACACATACACACTAACTGGGCAGCCTGCCAGGAGGTATCACCTTCACTTTAGCTGTCTGGTCCTGTGAGATGCCTCCTGACAGTAATACAATTCACATCAGCTTCTCTCCACTGTGTAGCACACACACATTTCCCTACAATCAGATTACCATCCGAACACCTCTCTTTTTCCTAAATCTAAAATAGATGAGTCTAGGACAGTGGGGTAACTGAGCACTGCCTGTCCACACCTCCACCGTTCTAGTCAGTGTTCATTTCCGCTGTTACAAAATGTTTGTTGATTATTTGAAATTTTAAGCTGATTAACAGTGCTTGTAGCTGATCCATGGTGAAGCACTATAATCTGATGCACAAAACCCACGTTTAGCTTCACAGCAGCCTATACTTTATGACTGATAATACGCTGAACGTTCTCCTATAAGGCATAGAATAGCCATAATGTATGGCGTTTTCCCATATCTTAGCAATAAATATGTTTTTTAGCCAGTTTTAATATACTTTATAGTATACTATATGATTATTCTAGTACCTCTATTTGTAAATGTACTGTATGTTTATTAAGATCTTCTTCAGTGCTTCATAGTCAGTTATATCATTAAGACATAGGCTGTGTTCCAACTGCACACTCAATAGTAATTTTAAAGTTTTTGCAATTTTTGGCTCTGTCCTAAATAGTTCCCTACTTCCTACATAGTGGAATTGACAGAAATGGTTATATATATTATTACCTACACTGTGCACTACACAGTGTGAATGGAAATGTTTGAGTTTCAGCCTTTGGAAAAAAAAATGGCAGACAGTGTTGCAACTGCAGGTGTTATGACATGCGTTGACATAGCAGCAGTTCATGTTAGAAGTCCTGTTAGTGTTAGGTGTGAACTAGGGGAGGTGTTGGGGCAAAGGCTGTTCATGAATGGAATTGCCTGGGAAAAGAATTATGACATCAGTTGTCAAAAATATTGTCTGTATGTTGTTCTGTGTCACCTTAACCTTCTGTGGGTCAGCTCAGTGGCGGTGGCTATAATTGGCTAAGGTAGGTAAAAGGAGTGGGGTGTGAGAGCTCAAAAAAAAAGAAAAAGTCCAGGCGTCTTGAGGTCTAGAGTTAGGTTCTGGGATCTGGTTTGGGACCATATTCTCTTTTAAAAGGGACTTGCTGCTTTTGTATGTGAGAAGAGAAGAGTAGGGTTGAGTAATTGAATAAGAATTTGGCCATGAAATTGCTCTGGGGTATTATTTAGGAACATGTAGTGAGGCCTCCATGTCAGCATCTCTCAGACACACATTACTACAGCTCTGTAGTGTGATACTTTTGGGGTGCTTAATTAAGTTGTCCTCTGTTTCTGGAGCAGTGGTTAAATCCACTGTGCAAGCTATAGTTCCAACTACACAACTTAACGACAGTGTTGTGAACGTTCGGTGGAACTACAGTTTTGAGAAACACCTGTGTCTTTTAACAATGGTTAATGGCTATGCAAGTTACCAATGTAGTTACCTCTATGGTTCCAATGACTGTTTTGAGAAACACTTGCATTGCAACTGCATCGTTCCAACTATGTAAGTTGCTAACGTAGTTAGCAACTATGCTTTTGGGAAACGAACCCCTGTTCGGAAAAGGCTTTGCTCGGCTCTTTTGATTTTCCACTTGTAAAATGTGCCCATGCAGACTCCCAGCTCAAACTAGCCTCTTGAACAATCTCTAAGTTACAGCAGTGGTTGCGTTTGTTTTTATCCAACTCACTGTAGTGTTTTGAAGAGTTTCGAACTCTCCTTACAACAGTGGCCGACGAAAAATTCCAGGGAGAAATCTGCAACAAAACTGACAGCTGTGAAAACTGCAAGATTCTGTGATAACTGGGGCGAGGAACTGTGTTCAGCCCAAAAAAATAAATACACAATGCATAAATACACAAGTAAAAGCATCTAATATTACCGCTGCAATTGTTGTGGTTTTATATCTTGCAGTTCCTGTTAGACACTGGGTTTGCGACATCACCTACATCTACATTTCGCGGGGGAGCTGTGCTAATGGAAAAGCGGCCAAGGAAAAACACATTGAGCGATGCCGTGAAGAGATAGGGAGAGTTTCAGGCACAGGGTTTGATTCCAATGTTGAAACTAAGGAGAGTAATCATGTTTTCTGTATCCTCTGAGTGTTGTATGACACAAAAGATGTTTAGTTCCAGTGAAGCCACTGGGCCACAAAGTGGTAAAGCCTTTACTCACTCTCACTGGCACCTAAAGCTGATTCATCGTGTTACTGTTTTGATGTTGGCAAACATCATCGCCACTCCATTAGCCTCAGTACAGTAATTAGAACTTCACAGGGGCTGGCGTAGTGAAACTGACGACCCACCGTCCAGACAGCTCCTGACACAGCAGCCGCCCACAGACAGGTTAACAGTTCTTTTATGGCTCCAAATCTCTCAGCATTCACCACAGAATTTAAGCCTTTCACTTTGTCTTTATGTAACTATCCATGCTCGGAAATCACTGACATTTTCAAATGCTCTTATCGCAGCCCAAGGGCCAGAAAATAATAATAATAATAATAATAATAATAATAATAAAGCAACTCCCTGTGGACGATTAGAGGGAGGAGGAGGGTCCTGATGCTGCATGTTCTTCTTTCTTGTATGTGAAGGCCCTTGAGGCTCCCAGGGTGATACTATATGGTGGCTGACGCTTTTCCCTCCCTGTGCTTTTTTTCACGCTGTCAAGTTAATATACATTACAGGAGAATGAGCTCATGAGTTTATGACTGAGGGTTTCATTTCCTTAACACGTGACGATTTCTTCCTCCACACTAAACGCTAATGTGTTTTCAGTTTCAGGAGTGACAGCAGTATATGTACATGTTTTGTACCTGGATTGGGTGAACCAGGGGGGTAAATAAATATTGTAATAACTGAATCATCCATTCATACATTATCTGTAACCGCTTATCCAATTCAGGGTTGTGGTGGGTCCAGAGCCTACCTGGAATAATTGGGCGCAAGGTGGGAATACACCCTGGAGGGGGCGCCAGTCCTCCACAGGGCAACACAGACACACATTCACTCACACCTACGGACACTTTTGAGTCACCAATCCACCTACCAACGTGTGTTTTTGGACTGTGGGAGGAAACCGGAGCACCCGGAGGAAACCCACGCGAACACGGGGAGAAAACACCAACTCCTCACAGACAGTCACCTGAAGCGGGAATCGAACCCACAACCTCCAGGCCCCTGGAGCTGTGTGACTGCGACACTACCTGCTGTGCCACCATGCCGCCCTATAACTGAATCAGAATTAGTTTATTAATTTTATTTCACAAAATCTATTTCTTTGTGTTGGTATCACTGTAAGTACAAAATATACACACCATAATCTCTCTGCAGATATGAGAATGCACTGTAAATAGAGACAGAAGTATGAAGAGGTGCATGTAAAAAGGATGTGTACTCTATTTATTCCTGTTCTGGCATATGTTCCAAAATTTGTATACAAACCTGGTAGTAATTAAATAACTAAATACTCTAAAGTTAACACATTCTTGCTGTCAGATATAATCTCAATAGTAAAGCAGGATGCTTTAGAGCAGTAACAACTCAGCTTAAGGTTACTCTTTGTTTGTAGGGCTACTTCACGGTGAAATGCCGTGAATCATAGAGGCGTTTGTATCCATGGAAAATAAAGAAAATAAGTAATTTGATGAAGCTCATTCCAATCATTTTGCAAGCCTACACACACACATACACACACGCACACACACACAAAAAGTGACATTCGGAATTGTGCATTCGATCCATGGTTTGGATGGCATTATTGTGTTTAAAGAGCCCAGTATCGTTCCTTTGTGTGTACTCACATATTCAGGACAAGTGTGAAAACGTCCTAGATGCCCCTAGCACTGGGTTGTGAAGCAGTGGAAATTTGTTATCTGAAGTCCTGGAGCTCCATCCAGTACCTTTCAGATGAGTTGTGATCCAAAACTCATCATCGACTATCTAAATTCAGTGTCTGAAAATACTCATGGTCATTTGGCTGCCATCAGATCCTCACAGCAACGTTCCAACCATATTTATATCAAACAAAGTAGTACAGGTCCTGCTTCTTGCCAAAAATGCCAAGACTGCCAAATATCATTTTATAACCCAATAATTCATTTACTTCAAATGGATTTTGGAAAACGATTGCCTTGACTCCATTTTCCAAAATGTGATTCAATTGTCTTAACCTTAGCCTAGGCCTAATTTAATTTCTTAATGCAGACATGATATCATTTTATTGATTCCAAAGGAAGCACAGTACTATACGTGTTACAAAAGAGCAGACATATGACAGTTAGATTATACATCAGAAATCACCAAAGTACTATTTACTCTAGAATAACACAAGTAAGATACTCTTACTTACTCTATGTGTTGCACTAATATAGATACCAAGTAATAAGACAATAAAAGTGAGATTAGTTTATATACATCACAGTAACAAGAGCAGCAAAAGCATTTATATAAAATGTTTCTTGCTGGGATCTTTGAACGATTGGGATGTGAGATTTACATCTGTTTAACAGATTTAACAGCAGCTTATTTTATAACCATAGTGTCTGTGGATGAGACATTAGTAGAAATGCCAGTTCTGATGCCAATGTCTAATAAGTCAATTTATTTTTCTCTCATCCAGATAAATCTTCTGCAAATTCTGCCAATGCAATTTTAATTTAGATATAAATTATGATTGGACTTGGAAATGGGTCAGAGACAGTGTGAGAGAGATACAGAAAAAGAGAAGGATATATAGAGAGAATGGATATGTGAGTGTGAGAGCAAGAGAGATGCATGCAGAAGCATACATTTACTTAAGTTAGAGTCTTTCCTCCAATACTTCAATGTTTCAAACTCAGGTTTTAAAAGAAAACTAGGTAAGCCTTGGTATTTTTGCTCCTGCCCCCCACCCCCTACAGTTGTAGAGTACAATTAATTTATACAGAACAGTCCTGAAATTGAGGGTAAATGAAAGGGTACTTTCCTTCCCTCCTCCAAAAGTTATATAGTGTAATTTCTGCAGTGCTGAACCCAAAGTAGTCACGACAGAGGCCCTATTCTCTCTGTTACAGTAAATTTCACTTAAAATTACTACCTAGTGTTCTTTTAAATAAACAAGAGTGCACACCATACCCACTATGAACAACACATCAGCCTGAAGTCTTTCACTTTTTTAATACACAACATTCAATCATTCATCCATTGACTGTAACCGCTTACCCAATTCAGGGTCACGGTGGATCCGGAGTCTACACGGAATCACTGCGCAAGACACACACTCAAACTTTCACTAACACACCCATATGTACACTTTGGAACAGCCAATCCACCTAGCAACGTGTGTTTTTTAACTGTGGGGTGAAACCCACGCAAGCATGGGAGAACACACCAAACTTCTCACAGTCACCTGCAGTCAGGCTCGAACCCACAAACCCAGAACCCTGTAGCTGTGTGACAGTGACACTACATTTGTATCATTGTGCTGCCCTAATAAACAAAAATTATATATAAATATATATTTAAAATATGCTTTGCTGAAACAGATTAGTCACTCATTATGACAGATTTATTTTTATTATATATTGTTACACTTATTTAGGCCTGTTTGTCTCTGCTAATGTAATGTTAGTAAATATATCATGCTTTGGATGAGTGCTTTATATTGAGATCTGTTTCTTTATATCTATAGTTTGCGTAGACATGCCATCCAGTCATGCTTGCTGCCTGTCGGCTTGGGGAAGGACACTCCAGCCCTTGGCTTTGACTTGAATGCAGCATGTGTGACGGCAACGAGTTTATTTATTTATTTATTTTTATTTTTATTTTTTTTTTTTTTGCGGTGTGCCCTTATCATAATAGGACCCCTGGGCATTTGCTGAAGCATATGGCCATTGGAATCAATCTTAAGTGTGTTTTGAGGCAATGGGTTTTCATTTCTTTTATTGGAAACATGCTGAATTTATTGTTCATATTAAAATATGAGGGTGAAACAGATAGAAATTAGTTTTGAAAATGCTGGAATTTTTGATTATTATCAGATATTACATTATTATGAATTTTATATAATATTTTAATGTGGACAATCCAGAAGTAGGCTGATATTCATTGAGAAACCATAAAGCTTAAGGCCACCGGAATACTACAAAAGACTCATTAGAGAGAAAGAGAGAGAGTAATAATCTGATAGAAGTGATCTATCTGTCCTTATCTGGTGTGTGTGTGTGTGTGTGTGTGTGTATGTGTGTGTAATTACAGGACAATTTCCCTGCTGGAAACCCAGAGAGACTCCAGGACCTGAAATCCACAGTGGACCTTTTGACCAGCATCACCTTCTTCAGGATGAAGGTACACGTACATATAAACACACACACACACACACACACACACACACTCTGCCTTGACTGACATTCACTGTAATGAAGTTTTCTCAGTGATGTCCAGTCATAGTGAATTTATCTCCTCTCATCAGTGACAGACATCAGTATTCTAACTCACACTCTCTCACGCGTATTGTTGTGAGGTGACAGTAGTCTGTACAGTACCTCACACTCAGCTTGAGTCTCAGCACCTATAAAGTACACAGTCCAAAATTTTGTAGACACCCTTTATAATGAGAGAATTCACCTTCTTTTAGCTGCACCCATTGTAGACACTAATGCTCAGATATAAACATATCAGGTGGGCAATATGGACCTACAATAATATCACAATTGTTCTGGATATTTTTGCAATAACAATATTTTTGGTGATATGACAATTTGATGAACATAAAATTACATATATATTTATAAGAAAAAACAATAAAAACCAGCAAACAAAAATTTACTTTAATTTAATTTAAGTTTATAAATTAAACTAATTAAAGTAAATAACAAAACAAATAGAAAAAAAATGAGGCTATGCTGACTCAGTGTCGTCTGTCTGCTTGGATTAGAGCTCATATTGGCTCTTGAGCTCTCCTCTCAGCATTTTTAGCTTTCCTTGTACTCACCTGGGTGCATCTGCCTGAGGTGGTGAAACAGATTAGTTGGGTTTCCCCCTTTTGTGTGACAGACTTCTTTAATATTGCACACTTTTGTAAGCAGACCACCTCCACACGGCCAAAGGCACTCCCCTTTTTGGAACAAACTCCTCCTCAGAGCCATTTAAGCCATACTTGTTGCTACTACCTGAATGAGTCATGGAATAAACATACATGGTATTATGCCTGACATCATTGCATAAACAACTTAGAATATCACAGTTATCACAATATGGATTTTTTAAAAAAAAATGTAAAAAAGTCTACAAATATTATTTAGTATGATACAGTATAGAACAGCCCTAAAAACACCGTGTTTAATCTCCAAAAAAAAACGTTTAGGGAAATGGGATGACCTGGAGCAGCTGCACATGAGCCTAACGTGACTCCAGTTGTTGGCTACAGAGACGTTTTTGTCTAATACTGAAAGTATCAGATAACTTACTGAAAATAACATGTTAGAGAGCATTTTAAGGCCTGAGAATGTGCATCTAGTCATTTCAAGTCCTAAGGTACACATCACGATATAATAAATGTCTAAAAGGGCATTATATTGATCGTTAATTCATTCAGAACTTGGTGGTTAAATGATTAAATGTATTAACAAATGTGATGAAGCCAACAGACTTAATGTTGACTGATGTTAAGTCAGAGAAAATGAGGTCAGTATTTAACAAGATCTGAGGTTTAACAATATAGATGTATGTGGGCTCACTATTTTGCAAACAACAGGTCATTGTTGCCCTTTCTATCTGTGAGTTATAAAAATGTTTTAATGACATTTAATGATATTTACAACATGATTAATAACATTAATACACACATTTTAAACTAGTATAACCCTTTATAAGTGTTGACTTATTCTAAAGTGGTAGTTTAATAAGAAATGTTGGAACAGCAAGGGTCATCAAACAGTTGACTGTGTGCATTCATTAAAGACTGGTGGGTAGGATTGGCTGAGTTTGGATTCCCCTGTTAACCAGAGCTAGAGTTTCAAAGCATGAGGGAGATGACCTGAAAACAAAGTAGGCTGCAGAGCCATTGGCATTTCAGCAGTCATTACACACACACTGCTCTGATTTCCTTGGTATTAAACCAAGTATGTGTGCATTCTAGGCATGGAGTGTGGTTATATAAGACTGGAGCAGAGTGACAGAGACAGTAAATGTTCATGAAGCACAGTCAGGAAGGACTCTTTAAGGAGGGCACACACACACACACACACACACACACACACACATGAATAATAACATTGATTGTCCCATTACAGTGGTACCTGCCAAGTGATCAGATATTTTAACAATCAGTCCCTGAAGGAAAAATGGCTTAAGGGTCTGTGCAGCTTTTATTAAAGATGTAAATGTAACTGGGTCTGAGCATCTCCAAAATATTGGGTGTTGTGAAGTGGTCCCAGTATTAAGTGGTTTCGAGCTGCATCCCAATTGTGCAATTAATACTAATTGCACACTTAATACTAATTCTAACTACAGTTTGAGTATGTAGAATAGCTGGACAATATTGTTCCATGATATGTTGGGAAATGGAAATGGATGAGCTTCTCACATCAGGGAATGGTCTGTGCCCTATTCCCTATGTAGTGCACTTAACAGATTTTAAAACTAATGCTATTACACTCACACAGTGCACAATATATTAAACAGAGGGATGTGAAGCTTATCACAAGGTTTTATTGTATGATATACAATGCACTAATGTAGTGCACAAACCAATATTTAATGACCTACACTGTGCACTACACACTGTGGCTGGAAATAGTTGAGTTTCAGCCTTTGGAAACAAATGGAGGACAGTGTTGCAGTTTGTTATGGTGTACCTTGTCATGACAACAGCTTATCACATGAGGGGTGCCCAAGGCACATTGATATTTGAGGGGAGCAAAGGCTGGCTTGTCTGTTCAGTCCATGTCTTTTAATGTGTTCATTTAATTTTAATGTAGTAACTCTGTTGTAAAGCATCTCTGTGAATATTTCAGACCTGTAATACACACACACACACACACTTTTTTATGGTCACTCTCTTCACATGGCAATTTTGTTTATTTGCATTGAAAGTGTTTGTTTGCATTGAAAATGCCTATAAAACTTATTAATGAGTGACATCACACTGTGTGTGTGTGTGTATGAGTATGTGCGCGAGAGAGAGAGTGAGAGAACGAGAAAGAGAGTCATTGAGCCGTGGCTGAAAGGCTCCACCCACAGAAAGAACCCCACAAGGCACACAGTAAAAACTCACACTGTCACAATGCATTATGGGTAATGGTGATTCTTGCTTCCTACAGTGGCTGCTCTTAAAGACCACATATACACACACACACAAGAAAACACAGAAAATAGAGCATTCTTTACGCAAGAGGAAGCACAAAATATTCACACTGAGACTCTTCCTCATCTAAGGCAGAAAACTCCACACATTCACACTGAGAGGGAGCTCATAAATCCTCCCATTTAAGTTTTAACTTAATTGCACTTACAAATCTAATTAACAGGATTTTCTCCTAATTCTGCTTTAGAAGTAGCTTTACACTGAGGCTATGTCATGAATTTATAAGCATCATGTAAGAAAAGCTGATATTGTGTGTACATTTTACATGGCATTGATGCAATGGTTTATAAATATGCCTATAAAATAGTATTTCGTCTAAAGAAAAAAAATTGTTTGTGTAATTTGCTCAGAAAAGCAGCACAGACTTTACTGTGTACTAGGTTAGGGGGCATATTATAAAAATCAAGTGCTTATGTATATTAACTTGGGTCTCTAGAGCGCCTACCATCCTGCAAATTAAACAATAACAATTTTGAATTCTCCAGGATGTAAAGGGAAACAAGCACAACCATGTGCTTCCAGATTCAGTGAACTGAGGTTTTAAAATCCTTACAATTAACTGACTGATGCACCGTTTCTCATGTAGAGTACCAACATTTTACAATAGTCCCATTTCCTCCTCTGGGTCTAGAACAAAACAGACATAAAGGGTGCACATACAATAAGAGACCTGTTTAAATATGGTGAAAACAAGAATGGAGAAGTAAGAAAACAGGGCTAAAGTCTGCTCCTCACTTCTGAGCTCTCACTCTGAACTGAACTGTGGCTTGTTCTCATTTAAAGGAACAGACATTGAAACTGATTGTTCTGAAAAATTCTTTATCAGGTTCAGGAGCTGCAGAGCCCCCCCAGAGCGAGCCAAGTGGTAAAGGACTGCGTCAGAGCCTGCCTCGACTCAACGTACAAATACATCTTCGACAATTGCCACGAACTCTACAATCAGCTATTGGACCAGGTACACACAATTTATTAAACAGCAATAACTACTATAGATTTTAAGGTGGAAAGAAGAGCTGTATAAAAAGAGTAGGTTTGTGAAAAGGAAAATGATGAGAAAATAATCTTGCTGGCTGTATATATCCATTTCAAACGTGTCGCTCAGAGACTCTCTGAGCTGTGAGTAAAGGCTGTGTCCAAATGAGGAGACATCTTTGTCTCAGCCTACGATTTCTACTGTGTAGGGACTGGTTGTTGGACTGTTTTGACTTCATTTTATAAAATGGAAAGGAATGAAGTAAAACTGTCCCTACTGCAATGTTTTTCGCCATACCTTTCCATGAAAATTATGTATTTATTTACTTGTTTATTTAAATTAAATTTAAATTTAATTTAATTTATTTGTTTTCGTTCAGAAAATCCTGAACGAAAATAACCTGCTTTAAAACCCTTATTTGCAGGCTGTATTGCTGCTCACATTGCTGCTCCTCGCTAGCCTCACTCTCTAAACCCTACATATGTTCTGCCGCTAAAAGTACAGTGTATATATGAGTTAACCAAAGATACATGTAGGTGGCCTAATTTCAGGTCTGAAGCTGACAAAATGAACCCTTTGTTGTGAGTGTTAGGCTGTTTTAATGCGTCAAGCTGTTTTAGGCTTCATTCATACAAGGACTTTAATGTTGACAAGCCTGAAGTGGGGGTTTTCCGATGAACAGTGCTGGAGAGTCTGAATACAGGTGGAGTTGCATTTATCGGTAGCCTACATTTAGCCAAAACAACAAATATCTGAAGTGTATATAACAATTGGCAATTTAAAATAATGACAAAAAAAGAATCATAATAATAAAATTGACCCACAAGTTTATATCCTGACTTTGGCTGTATGCTTCTCTGAGTATTTTATGTTATTGTCATTTAATATGGAACGTCTACAACGGACAGATTCTATTAATGATTTTAAAACATTTAAATACAAGCATCACATTACAATCAACCCTCAGAATGACGTATGTGTTTGTGTTAATCAGCGTATTGACAGACGGGCCCTGACCCATGCTCAGCTTCTGATCATTAAAATCTCTTTGATCCCTCCCTTTACATCAGGCCTGACGACATGATTTAACACAATCCACACACACAGCATATATTGCTTCACTGTGGTAACTCTGAGCTGCACAAATGCCCAGAGCTGCTCTACTGCCCACTGCAACAAATGACATCATCTTTCGTGCAGAAATCATAAAGCTACCACAAAGCTTCCGTCCCTTTATTTGATTTCTTACTCCCTTGAGCTGTTTTTTCTGTGTCCTCCAACACTAATCTGTTTAGCAAAAAATGTTTAGACTTCACTCAGATTACACCCAGAAGAACAACCAGGAGAAAAATCCTTCTCATAGCACAGCCAGACATTTTTATATGTTGTGCTTTGTTGTGAAAATAGTAATTTTGTCGTTTTTCACTGTATGAAAAAGCTATCTGCTTTTAGTGTTGTTCGAGCATGTCTTAATAAATGGACCAGTTATTCAAATTTACATGCAAAACAACAACATTTGTTAGCTAAGATAACTGGCTGTTAGTGTCTTCTTCCCAGCATGCGGCTCTTCAATGCTTTATTTTTTAAATTTTTTAATTTGATTTCATTTAATTTATTTATTTCCCTCATTCTTGGTAGAACAGTGTGACTGAGGAGGGTCCTTGTTAATGAGGAAATTTGATATAAACTTGGGTGCATTAACAACCACAACTCCACCACACTCTGACAAGAGGAACTCTGTGATCAGAAACAGAGGCTAGAGGATGGTCAGCACACACTAACCGTCTCTAACTGTACACCGGCAAGGTGGAGTTACAAAGGCGGGTTTTCTGATAAAGTGGCCACTTGAGAACAAATTTTACGCACCCTCAGGCTATTTTTCATTTCCACAGCAGCATACACACACTTACACACAACCCCATTTTCATCTGTATTCAAAAGAAGTCACAAAATCATCACGCGACGTGAGGGGGAAAGAGCCACAATAGGGGAAGAAAATGAGTCTTGAAATTCGTACACACACTCCACACACTCTGTTCCCATTTGCATTTGAATGTTCTATTGTCTGCTCTCATCCCTGAGTCTCCCTGATACACCCATACACTCCACATCACACTCACACATATGCACACATGCACACACTCTTAGCCCTCTGAGTCTTAGAGGGAGGAAAGCCAACGAGAGTTTAATCTCTCAACCAGGAGAATTCATCCCAGAAAATCAGATCCATTGATTTTTTTTTATTTACACCAACCCCACCCCCGACACCCCAAAAGCATGAGGAAAAGATGACAGCAGCACTGTTTAAATAAAGCAGATATTTTAGTCATTGGGAAGATATTTATAAAAAACAATTTGTACATTTACACGGGGGGCCACAATGATCCAAATTAACATAATTGGAAAGAAAACTATTATGACTAAACTAAAAGCTATAATGCAGGCTCTGATAGAAAGGTGTCTGAGCACAGTGCATTGCCACATGCTGTGTTTGCAGTTGCATGGCCATAGACAGGTCAGAAGTCCCAAGCTATTATGTGGACTGCTGTTTGTTGTTTATGTGAGGAAGAGGTCAAACCACTATTTATAGGACAATGTAATTATAGGTAATATAGGACAAAGGCAAATCAGTGGAGGGAGTGTGATGCTTTGGAAACCATGCAAGGCCCCACCTAAATCCTATCTGCTAATAGCAAGAATTAAAGGATTTGCTCCTGACCTGCTCATGTCAAATATTTCAGGACAGCTTCAGAGGTCTTGTGGAATCTATACTGCAACAGGTCAGAGCTGTTTTGGCAGAACAAGGGTGGACTACTCAGTAACCAATTGGTTTTAATGTTATGGCGGTTTTGTATATGTTCAGTTTCCACAACTTAAGCTTGGTTGGAGAACAGAAAGTGTCCCTAACATCTTTAAGCCTCTATCTTGTATCGACTGATATAACCATTAAAATATTTCCCCTTAGTATTGGGTAATAAAAGGATCTTGATTTGTTTCATGATGATGATGGGCAATAGAGTTCTATTTCACAGAGATTTTATTGCCCATTAGCACTGCCAACGGAAGCAGCCTGATCATGCAGCACACTATTAGGCACGTATACACATGCTACTACAGTAAATGAATATATGAAACCATATGAACATGAGAACGTAAAAATAAGACTGTAATATGCTTAATTCAAGTGCTTGTGTGTGTGAATGAGAAATGTGTTAGTCTCTTGTCATCTGTGTTTGGAGCGTACATTTTTTGCACTACATTCATTTATGATGGTGTGCTGTCCGTGATGAGGTATGGCAAACCCCTCGCAGAAATTTGGGCAAGTATAATTTCCACTTGTAGATGGGCTTTTCTTCAGTTTTCTTCAGTATTTTTCCTTATGTGCAATGTTGTTTCCTCACACTGCTTGACACACAAAATTTTTCCCTGCTCACAACAGTTTGAATTAGATCTGACGTCATAGATCAGACTGCTTCTCTTTGCAAAAGGGTTAGTAGATTTTTTTTGCAGCAAACAATTTAGTTTTCCCACTGCTTCAAGCCTGACAATGGGTTAAGGGCAATACGCTCAGAGTTCAGAACTTGCTTATGGTTAGGGTTTTTTCTCTTTTTTTTTTTCTTTCAATATTTTTAGTGCACAACATGTAGATAACAGATTACTTTTTTATGGTAAGAAAAATTTTTAAAGTGAGTTTCAAAATTATTTACATTGTTCCAGTGATATTTTGTGCAATTTAGTAATTTACATATTATGTGCATGCATATTTTGTTCTGATACAAAAAAATCAAATATGGTGTATTAAAGAACATTTGGTGTATTCAGTCTGCAATTTTTAGCAAGCTGTAAAACTGGAAGCTTGCGGTGTGGCAAAATTTATATTGGGATAAATATCTTGATTGGGTAATATATAAAAAAATATAACAATTTTGGTCATATCGCCCAGCTCTGTTCCACCCTGTAATCCTTTCTACATATTTGCTAGGACACAGTCAGCTCATTGAGTGTGAAATGTTATGATTAATTGGAGCTGGTAGTGAGGAATGAGGGATGAAAAAGAGTGGTAAGAAAAACTATTTATACTATTTATAAAACAGACTAATATCGTAGCTGTGTGTACAACACAATGCAAACCACAATAAAAGATAGCAATAAAAAAACAATTTATGAGCTATTCATAGAGGGTTTTCAGTAGTATTTATGATGGATGTGTGTGGTTAGCATTGTGTATAGGGAGGGACAGAGCTTGGAGGAACTGGAAACAAAAAGAGAAGGTGTCTGACTGCCGGAAGCTGAATATTTTTATGGAAAAACATGGAAAAAGCCCTTTTCTATTTTCGTTGGATCCCCGTTTGTGATTATGATGATCACAGATCTCTCTCTTTCTCTCTCTCTCTCTCTCTCTCTCTCTCTCTCTCTCTCTCTCTCTCTCTCTCTCTCCTCTCTTTCTCTCATTAGCAGAGATAGTTTCAGCAGTATAATCATGACGCTGAGGGGATAAAAATATCATTATTACATAAAGGAAGCAAAATGTTAAACACTGTGATATTCAGATATTCAGAGCAGACACAAAGAGAGAGAGAAGGAGATGGGAGAAAATAAAGAGTGTGAGGAAAACGAGAAAGGAAGAAAAAGAGGGATGGAAATGGAGAGACAAAGAGAACTGAGGAATAGAAGAAATAGTGAGAGAAAAAAGAACAAAGATGCAGAGAATTAAGATAAAGAATAAATAAATAGACAGAACACATACAAGAAACAAGACAAAGTCAAGAGACAGTTTGAAGAGAAATTCTAAGAAAGATAGAGATAATGAGTATAAAATGAATGTGAGAAAAGCATAAGGGTACGCAAGAAAGAAAAAAATGGGGAGAGAGAAACAGAGTGAAAAGAAAAGGAAAGAGTTAGAGACACAGTGAAAGGGAAATAATGAGAAAGGGAGTGAGGGAAAAGGGAAGAGAGCCGGAGACAGGTCAGATAGGAAAATAGAGAAAGGCAAAGAGTGAACAGAAAAGGAAAGGAAGAGAGACAGAATGAAGAGAAAAGGAAAGAGGAATGGAAATAAAGGGAGCAGCAGAGAGTTTGAAGAGAAAAGGAAAGAGTGAGGAAAAGAGAAAGAGAGAGGAAGAGACAATGATGAGAAAGGGGAAGATAGAGAAGAAAAAATGAAAGAGACAGAGGATTAAGGGAAAGAGAAAAGGACTAAAAGATGGAGAGAGGAAATTGAAAGAGAAAATGAAACTGAGCAAGAGACAGAATGTGAAGACTGTGAAAGGGAGAGAGTGATGAGAAAGGGAAAGAGAAGAATGAAAATGAGTGTGGGAAAAAAAGCGGTGGAGAAAGAAAATTTGGGAAAGAGTGAAGAATAAGGGAAAGAGAGAAAGGGAGTGAGAGAGAAAGTGAAGAGAAATGTAAAGGGGGGAGTGGGATTGACTGAGTAATGAGAGTGTGGTCCAGTTCTATGTAATAAACCTCTATTGAAGATGGATTATAGAGTCATGTTTGCCTCTGATTGGTTGGAACATGTCCAACATCATGAAAGCCTGTGATTCTGTGGGGTATCTTAGCAATTAAACAGCTTCAGTAAAACAGGGTGATTTTGTAATTACTTCATTCCACACACATCTGTTAAAAAAAAAAAAAAAAGCACCATCCTTTGACTGACCACCCCAGCGCTCTCAGCATGGGGTCGGTCGGCTACTTCCCAGTTCAACCTGCTCTGATCAATACAAACACTACTCAGCTCAGTCTCTGTTAGCACATGGACCACTCCTCACAGCCATCAAGGTGGTCCCATGCATTGATTAAAAAACTCCTAAAGAAAAAGTCACTTCCAAGTCCATATAGTTCACATCAATAAAATAAAACCTTACATGACAACCCCCTACCGCGACCCTGAATTGGTGAAGCAGTTACAGACAATGAATGAATGAATGATGACTCCCACCCCCAAACACTTATTTAATTGGCCAGCTTTAATGTTACCATGGCTTTTGGGCTGCTATCAATAAATAATAATAATAATAATAATAGTTAAACTTATAATATCTTATAACTACAGCAGTCTACAGCAAATATAATATTTGCAAAATTTTCTGCGATTAATCACAATGAATTTCATTAATCCTTCTTGAAGGAATGTAAAAATGTAAGCTGGGCTTTTTTGACTCCTGAGCACCCCCTACCTGCTGTGTAATTCACATTTACAGTACATGTAATCAGAGTCATGAAATCACTAATACTTCATTAGGCTCTGTAAAAATAGTATTATGGGAGGAAGTAGTGGCCAAATGTTGTAAATGAATAATTAGCGTTAAAGGGGAAAAATAAATATTAAATTCCCATATGCCTTAAAGGCAGCGTAGATGATTCTGGGGAACTGCTGTTCTCAGAGCAACTTCCTCTGCTTTGGTGTTTGCTCAGAAGCTCCATATTTTATTAATATGGAATGGTATGTTTGACTATGAAACAGGACTATAGCATGTATATGGCTGAAGTTTAAGGTTTTCTTTTTTATTTTATTAGTTTTAATTTACTGTTTGTATTACCACAGAAACTCATTTGATACTTGGGCGGTTTAGTTTTGCAGTACTTACAGCCTGTGATCGCTTTCATGCAGTTAGAGCTCTCTCAAATTTTGAATCGGTTCCACACTAGTAATCTTTAACAGCAAAAATATGTAAATATTACAACATCATCATCTTTTTTCATGCTTTTCAACTTTTGGAGATCTTCCCTCTATGGAAGCACCTTCAGATACTGTTTCTTGTGGCTCAGCCAGTGGTGCACAGAGAAAACGCCTGAGCCTTAGATTGTTTTCCACATTTACACAGCCAGGGCTGTGTAAAAACAGCTCATCTTTTTCCAGCATGGAGTCAGACAGAAAATTTAACAAATAGTGAGAAAAACTCTCTTTTTCTCCTTCTTTGGTTTGTTTACATTCTGAAGTTGAGAATGGTATGTTTTTGGGGACAAGAAGAAACATACACATGGTTTAAGTTTAAATTATCTGTAAGGTTTTATCCATTGTTTGAATTACCACAGAAACTCATTTATAAATTTGTCACTCCAGCAGCACTTTTGTTTAACTCCTTGCATCCTAGCTAATTTGGAAATGTGCATTTTTCTCAGTGCATTTTTTAGTTGCATTTAAACAGTAATTATATTATGTTGACATATTCAATATATTGTTTTCTTTTCTAAAGACCCATAGCTACTAAAATATGTAATCACATGAGGATTAAATGCTAACTGATGTTTGATATTTTGGCCTGAATTTGGCCATGTTTTGACCAAAATTTTGCCAAGTGCCCGTAGTCTTTTACATACTTCTGAATGCACAGCCTTCAAAACATATTCTAACTTCAGACACCTTTGCAGAGATTGTTAGTCTACTTGTCTGTTATTGGAAAACATAAGCATTTTTGATGATAATGATAATATGGCATATTACTGTGACAAAAAATGAGTAGCATCAGAAGCACTTATTTTTCTTGATATTCGGAGCTCTAAGATCTATGACTGATACAACTGTGACAGTCACAGCAGGCCCAGCTTTTGAGCATTTTGTTTAGAGCCAATATGGACAATATTCCAACTAATAAAAATAAGAAAGAAAGTAACAATTATTATTATAATAATCTTCTACAAATATTATTAAATAAATACTTGTTTATTTAGAACACACACACAGATTTTTAGTTTTATTTGGTGATTTAATCCAATGTTATTTGATATGAAACTTCATACAAAAAATGTAAAACATTACAAATAAATAATAGTAGTAGAAATAAAAAGAATTGCCTGTTTTTGCTGAATTACTCATTTTTTTCCATCTGGGGACAGCTAGGGTAGACTTCAGATTGACTCAAAATGAAATTGAAACTAAACACCTTCGTTCATGTGTATGAGCCAAAAAATGAGTTTTACTCATTACTTGCAGAGGCACCACACTGCGAGGAGAGTGCTAGTTTTAGAAACGGTAGCATCTGCAATTTCTAATGATATGTCTCTTGAATTTGGAGACTCTGAAACAGCAAAATATAAGTCAATTTTATCCACCTATGGAACAGGGATAGAGCAATATACTTGATCTCGGTTCATACTTTTCAACGTCCTCTCAATTGTATAAAACAACTCTAGATGCAATTTCTCTGCTATGAGCAGAGGGAGATGGTAAGCCTAGCATTCTGGAAACAGACATTTCTATTTTTTATTTTTTTGGGGCTTCATATACGCCTATAATGTGCATTAGTGCATTCATTTTGACAACACAGCAAATAAAACTTATGACAAACATGCTTTTACTGTCTTTGTAACAGCAGAACAACAAAATGGTGCCTCTGTATTTAACCCAGCCATAGCAGTGAACAGTCACACATCCAGGGCAACAGGCAACCATCCCAACACCCAGGGAGCTGTTTGGTGTCTTGCGCAATGGCACCTCAGCCATGAATATTTATGGACTCCTCCATACCCCTCCAACAAATTTTCCTGCTGGTCAAGGGGGTCAAATGGGCTTCTCTCACCTTTATGCCACAGCTGCCTCTGCTGCCCATCTTTGCAACTCTGCATGCTTGGAGGAGAACACTAATGGCTCCTCTCTATTATGTTAGACCACAGATATCCGCATTGACTAGGACTGTTGTGGAAGTGATGCGGGAGAGGGAGGGCCATCCTGCCCGCACCCAGAAGGGGTTATTGAACGAGGCTGAGTATAGAAGCGGATTGAAGAGAATGACTTGGACACCGATTGTTTCTCTGTTCTCCCAGTGGAGAGTGGACGTTGGTTTTGTGATCTAGTGGCTAATTCAGTGGAGCTGTGAGGTGGAAGTCACAGAGCAGGTTTATTGTGCGGATCTGTTTTCTTCAGCAGCCAAGCTGGAGATTGCATTGGCTGCATTGTCTGTCTCACACAGACACACACACGCTCATGCTGCTCTCCTCTCTTCAGATGAAATATGAGCTGCCTGGATGCAGGGCTGCTTACATAACCCCACATAGCAGTCAAGACCAGAGGGGGGGGAGGTTCAGGTGGAGAGGGAGGGCCAGAAGGGGGGTAGGGGTGGTAAGGGTGGGTTGATGTTAAAAAAAAACAAATCCTGTTAGTGAAGGACAGATCTGAAAAAAGAGGCGGGGGTGGGGGGTAGCGCATAGGAAATAGGGAGATGACATGATTCCATAGGGTGTAAATGGAAAGAAAGATAGAGATGGAGGAAAGGCTAGAGGAGAAAGAGAGGACATAGAAACGGAAGGGGCCCACATCAGAGTGGATCGATTCTCTCTCTATTTCTCTCTCTCTCTCTCTCTCTCTCTCTCTTGTCTCTCTCTCCCTCTCTTCACACACCCACAGAGAAAGAAATGGAGGCAGGAAAAACAAAGGAAATAGGGAATGGGAAAATAGCGTGGTAAGCAATGGAGGAACTTTTGAGTGAGAATAAGAAAAGGGGGATACAGAGATGGGAAAGATAGATGGAGAAATGAGTGAGAGATGAAAGGAAACAATATATAGAAAGAGGAGTACAGAAAGGGATTAGTTTTTTCAATTTGATACATTGCAAAAACAAAGAAAGGAAGGAAAAGAATGGGAAAACAGGGAATGTTTGTGTGTGTGAGAAAGAGTATTTTACAGAAGAAAGAGAGAATTATTGTTTTCTAATGGATGTGAACTTGGGATGTTTTTGGAGCTGTAATGACTCTGCTGAGGGAAATTAAACACTGGGATTAAGATTCTTGTTCCCTCAATTAGACGGCTATGCCATTTTTATCATTATTGCAATTTTTTGGATAATTGACAACTGTAATGTGCAATAATGAAGCTGTTAGATACAAAACTAATACACACAAAAATCATCACAGCCACCATCCACACACCCACCTCACTCATTCTGCAAGTCAGCTAAGCAACCAAGAGTGTTAAGAGGCAGCCCACACCCAAAGTCAGGGTACAAGATTGTATAGTTGAAAAGGCAATAAGCTGCTGATAATTAGAATTGTTAAAACAAAAGGAGATTACACAACGGAGATTATTCTGATGAAATTTTCATATGCAATGCTGTACCAGTTTTTATGATGGTACTCAGTGTAAATCAATCTTGTATCATCTCAGTATAACTCTCTCTCTCTCTCTCTCTCTCTCACACACACACACACACACACAATCACACACTCTCACTCTGAATGTGGAGAAAGTTAGAGTCATACAGAAAACCAACCAGACTGAAATTCTCAACCTTCAGTATCCTTCGTTGTCTCCCCACTACACTCTCTCTCTCTCTTTCTCTCCCTCCCTCTAACCCTCTCTCTCTCACTCTTGCTCCCTCTCTCTCTTTCTCAAGTGCACACCCAAAAACACAGTGTTATGAATTGCAGATGAGAATTCTATGGTGACAGTAGTGTCATTACACTTGTTAATAAGCATCTGCACACTGTCCTCAGTACACACACACACACACACACACACAAATGACCCTCAAATCTTCTTATTCACCTTAAGGCAGAATGCCTAAGCACATGCCCAGTGTGTATGTATGTGTGTCCTGATAATGACATCACCATGTCCTCCTGAAATGCTGAGCAGATGCTGGAGCTGCACTCATTCTAGTCATTGTTGTTGTGAAAACAGAACGACCCATTCAGACACAAAACAAGTATTTTGTCACAATCTAATTTCATAGATAGAGTGTAAAAATAGTGAACCATTTAGAGTAGCTGATGTGGACTGTGTCATACAGAGTCCGATCACACTTGGAGAAACTTCCTGAAACATCTGACACATGCACATCCATGTGCACATGCACAATTTCTGCTGAAAAAAGAAATTTCTTCCATAATTTCTTCTGGAAAAAGATTTTATTGCATTCAGCCATAAGAACATTGGTTAAGTCAGGTGTTCATTTTGGAAAATTTGTTCCCTGTTTCCAGATTTATTGGATACAGTGCATTTTTTATAAGGGAAGGCAGTTTCAGTGCTCCCCAACACTGTGCTGGTGGGCTTTATACCCCCTTAGCCATTACCTACCATTAAGCACGATGACAAACTCATCCTGATTCATAGGATGGTGAAACACCATTGGCACTGAAGTGCAGTCCAAGCCCAGGCTTAATTTGAGATCTGTGAAACTGCTTGCACTAAACAATAAGAGTCCTTTCTGATTAGTTTTCTGTAGTAGTTAGCATTCAATAATAATAAATGTAATAAATTGGATAACTGTCCATACTCACTGTAATGAGTTGAAACAGAATTTGAGATTTTTTCCATGTAATCCATTGAAAGTGCTGAATCAAACGCATGACAGAGCTGAATTCATGTCTAATCCCAGCGGGCAGGTGTAGGTGCGCTCTCGCTGATTGGCAGAGGCAGTTATTAAAGCCAGAGCTGTTAAATAATTGAACAGATTACTTCATAGCTCTAATGGACAGGCTTTTTGAATAGGATTTTCTGTTAATCAGAGCTAGAGGACGGAATCAAACACACATAGAGTACACACACTCAGGGAAGGACTTCCCGGGCTTATGTTGACAGATTTGGAGTCAGAGTAGAGTTTAAGAACATTCCATCTGATTTCACATAGAATTTACTCTTATTTATTGTGAAATACAGTACTGTGCACCTAAGATTTTTATTATTTAATATGATATAACTTGTCAACAAGCATGGAGCTTGTATAAATTATGTACATATAATTAGAATAAATATAACTTTATGGATTTGTCCCAAAACCTTGTGAGTACGTCATGCTCCCAACACGTAGTGTCCTCTCAATGGCCAGCAGAGCTAGGCTGCTTGAACGGCCTTGGCGCACGTGAAGTGTGTCCGCCTGTGAGTGCTTTGTGACGGTGGAGGGGCTCAGCAGCACCTGCTGGACAGAAACTGCGATTCAAGTCAGAAAGAGTGATAGAAGTCAGTGTCCAAACACAAGCAGCTACAAAAAACTCCACCAGAAATAGAAGCTCGATTTGTCGCTAGTCGTTTTTAACAAAGAAAATGCCGCTAAGAGAACTTAGAAAGTCTCCGGTTCAACTCAGAACAGAATAAAAATGTAATGCTCCCACGGATCTCTACACCAAAGGATCGCTGATTCGCTCATTTCGCTGTCAATCAAAAAGGGATTCAGCCTCAGACAGATCATCCAATCATCATGCAGAAGCTGAGCGTCCGGGCCAGCCGAGGCCAGCCCACTGCCCCATAGACCCCCAGAGACGCTGAGCGTCCGATGGGCGGGACAAAGCCCAGCATTTATCCAATCACTCTCGTTTCGCTGCACTTCGCTGCTTCGCAATTGAACTCTGTGGACGCTCAGCGTTCTCATCGTTTAAAGCACCGTGAAGGGAATGATTGAGAGGAAAGCCGCGTCTTTACCAGTGATAAGAAGCTGAATTTGAACAAAAGTTGAGCGCGTTGTAGTGCACATTTATTCAATGACATGTACACACAACAGTATATATTTGATCACTTATGTTTTGACATTTTAGGGGAAGCTGAGCTTCCCTTGCAGTCTTATATATATATATATATATATATATATATATATATATATATATATATATATATATATATATATATATATATATATATAGAGAGAGAGAGAGAGAGAGAGAGAGAGACCCTATTTTTTTATTACAAATTCAGTTATATATATTTATTTTATGAATTCTGCATTATTTAGACAGTACAAAAACATAAAACATTTTAGATTTACTTTACCAATTATAATGTTAATTAAAATGTATAATGGTATGTCTGTAAAGAAAGCAACTTTTTGTTTGCATAAAAAAGAAGAGTGACAATCCAACTTCTTAAAAAATCTGTGGCAGATTCTCCAAGACCCTCAGTAAAACTGCCATCTAATTTCTTTACAAAACTGTATAAACTGTACCTAGGACTAGTATTTAAGAAAAAAATGGTCGTCACACAGCAAAGTCACACAGACTTTCTTTTGTTTATGCACATCGTCTACTGCACATTGTTGTCTTTTTCTTTCAAGTAATAAAGAATTAATTCCATTATTTTTGAAGTCATCTTTACTTTCCAACATTTTTTTGCATGAGTCTAAAACTTTTGCACAATACTGGATATTTTTTATTCATTCATTCATTCATTCATTCATTCATTCATTCATTCATTCATTCCCTACGTCTTTTTCTCCCAAAGTTGTGGCTGGACAGTTCTGATGTGTATGAATTGACCAGTAATATTGTGAAAATCTGAAAGGAGCCCTAGGGTAGTGAGATTAGGTGACACACCAGACAAAGACAAGCTGGAAAATTGGTTTTGTGTCTGCAGCACAGGCAATAAATCTTAGCCACACAGAAAACTCTAAGTGTATGTGTGTGTGTGCACATGTCTAAGACATGTACGCACACACTCATCTCTGGACTGATGACTGAGGTCATTTAGATAAGGCAAGAGAAATATGACTTTCCACAGGAATGTGGCCACTTGTGTCCTTTTCCGCTCCCCATCATTTACAAGGAGCACAATACACTGAAGAAAACAAATACCACAATTCATATAAATGCCACTGTACACTGCTTCCTGGAGACAAGGAGCATCTTGTGCCTCACCAAACCAGTGTACAGAGGGTTTTTCGATGGACAGTTGGGCTAATTCTCTCTTATTTTTGCAAGTCTTCTTAAATTGGCTTTGAAGGCGACATTCAAGATATTAATTAAAAAAAAAAATTTTTTTTTTTATAAAAGTCTGAGGATTCTCCTCAATATTTGCTAGCTCCTAGATCTGTTTGCGGGCTCAAAACTGGTCTAATGTTTTTACAAAGATCCAATGTCTGTAAATGGCTACAAATAGAAAAGTGTCTCAGTCCGGCATGGTAGGCTTTCTCTCTGCTCACAGCATTGAAAAGGCATCCAGAGTTTTTTTTAGACAACTGAAAGAACTTCAAATGTTGAAAAGCACAAACCGAGATGAGTATATTCTTCTATTCCTGCTCCATAGGTGTGTAATTTTTACTTATTTTTGCTGATTGGGATTACTAATAGTGATTCTGTCTCCAAATTTGGGAGGCAGCTAACTGAAAGTAAATAGACAGAAGCTGCTACAAAACTCGAGTTACTAATGAGTTTCTGCAGTAATTTAAACAGGGAGTAAAAAGGTTGAAAGACACCACTTCATGCAACTCAAATCAAGCAAATAAAAAAATAATAAAAGTAACAAAAATAAAAAATAGTATATTCTGAAATGAGCTCTAGGTCTGGGGTTAGGAAAAAAGTCACATTTATTATTTTACTTTCAGAAGTCTATCTCCAGGTTTTCAATGAAGGTTCTGGAACTGTTTGTAGGACATGCTTCTATCTTGAGCGTGAGTAGAATTGGAGCTGAGATTGGATTTGTCGGGTTGAATCCGAGCCCTGACTGCTGCCAGAAACAAATTGGCTCGGAGCCCAAACACCCATCCAATCATGTGTGAGGTCTAAGGGGCAGGTGTGTGTTTTCATGGGGTCAGGAGGGTGCTTGTCTTACTGTATGTGAGGATGCTGGTTCCTCCTGTCCAAGTGTGTGATAACCTGCCATTATCTCATGAGCAGAGGTGAGGCAGAATACTAACTCGGTCTGGACCCTCGAGAATGTGGCTGAATACAGGATACTCAGAATAAAATGAATATTTCTGAGATCTCTTAAAAGATTAGTTCCAGTTTTTACTCAGCACAAGAATTAGAGCCAGATATTTTGGACAGTAAACTATCTAATGTAGATTCTTTGTTTCTTACAAAGCTTTCAAACCTGCATCCTCCTGTGTTCACTTTCTGTCAGTCTAAAAGCCTGTGAAAGATTTGAAATAGATAGATGGATAAATAGATAGATCACTTTATTAATCCCAGAGGGAAATTCAAGTAATCCCAGAGGGGATAAACAAATTTAGTTTCAATATTATAATGGCAATATATCAATATTATAGTAAGATTTTCACTTTTATCAGTATTACCAGAGTGTTTTTGTTTCTGGAAAGTCCAAAAAGTGCTGGTACACAATTTAAAATAGTTTCAGCTGTTTTAAGTTTTATGTTGAACATTAATAATATTAGCAGCACAATGTACTAATTTAAATGTTTTTTTCAAATAACCTTTAGTGCACAAAAGAAAATGCTTTTGAATGTAAAGTTAAAACTTTTAATGTGGAATTTAATGTTAATATTGGGTTCAGAATATCACTGATCTGTTTATGGTGAAAAGAACATCACAATTTGAAATAGGGCAATAAAGCATTTGAATGTAATTTTATAATAATAATAATAATAATAATAATACGTTATATTTATATAGTGCTTTTCAAAAACTCAAAGACGCTTACAATAGTCATACATTAACAAACAGTACAGAACAAGCATGACTAGGTTAAATTAGATGAGTATTATAAGCAAGAGAGAAAAGATATTTTTTGAGGTTTGATTTGAATATAGAGAGAGTTGGAGAATGTTAAACCAGAGGGGGACGAGAGTTTCAGAGATGCGGAGCAGATATAGAGAAGGCACGATCACCATAGCTGTGGAGGCTAGTCCACATAGCACCATATAAGGCGGAACGGAGCATTGCACCATTTAAGGTGGAACGAATGGCAAGTTTTCATTTCTCGTTACAATGCAATCTCTTGCACTCTCCCTGGCATGAGATGTCTTGTTTGTCATTAAGAAAGAACCAAAATGACTAAACCAATACATTTTGCAGCCACATATGTATTTACAAGAAAAAGAGCATCAGTAGCCCATTAACTTAATCCTCATTCTTCATTCTACATTCTTCTCTGTGTGGTGCTCAATCTCACCTCCCAATCCTGATTTCACCTCCACTGGTATCGAGGGTCCTTAGGGAGTGAAATGGGCATTACACTGTTCCACCTGACACAAAACAAACCCAAATTTGGTTGACGCTATAACTCATGTGAGTTTTTCACACAGCAGTATTCAAGATAATTTACGTTTATACTTTACAGGTAATTTACAGTGGTATACTGTGAAACCAGGAACTGTTTCATGTCTAGTGTGTATTATGCATGGATCTTGTTTTCTGACGTAAATCATAGCCCTAACACTGAAATGCAATTACTCCAGACTTAGGCTTCAAGTTAGTTCTATAGAACAGACACTAAAAGTTAATTTTCTAGTCATTTTTATTTCATAGAAGCTACTGAATACTTTATAGTAGGTACAGAATAATAACACCCCTTCAAGGAAAACAAAATTGTCCTCCCCTTAATAAACCTGTACTGAAAGAGTTGTTATAATAGTGACACTCCATTTAAAGCTTCCTCAACACCAGATTTTAGGCTCTTACCCCCGGCCAGAGGCTTGTCTGCATATGTTGCTGTGGTGACGTCTGCAGAGACTTAATTGAACCTGATGAGGAGTTGTAGCAAGACTGGAGGGAAGAAACCAGTACAAACTTAACCATTGCATTATTGATGAAGCTCTTAATGAGGTTTTTCAGAGAGGGAGCGCTAGGAGTGGTTCTGATTTGAGTCATTTTCTGTGTTCAAGTGCACATGCACAGGAATTTAACTTATTGTGGGGACCAAATCCTGCCAGGATGAGAAAATAACACACACACACCGACCATCAACCCTAACATTATGGCAAACTTGTTTCTACATTCACTGTTCAATCTCTCAGCTCCACTGTCCACAGGAGTACTTTGTAGTTCTACAATTGCAGGCTGGATTCTGTGGCTCTGTGTTCATTGTTTGCCATTTTCAACGTGTTCTTCAACAGTCAGGACCCCCACAGGGCATCCATGGCAGGTTGGTGGATCCTTCTCAGCGCTGCAGTGATACTGACTAGTGGTGGTGAGTTAGTGTGTGTTGCACTGATACGAGTGGATCAGACACAACAGGGCTGTTTGAGATTTTAAACCTCTCAGTGTCACTGTTGGACAGAGAATATTTCACCAACCAAACATATCTAGCCAACGGTGTCCTCTAGGCACTGTCCTCTGTTCACTGATGAAGGACTAGAGGATGACCTACACAAACTGTGCAGCAGCAGATGAGCTACTGTCTCTGCCTATATATCTACATGGTGGGCCAACGAGGCAGGTGTGTCTAACAGAGTGGAGCAAACAAAGTATGCACAGCAAGAGATGGACTACACTTTATGATTTTATAGAGAATGGACTGTGAGTGTAAAACCTTATGGTTAAAACAAAACACTACATTGAGAAAGCTTCAAGATCACATTCGGGAATTAACTTGAGTGACATATTGGGTCATTTAACATTTTATTTTACAGTTAAATCCTCTTTAAGTATTAAATCTCATTAAAGCAAAACGGCAGTATAACTGTGTGCCACTCGCAACAACTAGCAACAAACACTGTACGCAGGTTTGGAGTAAAATAAATGTCACTGGGTAGATATAATCTGCCTCTGGAAGCTATATACAGCTATTTAAATGATGAAGCATGTGTGATCTTAGCCGTCAGTCTCTCATGAGGCTAAATGTATATATCGTGCAGGCCTAATTTATTAAACATATCACAAAAAATAAGAAAATGTATGTTTAGTAGATTATTTCTTTGTTGTAACAATGCTTCTTGGCAATAAATCTTATACCTGAAAGGAAAGCCTGTTCATTTCCCTTTTAAATGGTGTCACATGTGGGATGAGCATTAGAGCTGAGTATGTGGGCTGTGCCCATGAGAAATTTGCCAAATCCTCTCTGCCTAAGCCAAACAACTTATTCTACCATTGACTTGTTTGGTGGACTGGATGATTGAAGTTTGAAGAAACAAAACATATTGACAATTTAACAACTTATTCATGTAACCCTCTGGGGTTGAAGAACTGGCTGCCGTGTCAACGACCATTCACAATGTTTTTATTAATATCTTAGCGATAGCACAGAGCAGAAATACAGTTCAAGCACTCTGTGAATGTGCAGAAACTGCTCTTTTGATTGCATATTATTGCGACTGTAGGCGATACTGTACATCCCGAGTTATGAGCCTATATATAAGCTTGAGACATGCCTCCTCTGCCTTTCGCCGTGTCTAACTGGTGGATGAGTAAGGGGATGTTTTCACAAGAAATATAAAGATTTTCTAAAATCAGATGTAAGTTTTTCAGGGTTAGAGACAGATTATCTCTTCATAAAATGCTCTAGGTCACATGGGCCTCTCTTAAAGAGAGAGCTGAGATTGTTCTGAACATTTTGATATAAACATGTGGGCAATACATTATAATCCAAGTACTTTAAAGACTAATTTCAGAAAATTGATCAAATAAACAGGAGCCTCAGTAGCGTGTGGAAGAACCATACACAGCCACAACAGCCTGGCACCTCCTCCTCATGCACACTGCTGTGCTCCCATTCTTCAACCAGCAAGTCAGCCAACATGGTTGTGTTGGTCACTCTGACACAAACAGCCCGCCCAAGCTGATCCCACAAGTGTTCAATGGGGTTGAGGTCAGGAGCTGGCAAACCATTCCATCCCCTCCACTCCCAAATTCTGGAGGTAGTCTCTGATAAACCCCGCTCTGTGGGGGCGAGTGTTGTCATCTTGGAGGATAAAATTCGGTCCCAGACTGTGGAGATATGGGATTGCCACTCGATATCTCTCTGCATTGAGATTGCCTCCAATGATGACAAGACTCGTTTTTCCAGCGAGGGAGATGCCGCCCCACACCATCACACAAAATAAGCTGTTTGGCATTGGCAGAGAGGATTTGGCAAATTTTTCGTGTGTGCAGCCTACATAATCAGCTCTTCAGCTCATCTCACATATAGTCTACCAGACACAAATTTCCTTACTTTTTGTGCTATGTTTAGATTAATCTGATCTCTATGCTTTTTTATTGTCCTGTTTCTCCTGAAAATAGAACGTCTTTTGCTGAAGGTTGGGTTTTCCACAGTCCTGTACACTCTCAGTAAAAAAAAAAGTACGGTAGGAGTGCATTATTGTCACTAAATGTATGTATAGTATAATATAAATGTACCTTTAAATGTACAGCAGTGATCCAGTCATGTTCCCTACAGGTACATTTACATTCTCTTCTCCAGAGGGAGAGCTGAATATTTGTAAACTTTCATAGTTTCATAGAACTGTGTAAAATAAATCAAACAAAATGTGCTGGAGTTAAAACTTTAAAATCTATATTTATTATAGGATATGGTACAATTATGTTTCCTAACTACAGGTACTGAGTATCACCACAGTGACAGTTTTTCTGAGAGTGTACATCACCCTTTGTGATGAGGGAATCTAGCAACTTTAAGGTGCCCTCATTATGGAAACTGACTTTATAAATATAGAGCTTGTTGAAAGGTTATGGAAATGACATACAGCCAGCCAATGCAAAATGCTCAAGTGCTCAAGCTTTAGTAAAATGAGCAGAATATGAAATAAGCTGACAATGTGTCTTTACTTCTCTGTGCACTTCTCCAATATTTTGCGTGACCCTGGATCGGGTTAATATTCATGAAGGTGTGTGAGCACGATTTTACATCAGTGTCGTATGGTCTGAATGCACATGATGTGCACCTGAAACTAAAGCAGAATGCTCAGTACCTCAGGACCACTTCTAACCTAAGAGACAGGGCTTCTGGGTAAAAAGGACAATCACGAAACTCAGATCCTCTAAAAGTGCAGCCTATAATCTTTTACTCCAACTGAATTATTCAATCTCCCTGTGGAAGAACAGGGGGACAGGACGAATAGAAAGGGATGTTGTGACTTAACTCTCTCTCTCTCTCTCTCTCTTGCTCTCTCTCTCTCTCTCTCTCTCTTTCTCTCTCTCTTTCTTTTTTTCTCTCTCTAGTCTAAGAAGCAGGATTTGCCTCGTGAAGAGCAAGGTCCCTCTATAAAGAATCTTGATTTCTGGCCCAAACTCATCACACTCATGGTGTCTGTCATCGACGAGGACCGGACTGCGTACACACCCATCCTCAACCAGTATGTATTTAAGAGTGGATGTAATATGTGGATTTAAAGTAACACTACGTAATAATATTTTTACCTTAAATCTTCAAACTCATTGTGATGCTTTAATGGCCTGTAATAAAGATAATAGAGCCTCTGTGTTTGCTACTCTGGGCTTAGAACTACAGAAACACTATGTAACTTTGGTTAGAGGTTAGGATACCTTTCCGCCCTACCCCCCTCTCTACCTTGATTTCTGGATGGCACTGTAAAAGTGAATTACACCCTGCAAATAACTTCATTTGCCTATATAACCCAGGAACAAATATACAGAGTTACCTAGTGTTCTTTTAAATAGAGTGTCCAGAGTTAATGAGGCTATACTGGAGTCCATTTAACCCATGAACCACTTAAACTGTAGAGTTTCTCATGCATTCTGTAACAGTAATTTATATAATATAACAGCCTAATTTTAGCATAAAATTATAAAATGGCATTGTTCAGTATACATCCAGACTAACATTTATTCATCATTCTGGACACATTTATACTTAACAATATTTAAAAGGATTTCTGTTGTAGAATATTGGCATCATATTCAATTTAGTATATAAATTGCTTTTAAATATTATTTAAAAAATGGATTTAACCAATGACTTTAAACATCTAATAGTAGTGTGCCTATATAGTTTTGTTTAGTTTTTCGTTGGATTTCTTTGCATGGCCCACTGTGAAATACAGGTTTATAACTACACATCAGACTGTAAAACCACATATGTCTTTATATATGGAAGTGGAATATTCTACAGCATCTGCAGCTTTTAATACAGATGAAATGATGGAATAGAGTGATGATTTTGCATTCATCCACTGCCTAATCTGTTCTTCAGGCTTCTGAGGGGTAAATGGAATGAGGTTGAGCTTCAGATTGGACGCTGAATTCAATCGGGTTCAGCCTAATTGGGTTCAGAGAGCTCTCTCACTGCAGGAGAGAGCGGGGGACTGAGAGAAAGAGGCAAAAGATAGAGAGAGAGAGCATGTAAAAAAAATAAAACAGTGGGGGGAGAAGGAATGAAAGAAGGTGAAAAAGGGAAAGAGAATAAAACAGAGACGAGATGAGAGTGAAAAAGCATTCTCGCTGTAGGAGAGGGAAAAGGAGAGTTGGAATGAGAGAGGGCTAAAAAGAGGAGAGTGAGAGAGCAAAAGGAAATACAGAGAGAGGGAGAGTAAGTGTGAGAGCCAAACAGAGAAAGAGAGAGAGAGAGCAGGAGGGAGGTCACGGTTGCTGCTCATTTCTCCACACTGTAACATACGGTGAAGCAGTGAATTCGTTGCTATGGAAACAGGGCGGTGTGATGTAGCACGTGGAGTTTCTGTAGAAAACAATGAGCAAGGGACTAGTGTCACAGAGTGAGAAAATTATACATTTTTTCTTATAAATTGTACTTTATTTATTTTTCTCCACCTGTTGTTTGTGTGTGTGTGGGAAAGGGGGGGCAAGAAACAGAGAGAGAGGAGAAAGACCCGAGATAATTAAACACTAACCAGGACTGGAAATCCATATACACATAAACATTTCAATTCAATATAGATTTAACATGGCTGCTTGTTCTCACATAGCAGAGGAGGAGGACGTGGTGGTGATGGAATGAGGACAGATTACAGAGAGAGGGAAAGAGATTTCTGGCTGAAAATGTGTAGGATATAAGAATGTCGGTCAGTGAAACAGAAAATAAATTGTATTGGGCTTTAATAATATGTTTCTCTCAGCATGGACTACAATACATCATACATCTGAGTGGCTAGAAGTAATATGAATTGCATTCTGCATTTCAGCCTTTCGAGCTTTAACTTATCCCATATTTCCATTTTCTTATATTAAAAACCAAATTTTCCATAATGTATTCATACTTATTAATACCCAGAGTTGGAAGTAAATGTTTTATATAAATGATAAATGCAGACAAACAAATGTAGCTGTATGTTGAGATTAGTCTTTTTGATTTTCTACATATACTGTAATTAAGATAACAGAGAACAAACATTTTCATGCCACTACATCTTAATCAGTTTTTTTTCCCTAAGCTTAACACAAAAAATATAATATTTTATAGAACCATGCACCTCAAACACTTGTTGTTTGTGTGTCAGGGGGTGAGTACATGTTTTTTAATACTGTCTGTACTTGAATTGCAGGTTCCCTCAGGAACTAAACATGGGCAGAATCAGTGCTGAAATCATGTGGAACTTGTTCGCCATGGACATGAAATACGCCATGGAGGGTGAGTTATTTTGTTAGACTTTGTGTATGTGTGTGTGCACGCAAGCAATCTAATAACAAAGATTATTTTATAGTTTGTTTTATTCTGGCAAATGTTTCTAGATATTGATCAGTTAACTCATGGACTGGTGATATATCAAATACATTGGAGTCCTAAATTATACTAGATCAAATGAAGTGATAAATCTTTAAGTATGATGTGTGTTTTGGAGACACAAGCCCTTTTTCATTTCTGGAGTGCTACATTATTAAAAGGTGAATCTGTAGAATCTTTGAAATGCTTTGGTAAGCTTCAGACATTTTGCTTAGGTCCCTGGCTTGTGTGTTGAGTTTGAAATTATAGTTCAAATGTTGAAACTGTTGCCTTTTCTACAGCAGATTTTAAAAACACTGCAGGGTTCAGGGATTCTGACTCCATGATCCCTCTGCAGTACTAACTTCAGCACTCCGGAGCAGCCAAATCCAGCCTTTTAAAGCCAAAATAAAGCCTTAGTTTTCCCAGTTCCCTCCTAATGAAGTGAGAGGGAAGGTGTTTCATTGAAATGCAGAAGAAAGGCCTGTTTAATGCACGATTTTCCAGCTCAGCTTTCATTCTGCCCTCTGGCTCGTTTCCACTGCTTTAATGTAAGATCTCCTGATATCAGGTTCGTAAAAAATACACTGCAAACAGGGTCAGAGGGAAAATTATAAATAGCTAATATTTCAGTTTGCGCAAATATCAGATGAGTTTTGCATTTTATCTGCATTTTTAATGAGGCCAGGTGAGTTTTGAGCATGCTCTTACTTACGTGACCAAATATTTGAGCAGCAAATATCCTGTTTTAGCCCAGATTGGCAGTGGCCTATTAGGTCAATAAAAAAATTTAATGAGAAATGTATAATGAGCTTTTAATATTACTCCTTTTATCATTAGATTCTGTGTTTGTGTGGCATTTAGTTCATCATCAGCGTAGGTCTGAGTTCAGTATTGATATTTAATTCCAATCTGGGTCTAAAAGTGGGACATCTAAAGGGTATTCCCACTGCTACACACACACATGTACACAGATGCACAAACACACACACAACTGAAAAGGCCATAAACTGAAAGGCTATTCCCTGTGATACTCTCTCTCTCTTAGATTGAGGGGAGATAAGCTGTAAACCTCAGCTGTGCCACATCAAATGTCAGAAATGTCATTATTAATACAGAGCTTATTCAGGCAGGATAATATGTATGTTTGTCTGTATCAGCAGGATTGTGGCAAAGTCAGAGTACCTTTCATTTACTTTTTTTCCGGACAAAACAGCCATTTTCATGCTGTGAATATAAGGTCGTTTTCCACAACAAAACACACAAACCAAATTTATGAGAAAATGACACAGAAGCTTCTTAAAATACAATATCGTATTTGGCATTTTATCCACAATTTACCTTTATCAATAGTTGGATTCTGTTCAGTTTTACAGACATAAACTGACACAGACACATCAGATCTGTTTCCAGTGCTTGATTAAAATCATGAGCATCACTTTTAAGGTCTGGGTTCCTGGGCAGCCAGTCCATTGCTGAGCTTCTTTATTTGGTTTCTTAATTCAGTTTAAAATCTACACCTTTTCAGACCCATGGCATTAAGCTGTTCTTCTCACACTGGAGGACACACTCAGCTGGGGACACATTCAGATCTGATGTGAGAGGAGGGGTCTCTCTCTAAGAGGGACTCCTTTTTTGAAACTCTCACTTATTGTCCTGTACATTTTCACTTCCTTCTGCAAGTGCATTATATCTAAAACAGTATGTCTAAGATAATAGAAGTAAATGATGTGTGGTCTGAATTTTGCACAGAATTTCAGCCACCTCTATAAGAAGCTCAGACTGCTTCTTCAAAAGTGACTTTAATCTATTCATATTAAGGTGTACACACACACACACACACACACACACACACAATTATTGCTGGTGATTTCTCCTTAATCTGTGTGTTTCCATGGGAACCAGGTGCTCAGAAAATGGCAATATGTGTACTTCACACACTGATAATCACACACCACACACTCAGACGCAGATGTGCTCTATTTCTCTGTTTGTTGCCATGAGAATAAAATGACATTTGTTGCCCTCTTGATTGTGTATGCATGTAGAATCAATGGCTGTGTGTCTGTGTGTGAGTGTCTGAATAGCAACGAAAAAGGCAAGGATACAAATATGCTGCCCTCACTTTATAAGAAACACCTTTTTTGGTACATGTATTCATTTTATTTAATCTGTTCTCTTTATACCCTTCTAGCTTACAAATGGCATTGTCATGGTGACCTTGTGGTGCTTTTCCACTGCATGGTACCTACGCAACTCAGCTAAGCTGTACTCAGTTGTTGCATTCCCATTAGGCAAATTAGTTACCTGGTACCGGGAACCAGATACTTTTTTGGTCCTTGCTCATTCTTGACTCGTAGCAAGCCAATTAGGGTCTAAGCATGACAAGTAAAATTAGCATAGCGCTGATTGGCCAGAGAGACTTGCCAGTCATGATGAGATATAGACATTCAACACAAATTAGCCATTTGTATAATCTCCATGTTACAGAGATTACATTTGTTTTAATCTGACTCACAATGGCAGCTTGTAAATTTACACTGTGGTATTTTTAAGAGATTTAAGAGATTTTCAAAGATAGTCATTTTTTGTGATCTATATATTGTCTTTGAAATATAACGTATATAATATTATTGAAAGCTAAACTGAGCATCAAGAATCAGGTCTGTCTGAACTTCTGCATGGAACTATGTTCAGTGAATACACCATAAGTAAATGACAACTGTTCCGGTTGCTATGTCACCAACTACATTTAGATTGTTTTAAGTAATCAAACCACCACAACAAAACCCACTCACTTCAAGAGCTGTCTACATACTTTTGGACATGTGATGTACATGTGATTTAAATGTCATATAGGTATTCAAATATAATGTAACAAAGTGAAAAAGTGCATGTATAAAAAACACACACACACACACACACACCTCCACAAACAACTCACAGCTGTTATCAAGGACAGCATGCAAAAATCAGCAATAGCACAGCAGGAAATCGAGTATGTTCAGAATACATAAATGTACCTCAGACACACACACACACACACACACACACTTATGGGTAGGACTTTTCCCCAGTGTCTATTCTCCATGCTGCTTTGTGCAGGATGATTTATTCGTCTTCATAATTTCGACACTCATTTGCGCTTGGCCACAGGAGATTGTTTCTGAAATCCCACTGAAAGTGGGGAAGAGGACAAAGTTGATTACAAACCAGCAACTCACAGCACTTCAAACCACCTCAGTTTGTAGCTGTTTGTGTGTGTGTGTGTGTGTGTGTGTGTGTGTGTGTGTGTGTGTGTGTGTGTGCGTTTGCTGCTGATGTGTGTGCGTTTGCTGCTGATGTGTGGTGATAATGAGTAGTTAGTCTTGTTGGCATTGAGAATGTCTAGATTAGAACTCATCTGTTCAGAAACTGACACTGTGCCATTCTTCATATTGAAACAGTGAGGTTCTCTAAGCATTGCTTAGACCAGTTTTTCAGATTATTTTCTTTTAGTTTTTTTCCCCTCATAGTTCATAGACAAGACTTTAAATTTGCTCAAGTATTGCATCTGAGTATTTTTTTCTATTATTGCTAGGAGTATTTGTATATGTTGTATATGTGTATATGTGCTTCAAGTGTGGAAACAGACTTGTGGTATTAATTTTGGTTGATGAAGCTGTATGTTTGTTTGTTTGTTTGTTTTTAAATTAGTGTTCACATTTCACTTCCTTTTTTATGTTCAGCTTCCTCTTCACTAAAGTCAAAACATGTCCCAGCGACAAAGTTTTTACTTAGGTAAACTGCTGGATTTGCTCGGTTGGCCTGTGTTTAGATTCTCCTCCATGTTATTTCCATGTGGCAGATTGGATGGGGCAGAATCATGTGATTACTGTAGTGTGGTTTTAAGGACAGCACCTTAACACACAATGGGGAAGTAGCAGGATTAATGAAAAAGTCTCGACCGAATTAAAAAAGAATATGGTATATATCGATATAGGAACAATTACATCATTTAGTTCTTAATGTTGATTACTATGTAATTAAGTGATCAGCCCTAGGACCCAGCTGTAGTGATATTTAGCCACAGTCATCATTATTTCAGTGAAGGTCTTCACAAGTATGGCACGAACCAATATGTGTGTGTGTGTTTGTATTTTGATACTTCAGTCAGTGTAAGAATATAATGTATTTTTTTAAAAATGCACTGTAAACAGAATTCTGAAACACTGTGTGTGTGTGTGTGTGTGTGTGTGTGTGTATGTGTGTGTGTGTGTGTGTGCACATGTAGCATGCTTCATAATGAAATACAGCACACCAAGCTTATTTATGTTCACTTTTACAAATCACTTTATTTTCAAAAGAGCTCCTACTTCAATGTAAATGATTATAATAATAAGTGGAATTCCAGAAGCAGTGTAGCTGAATTGCTGTCTTCAGCCTCACGCTGTGAAACTCCCTGCTTGAATCCGTAAAGCAGAGAACATGATTTTCAACGTGTGTGCATTTGCAGTCTCGTGCATGCAAACCTTATTTATTTATTTATATATTTATTTCCTTATTTAATCTTTTTTTTTTTTTTTTCCTCCCCGCAAAGCCCATCTGTGCTATAGGAAGCCTAACCCTCACTCTTTCCCTCCATACGTTACACCAAAACTCATCAATCTGTCAGCAACTGAGAGGGAATCCAATCCTGGAAGCTACGCATTAATCCTTCGTCCAATCCTTCCCTCGCTTTAAGCCAGATTTAAGTCCCCCACCCCACTCTAACCCTGAGATTCCCTGAAAACACACTGCTAGAAATTCACAGAGGGAACAGTGGGAATACCAGAGCAGAGATCAGCAGTGGCACTGATGTGTGTAAAAATTAAAAAAATACGTCTGATCACACATTACCATATCAGTGTCAGCTGTACTGGTGCACCAAATATATCTAGAAATCTAGACACTGGCTGACCCGAGGTCAGAAACTGACCATTGAAATTTAATGGAGCCAATACATTATGCAGTAAAATGTAAGCTACTGTCTGTAAATTCGTTTCATGCTCTATGCACATAAGTATTCTCCAATAGCTATTAAGAAGAGAACTGCTATCCCTGTTTTGAGAACTACTATCCCATTTCCCTACTTAGTCCTACCACTTAGCCCTACTCCTTCCTTTTGCCTATGGGTAGGGGAGTCTCAATTCTTGTTGAGAAAGAGGGCTATATCAGTGAAATTTTTCAGTGGCATCCCACACTTTAAACAAAAGGCTATGAACGCCTTCTAAATCACCATCAAAATGGTGACACAAGCTAGCAAATAAAACCACAAACGTCAGCAGTCAGCAGTGTATTGTCTTTGTTTACTGTAGTTTCAATTTATTATGACCCTTTACCGCGTTACATAAGGATAAAACCTCACTAGTAGTTTGCTTTTGTCTTGAAATTTCCAGTTCCATCTTAAGGGGCCAAGCTATTACATTTGCACCTGTTGCAACATGTAAGGTGGAACTAGAAGTTCAGAACAAAATTTGAAGAATAAGCAGCTGTGCTAGGAGTAGGTGATAATGTGCAGTTGTGGAACACTTGAAGGTGTATGATGCCTAACTACAGTTAAAAAAAAAAAACCAGAAACTCTGATATATCCTCAGACCGACAGCTGAGCAATACTGAAACGTGGCTTTTTTTTGTGTTCTGGTGACGTATCATGCTCTTGAAAGCAGTGGCGGATGCTGGTCTTTCAAGTAGGGGAAGCTCAATTTCTGCCTACATCATATGTGTCCGTTTATTTATACGTAAATTGTAACCTCTGTTCCTTTTTAAGAAAATGATCTTTGACCCTGTCGTACCAACAAGGCGTCTTTTCCAGGGACTTGACTAGTGTCCTCTCAATGGCCTGCAGAGCTAGGCTGCTTAAAGGGCTTGGCCCATGTGAAGTGTGTCCGCCTGTGCTCCCACGGATCTCTACACCAAAGGATCGCTGATTCGCTCATTTTGCTGTCAATCAAAAAGGGATTCAGCCTCAGACAAATCATCCAATCATCATGCAGAAGCTGAGCGTCCGGGCCAGCCGAGGCCAGCCCACTGCCCCATAGGCCCCCAGAGACGCTGAGCGTCCGATGGGCGGGACAAAGCCCAGCATTTATCCAATGACTCGTCTCGTTTCGCTGCGCTTCGCTGCTTCGCTATTGAACCGTTTAAAACACTGAAGCTACGGGAATGATTGAGAGGAAAGCCGAGTCTTTACCAGTGATAAGAAGCTGATTCTGAACAAAAGTTGAGCGCGTTGTAGTGCATATTTATTCAATGACACATACACACAACAGTATATATTTGATCACTTATTTTTTGACATTTTAGGGGAAGCTGAGCTTCCCTTGCAGTCTTAGAGCAATTGCCGCTGTTTGAAAGGTTGTCCCACACAAGCGTATATCTCTGCAGGCCGGACATCAGCAAGTGGGAGTGACATACACAGCAAGTAGGTGGATACCAGCAAGTGGAAGGTTAGTGTTAGGGTTAGGGATCAGTTTAGTATTAGTATTAGGTTGTACCTCCCATTTGGAAGGGTACCACCCACTTGCAGGTGCCTCCGGCCTGCAGAGAAATCCTTCTAATTACATAGGGGAAGATTTTAACCCTGCACATTATAACTCCGTTCCATGGAGCAAAATAACACTCAAAAACAACGGGTAGGGGTAAATTAAGAAATGGGATTCACCAAAGTGTCTGTCATAAACACTGCGTCTGATATCCACTTTAAACCTCATGGTTGGTGCTTTTGAATTTCTGTTTCATTCATGTTCTGTTGTTGCATGCCTTTGAACTTCTGTGTGTCTGTGCACTGTGTCTGATCTCTGTCCAGTGCTTGTGGCTGCTGTGGACAGTTTTGTTTGTTGCCTGTAATGGGAATGTTTTGCTTTTATGAGTGTGTGTGTGTGTGTGTGTGTGTGTGTGTGTGTGTGTTTGTTTGACCATGGGCATACCACAGCAGGCTTCACCTGCTCTTTTTCTGCGGTGTGTGATTGTGTTTCCATGGACAGAGAAGAAGGCAACAGTATGTGGCAAGGCTCTCTCTCTCGCTTTTTCTGTGTGTGTGTGTGTGTGTGTCTGTGTGCGCATGTGTGTGTGTACGCATGTGTGGTCTAAATATTCAACTTGTGGGGACCAAAATCCTTTCACACGCTTACATTGTGAGGACGGAAATAATGCCCCATGACGTAAATCATACCATTTTAAGGTGTAGATGGCCAAGGGTTAGGGTGAAAGTAGTTATGGTTAAGGTCAGTGTACGTTTCCACAAAATGATTGGAAGTCTGTGTAATTTCCCCTTCAACCATAGATACAAGGGGTGTGTTTGTGTGTGTGTGTGTGTGTGTGTGTAGTAAGAATGGCATGTTTGAACATTGCCGTAGACTTACCTCCTTCTCCCTGCTGTGTTTGTTTTATCTGCGTGGACTGAAACTCGCCTGTGCACCTTTTAGTAGAAGGCAACAACCTGTGGCAGGACAGTGTGTGTGTGTGTATTTGTGCGTGCAAATGTGTATGTGTGTCTGTGATGGCTTTTTAGAGTGCCACTTTATAGGAAACACTTCCGATCATCAGCATATGACAACAAACTCTCTCACACGCACAGTCACGCTCAAACAGGTCAGAGAGAGCAGCAACACAGCATGAGAGCCAGTGAAAGTAAAATAGCTGAGAGAGAGAGAAACAGAAACAGAAAGAGGCAGTATAAAGGCAAAGGTATATGGGACTTCAAAGTGAACCAAATAGAAATTCAACAGAAACTCATTCCTGACACACACCTTTTATCTCTCTCTCTCTCTCTCTCTCTCTCTCTCTCTCTCTCTCTCTCTCTCTCTCTCTCTCTCTCTCTCGCTCTCTCTCTCCTGCTATCATACCTTCTGACTCTTCTCAGCTCTTCTCAGAGTGTCTGCCCATGGCCTAGGAATGAACTCTAAACTGAATTGTTCCTGATTTCTAAGCACATCTGTCCTGTACACATCCTCATGCTCTGATTCTATCTTATGCTGCTGCATACCACTCGGCCATTATTAAAGGCTTCATTCTGACAGTAGTTTGAAAGCTTTGGTTTAATTGTATGCTTTTCGTCATTATAAACCCTCATTGACTAGTGTTTTAGTTCCTGTTCATGATATCTATACAGGCTTTACTGACTTTGCTCATGCAGGACTGAGCAGTCCATAAAAACAGCTGACACAGTGCATTTGGACTGAACTAAAGTCACTGAGGTACTCTGAGAATAATTACCTTACCCCACCTCCCTATCTTAAACTAGTCTGATATGGTTTAGGAACCATTCTCTATCCCCATTTATACATCTGAACGTTTCGCAAATTTGTTTTCCGAAAAATTATTTGAAACCTCTCTTTATACTGTGGCTTTAGATAATTGGCGAAATATATATTCCCTACAGTAATCACAAAAATGCATTATTGATATTTCCCTGGATTACGTTTGTGTTTATGTGTAATGATGTCAGAGTGAATGACTTTGTTTTGCTTGTTTTGTGGCAACCGAACGTTTATTCACTGGCATGAAAATAACATTACTATTCTGTGTGTGCGTGTATGTGTGTGCGCGTATGTGTGTTAGGCCTAATGAAGTCGTGAATGTGCTCTGTGCCGTGAGCAGTTGGTAGTGGAGTTGTTGAGGAAACAGATGAGGCCAATTTTAGTCAGAGAGGACATCACTGTGCCTTTATTGCAGTGACGTTGGATAAATACAAAGGAAGTCCACATGGCACAGGAAAACTGTGCGTGTGTGTGTACAGTACAGTACAGTAAGGTCTCCATGGGTTGCAGATGACATGTTTTGTAAAGTAGCTGCCGTATTCAGTATTTATTTATTACTCCAACACACAACTCAAATAAAGACTATGAGATTTAAATTTATTGTTTTTTCAACATATTTAGTCCTCATTTAGATGTTAATATTTAAGTAAAATAAGTATAGATCCTTGACATATTTATCCACATCATGTTTGTAAACAGAGCTCTGTTCATCTATGTCACTAAAGACGAGTGCGTACCTCATTCCACGTATTGCCATACTCCCAACATAGTGCATATGACAAATAATACAATTAATAATACTGAACCCAGACTATAATTAGAAGCTAATTAGACAGGGAAATGTGAACCTTATAGGTCACAAAAATTATATTCTACATACAATGCACTTCATGAGTGCAGAAAATGTTCTTTTATCTGCCTTACAGAGGTTGTAGAGAGATACTTGGGATTCAGACTAGGAGAACTACTTTGTTGAATTTTAAGACAAATCACAGAAATAATTCAGGCTGTCATGATGAACCATTATATTTCAAGAATGTGTTCCACTCTCAGAGTGCATGGACAGTGGAGTCAGATTATTTACTCTGTAAACAGAGTGGAAAATGAGACATAAACTGTGGCCTGTGCTTGTAGTCTCTTAAACACTAAAACATTACATGATTACTGAAGCTTGAATATGATCTTTGTATGAATATCTGTTGAAAAGAGCAGCGAAATTCATTGGAGTCTGATGTTCTAACATTTTTCCATTAGATGCCATGATGAAAATGCTAATATGGTTAATGGAGGATAACCGACTTATTTTACCTCATTGTGCATCACCGTGGGATCCATCCCATCTCATCCCTCCCCCCTACGCAAACAGGCATTGGGCCCCTGTGCTTCTGAGTGTTGTCAGACTCTCTTTAATACAAGGAGAGGTACTGTGAGAAAATATGATTTAAAGGACAGGTAGCATATCAGAGAGGTGGTCATAATATTTTTGCTCATTATTGTAGCTTAAGACCAGATTTAAAACTAATCAATCTCTTCCTTGTGTGTTTTTTTAATACACATATCATAGAAAAGCTCCATTCTCCTTCTAGTAAAATATGTAAACAGTGTTAAAATGTCAAAACATCCTGCTCTGCTCACACATAGTCTATGTTTGAAAACTAGGTTTTGAATTCATCATGGCTATGATATCACAAACATTGTTAAACTGAAATGTAATAAGTGGCCTATGGGGGGAAATATGTAAAAAGTACACTATAAAATATGAACATGACACTTTTAAAGGGCACGCGCTTGGTTGTAGAGTGTTAATAAATTTAAATATCTTAACTTAAATATACTGGGCTCTGCAGTGTACAAAGAAGTGTGTGTATGTGTGTGTGTGTGTGTGTGTGTGTGTGTGTGTGTGTGTGTGAGTGTGAGTGAGTGAGAGAGAGAGGTGTTCCCCAAAGGGGGAATCTACAACAAGGCCATTCATAGCCATGCCACTTGAACATGAGTCACCTACCTGTGCCTCAGGGGGGAGTAGCGCCCCCCTGTGGCCAGCTGTGTGTGGGCCAGGCCCTGTTAGCATTTGGAACAGAATGACAGCGAGATGCACGCTCCCGTTAACAAATTCTCCCACAGCCTCGTCCTGTGAGTCATGCTCTCATTCTCTTTCTCTCTCTCTCTCTCTCTCTCTCTCTCTCTCTCTCGCTCTCACTCTCACACACACTTACACTCACACATTCTGAGACACACAGTGCTGTAACTCAAGCTCTGCTGAGGAGGACATTAACATACAACGGCATTTCCACTCGCTCTGAGGGATTTTCCCTAAATCAGGAAAGACATGGCAACCTAAAACGTAAAACTTGCTGTAGTGTTACACTGTGCTCACTGCCATCCACTTTATCAGAAGCTTTAATTTGTACCTTCCAAACAGAGAGGCGCAGTTTGTAAGGGTTGATTAATATAAATAAACATGACTTTAGAATATGAGACATTAATTTGAGTGTGGGTGTGTTCATATTTAAGACCTGCCTACTTTACTTTACAAACATACACTATTCTACTGGTCACTTACCTCATAGGTTAATGCTATCTGACTTTGTAAGAGGTGCCACCAAATATAGCATCGTTGTCCAAAGAAAAATATGTATCTCCAAAATTGTAACATTGTAGGAAAGGAGAAAATCTTAACTTTTAAAGTCAATGTAAAGAGTTTTTTCTTCCAAGTAAATTTGGAGCATTTCTATTGGTCCATTCATCATGAAATATTCACACAGTCCTGTGTTCAAATAACTGTTTTATTAAAGAATTGTCAATTTTTTTGGACAGTGACAAAATTCCAATGTTGCAAAAATAAACCTAAATATGATAGTCACAAAGCTTCATGAAAAATGCAGCTCTTACAGGTTCAAGATTAAAGTCAGAGATTTTAGCGAATAAAATATGAATATTTTGAGAATAATTCAGAATATTCTGAAATTCTCTCACAGCATCTAAAACTTCTAAATGAGAGATTTAGTCAGTAATTTCCATCTGAAACATTTGCCCACTATTGGCAAAGCAGGACGGTGGGATTGTGTTGTGAGTGGACACAGCAGATGCAGCCAAAAACACTTTTCATTCATTTTACATACATTCCCAGTCAGCAGTCCCTAATGAGGCCCCATTGGTGGAACATGGCCCTAGGCTCTGTGTGTTTTAGTGGGACCCTGGTGGGCTGCCTATAGTGGGTTTTCCTCATGATAGGTAGATATTGTCTAATGTTGGGTTGCTTATGTCAGCCACATGTTTAACTTATCCCAGCCCTGTCACTGTCCCTGGAGAGCATCTTTGTATGAAGCCAACATTTAACCCATGGATTAAACTTTCTGGTACTCAGCTGGACTGCATAAATGAGCCCCACATGTTTGTGTTGTCTGGGTTAGGCATGGAGAAGTCCAGTAGACAAAAGCTGCTCTGTGCTTAGAAACTGAGACTAAAGCATGGACAACACAGACAGTGCCTTGATAATATAATGCAACTTTGTTAGTTTGTTTCTATAGAGTAGATTCCCTTAGGAAAACTATGGCTTTTCTAAATTATAAGAAGGATTATGAGAAGAGGATCCTAGGAGCGATGGTCTGGACTCTGTGACCCAGCTCAGTGACTACATCTCAGATGTGTGTAGAGTTAGTGATGTCTCCTTTGGCTGCGTCCATGGTTTTTTTTAATGCCCACAACCCTGGAAGTCACACCCCCCCTGGACATTCTAGGTCTGTGTGTGTGTGTGTGTGTGTGTGTGTGTGTGTGTGTGTGTGTGTTTGTAGCCTGTGAGTTTAAATGAGAAACACATTGTGACAGTCTCTTCATCTTCACACATTGCTGATGTCTTCTCACCGTGATGTTCTATTTCTTACAGACAAATGCACACATCATTAAAAGTCATCTACTTTTTCCATTTACAGGGAACTTCAATAATTCACAGACTCTTCTTTCAGTAAAAAAGAACAGTCTCAAGTATTAACATATCGACTGTAGACATGCTGAGGCTTCTTATACAGAGATATTTGGATGAAGGCTCTGTCTGTGCTGGTTGACATCAGAGATGTAACTATGCTTATGCTTTACTTTGGGGATCTGAGGTCAATCTATGGTTCTGCTTTGATATGGAGTGTTTTCATGACTGTTTTTACAGTTTTGGACATTTGAGAGGTACTTACCCATGCTTCTGAGATTTGTTTCGAGATTTAAGATGTGTGAATGCTAGCAGTCTCGAGAATGTGAATACTTTTTGAGGATGGAGTTGTGTCCGTGTGTCCAGCTTTGATATTTCAAAATGTTGTCAGGCTTCTGATATTTTGATATTTTGACCAAAAACAGGAAGATAACATACCACAGATTAACTTTAAGGACAAATGTATCATTTTTTGCATAACATTTTAGGTTTCAACCAACTGTACACTCTAAAGCTCTGTGCTGCTGTCACTCAGTCTTTTTAAACTCTTAGACTCTGACCACCCTCTCTAAGTCTGCAGCTGTTTTATTTGATTCTTTTTAACAGTTTATATGATTCTGGCCTGTTTTTATTTAATTGTTTAGTTTTGTTTTAGATTTTCTTATTTTTTTTATTTATTCTGCCTGTCATATAATATAATATTATTTAAATGTGTCATTATTGGTTCAGCAAATATTCCAGGAACATCAAATCACTGGCATGTTTGCAATAATTTTTATAAAAAGAAATTATCTTTATTTTTATATCACTGTGCCTCTCTATATTCTTTGATTATATTTTTTATGCTAAAAATGTAGATTTTGAGACTTTGCCCAGGTTGCTGTTCATGTCACCAAACAGGTGCAGCGGTGTTTCAGATTTTATTATTGATATGAAGCCTGATCTGATGCAGACCATTTGACCTCTGCTGGATGTTTAACATTATTTTCCAGATTTTGGCTGAGACACAGAATGAGACACTGACAACAGTGCAAAGCTCCTCTCCTCTGTGTCTACTGCTAAGGAGAGAGAGAGAGGGGGAAAAGAGAGAGAGAGAGAGAGAGAGAGAGAGAGAGAGAGAGAGAGAGAGAGAGAGAGAGAGAGAGTACACTGTAAAGCTGGTCCTGAGTGAGTCAGACATTTGGGAGTAAATGTGCTGTTATGGGATCAGGTCCGCTTTACCCTGAGAGTTGTTTTAATCAGAACACAGGTGTGAAGGTGAAAGCTGATCCCAGATCAGTGCTACTAGTCCCTGGAGGCTGGTAAATATTCTCCTCCTCCTGACACGCAGGTCAGGGAAGTCTCAGCAGATCTGCTCTGGCAGTTTGACTCAGAGGTTGATACTGATGACTGTAGACTGCTTCTCACTGCCTGCAAAAAGTCTGCGGACCTTGCTTTTGAAATGTTTTAATTTTAAGTGGCATTTTTTTCATTGATTATATTTAACATAGCATAGTGCTGGGTGATGAGCACAAATCATTATCACGAGTAATTAATTTTACCACGATTAAGGAACGATTATTTTGTTTTTGTATGTTTGACCCTCATACTTCAGTGATGAGGCTTGTACTGTAAATATGCTCCAGTATACATTTTTTCTAATGTTGCTGGGAGTGACAGAATCATATGCATACAGTGGGGACATAACAAAATAAAAAAACAGTTAATATTATTGATATAGACACAATTGATGATTAGAAGTTCTGATAGTCAATTTTGATTAGTTTTCGATTAATTGCCCAGCCGTAACATAGCATATTAAAAGGCCCGTATTGTGTGTTTTTCCCTGAGGTTTCCCTTACAATGTCCTTGGTCAGTGACCATATCCAGAGCAGCTTTTGAAGTTAAATGTGTTGGGTTTATGGAACTTATTATTATTATTATTACTATTTACATGAGTAAAGTGTGTCACATGGAGTTCAACCAAGCAGCATATTTGAGTAATTTTCAAAGAGCACATATATTCCATTGCAGTTTGTAGCTGTAAATGTCTGTTGTAAATGGAAACTGAATTTCTTGTTTTCTTGTTTGTGAATTTGTTGTAGTATTTGTCTTCTTGGAGACAGGCAATCATTCAGAAGGGGAAAAAAGTCCTTTACAGGGCTGGACGTGTCGATAGGCTTTAGTGTCCCACAGAGGGGACAGTAGTAAAGCTGTGTGCTGGATATCGGCCAGTCATTAGAGTCTTGGACGCATCGTGGTCACCAGAGATTTCAGGATTTATAAGGTGTTTTCTTACAGCTAATGAATTCAGCAACACCTGCAACATTAGAAAGGGAAACAGAAAGAAAGATATCCATGGTTTGCTGTCATGGTTTTTTTTTTGCATAAGCACCATGTTGGGGACTGATTTTCAGAGTGCAGTACTATGTAAACAGATGGGAAAGACAGATTAATGATCTCATACACAGCTCCTCTTCTTGGAAGATGGAGAGTCTTACAACAAACCAAAGCAAAGAAACTCACCACCTCTTCGGCAGGGGCATAAAGGTTCCCACAGCATTTTGTTCATAAGAGCTAATGGAAAACTGTTAGCACATAAGACTGTTATGCATTTCTCTGCCCTTCTGTCCGAATCTGAGTGAGTTATTCATACACAAGCTTCAGCAATTGTCCTATTTCACTCGTGTTTTGTTTTAGCGTGAAAGAGACTACCGATCCTCTTTTGGCTCATTCCCTGCCCCCTATGCTCTGAGAGAACAAATTATTTGAGGAAAATCTCCAAAAAAACATGTTATCGTAAACCCATCAAAAAATTCAGTTCCCAAATTACAGTTCCCAATAGAGACCGTGCTTTACAATTTCACCAGCTATATTGTGGGTCTGAGTTGTAGTACTAAAAAATCAACCAGGTACCAAGCAGCGAGTAGAGTCTGTGCCATGCAGTTCCAATAAAGGAGGAGGTAAAGGTGGACGTAGGTGGATAATTAGTTAGTTGTGGAAGGAGTTAATGGCAATTGCTGTGCTCTCTGGTTTGTTTACGTTCAGAAGCACTGTGTCTTTTAAGGTGGAACAGTATGTTTGAGGGTAAACATGACTGTTGTTTGTATGTGGCTGAAATTTAGCTTGTCTGTAATTTTTATTCACAAAAATATATATTTTTTGTCACAAAAAAAATTTTTTTTGAAAATTACCCATCTATGGAGCTGGGATCAATCTCAGTTCAGGCTTTTCAATGTTTTGCAGGTCTCTTCGCTGTGTAAACACCTCCAGATGCTGCTTATTTGCCCTAAGCTGAGAGAGAGAGAGAGAGAGAGAGAGAGAGAGAGACAGAGAGAGAAAGCCTGGCGTACCATACAAGGACCCTTCTTTTTTTCACCCATTTACTAACACTGGGTCTTCTTAATTACACATTACACCTTTTGCGAGCACATAAAAAGACAGGAGAGCTAACAAATAGTGAGGAAGCATCATCTGAATTTTATAAAAAGTGCCTTTAAGTTTTATTATTAAAAAACTAATAATAATTACATTTCCATTGAAAACTACAGCAGGAAAGATAACAGTAAGAAATTATGATATATATTAATATATTCATGTAGAGTTTATTCCAAGCAGTTTGTTTCTAAGTCTGTTTATATTGTTTCATTTATCATTACATTTTCACACCATGTAATAGATAGCTGGTATTTTTCATTTTTGTCACAATATGGAAACCAATTAAAACAGAGATACAGTGTTGGTAGCCTTTACCTGGTTAGTTGCTTGCCTCTGAAAAACAGACAAGGAAACAATCCTGGCTTCTTTAGGTGCCAGTAAACATGGTCCTAACTTTAGCAAACGGGTTAAACGATTTGATAGTTTGGAGAGTACTCTGTTATCTCTCTCTCGGTGTGTGCGCGTGTGTGTGTGCGCTCGTGTGTGTGTGTGTGTGTGTGTGTGTGTGTGTGCGTGCATGTGTATGAGTGTGTGAGGCACGTGTGTGGATTTATTAATTCTAATCAAAATAAACGGTGGCCACACAGGACAAGTGAGTGCTCAATCCCCTCTGCCCAGCGGGATTGTGGGGCATGATTAGAGTGGGTCGTCTTGGGAGTATGTCCCACTGAGACAGAGACTTTATTTTAAACACTGTTCTGTGACCAGTGTTTTATATGAAAGTGCATCCTCAGGCCCAGGTATCTTCACACTCATTAACCTCAGCTTCAGTCTATTACTCCTGTCTGGAGTCACCCAAAACCTGTGTGTTGTCACTGTCCACCAGCAGATGAAAACACCAGCTGCCTTTACCTTGCTCTGTATTATCCAGAAAACAGAAATTACAAATTCTACTTCAGTGTTTTCGTTTTTATTCATTTTTATTTATTATATAGTTTTGTTAAAAAACAGCGACGACAACAACGACAATAAATTTGCATGTATCTGCAAATGTAGCCTTTCAAAAATGATTGAATAAATGAAGGGTCCAAAACTGTTTAGAAGTAAACCCTGAACATTTATCAATGTGGTCTGAAACAGAACGGAGAGAACAATGGAAACATTTTGAAAGATTCTTTTAAACAATTTTTTTAAACATGGTTCTCTATTGAATTTTAGAAAGCAGGATTTAATTTGTGACCTCAGATCCTTCACAAGACCTATCAGAGTTATGTTTATGCCACTCACGTGAATAAAATAAAAATAAACTGCCTTCAGCACAGGATCTCAGTACAATGTCCCAGAGACACATTTTTCACACAGTTCCACAGGCTCTGGACCCACCGCGACCCTGAATTGGATAAGCGGTTACAGATAATGAATGAATGAATGAATGAAAAAGTTTTGAAAATGTTTAGTCAGTGTTTTTCCTGACTAATACAAATACCAAAACATAATTTTAAGAATTATAAAAAGATAATTATAATGTTGTTCACAAGGGCTCTTATAAAATAATATATATTTTTAGAGGAAAATGTAAAAAAAAAATCTCCTGGAAAAAAGATTTTATGAAATATGATTTTATCATATTCATATTACTCATCATAAGACATCTTGTACATGTTTTTAGCCCTTGGCTCTGTTTCACTGAGGTGAAAAGAGGCTGAGAAAGTGCCTAATCAATTTGTAACGTCATCAATTTGCATCATGTGCTACAGAACACAATCAGTCCGAACATTACCACAGGGAGGCTGCGACTGGTAGAAAGGAATCACATGACATTATTTTGGCCTGCGAGATTACCAAGTCTCAAATTGAAGTAGCCTCAGAGGGACATGCATGAAATAGAAGTTTAAAATGAAAGCAGCAGCTCCTTTGCCCATTTTTAATTTCTTTTCCTCTGTCTGGGTGTAATCGATAACGCCATCTTTCAGCAACTCCAAGTACCTCAGGAGAGACGGCTGTAATCAGAGGCTGAGTTCCATTTACAGAGTGCTTTATACGAGCTGCTCAGAGCAGATGAGATATTGCTGAAGTCTCCTGTGTTTCCCTCCACAGGTAGCAGACACATTACAGCACAAAATGAGCTTTCATTTTTCAGCACATAAAAACGCCACATTGCTCAAAGAAGTGTTTGACCAGAAACAAACTTTCTTGTGAGAAGTGCTAACTTTATCTGATTTTGGTTAAATGTTTCTTTTAACAGTATAATGTCTTATGTCAAGTATGGTGTGTTATTTTTAGATACTTGAAGGCAACTTTGTTAGAGGGTGGCATGGTGGCACAGCAGGTAGTGTCGCTGTCACACAGCTCCAGGGATCTGGGATTGTGGGTTTGAGTACCACTCTGGGTGACTGTCTGTGAGGAGTTTGGTGTGTTCTCCCCGTGTCTGCGTGGGTTTCCTCCGGGTGCTCCGGTTTCCTCCCACAGTCCAAAAACACACATTGGTAGTTGGATTGGCGACTCACAAGTGTCCATAGGTGTGAGTGAATGTGTTAGTTTGTGTCACCCTGAAATGGTTAAGCAGTTACAGACAATGAATGAATGAATGAATTAATTAATTAACTTTATTAGAAACACCTCCCTTACTTCTGCATAGTTAGTGAATGTGTCTTATGTATTGGTCTCCTAGCCTGTTTCTGACCACAGAGCATTTAAACCATATGTTTAATTGAAAATATTGCAAAGACAAAGGGTTTGTCCTAAAACCTAGTGAGCTGTCTACATAGATTGCATTTTATGTAGGCTGTCCGAATTCTTAGAAACTTTAAATATGCCACCTACTGAGGCATTAAACCATTTTTTTTACCATCTAAGGCAATCCTATGAGGCAACACAACCATAACTCCAAGCTATTTCGCTCATATTTTAGGGCAGAATTATTGTAATCATGATAAAACAGGAACAGCAGGAATTGGGTAATGCTAGAAAAACAAGTTAGGTTAATTAGCAACAGGTCAGTGAGATGATTGGGTTTCAATCACAGAGAGTCTTTTAGAAGTGAAAGACTAAAACTGTTCAATAATGTTTTTCAACTTAATATAATAAAGAACTTGGGAATTTTGTCATCTACAGTACAACACCAGCATCAGCTGGCTGTGATCTTTGGGCCCTAATGTGGCACTAAATTAAGAGACATACAGACTGTGGTGGAGATTACTGCAGAGGCTCAGAAACACTTTCTAAAACCTCTGTATGTGAACACAGTTTGTTGGAGGTGGAGACCCTGAGCTGTTGAGCGTGTGTCCTCAGTTCCCAAATGCTAACAGAGTGTTGTTAAAGAGGTGATGCAATACAGCAGTAAACATGCCCCCATACCAGGTTTTTGAGAACATGTTGTTGGCATCAAATTCAAAATAGGCAAATATTTGTCAAAAAACATTGAACTTTCCCAAGTTCAGTAGTTACAATGTTGTGCGTGTATGTTTATATTTAATTTAAATAGTACATCATTGGATTTAGTTTTTATTTTCATTCTGCACAGTGTTCCATGTTTTTTGGAAATGTGGTTTGTACATAGTGAACCCTTTAAATTTGCAATAGAGTGAACACACTTTACTGGAATGGAGAAATGCACTTCAAGGCCAAACAGAAAAGGGGAAACACAGAGAACAAGAACATTTTCTGAATAAGGCCTGATTGACAGCTACTCTGTCGGTAACAGCGTGAATGTGGAGTCTACAAATGTCACAAATAAGCAATTTCTTGGTTATTTGCATTGCTTTCTGAAATCTTCTGTATTTTTATATCAAATAAATGACAGTGAATATAGGCACAGAAGCCTGTCAGAGAAGGTTATGGATAATGTATTGTGCTCAAAACTAAAGAAAGAAATGCCAAAAAAAAAAAAAAAAAAAAAAAAAAAATCAGTACTCTGCCAGAAATGCAAAGTGTTCAACTCATCCTCCATTGACACACGCACACTCACTGGGAGACGTGATCATTATCACCCTTATCTTGTCCCCAAGGAATGCACACCCTCACACACACTTACAGGAATCTGTTACTATGCCAGTGAGGAATTTTTAAAATACACGATCAAGTAAGAAAGTGCATTTTCTCAAGATTTTTTTTCTTGAGCAGTTCATAGGCTATTGCTACAGGGTCATTAGTGTGAAACAGCCACTGAGCAAAAACAGTTTCATACTACAAATACATTACAGTTGTTGCCATGGTATTTGCCATAGTTGCTTTGTTGTTTCTAGGTCTGTTGCTAAAGTGTTTCTGGTGGTTACTAAGGTTCTCCAAGTGGTTGCTGTTGAGGGTGCCAGGTTTTTTTCAGATGGCTACTAAGATGTCCCAGGTGTTGCTTAGTGTCTGCTGTAGAACATGAAAATGTTCTTTGGTGGGTGCTATTGTCCCAGCTGGTTGCTTAGGTGTTGCCAAGTGCTTTCTATTGTAACTCATCTGGTTGATTGTGTGTTAATAATGCATTTGTATTGTACTGTATTGTGACCTAAGACGTCTACACAAATTTTTGTACCCCTGTGCTTCATTTCTATGGGAAAATTCTGTTAAAATGGCTAAATGGCTCATATGCAGTCACTCTATGCCAGATATTAAAAAAAATAATAATTAATGAAAAAAAAAAACCCCGTGTCTGAATTCTGAATTGCTCTACACTCCACAACCATAATAAAAGTGGCCAAGGTGGGGTTTTTTTGTGCTGAGTATGAATGAATGTTATTGCATTGGTAGATGCTAAAATTAATGATATATAGACTATCTCTTTTGTCCATTCCATTTATTTTTCAATATTTTCTGTACAAAGAGATTATTAAAATGGTTCTGTATAACTTTGGGGTTTTGGAGACCTGTCTCTCGTGGTGTGTAACTGCAGCAACTTGTGGAAAACACTTTTTACATGGGTTGTGCTTCCAAAACCTTCAACAATGGACTTAATCTGATGATTGAGGACAAATTTATTTCTTCAAAATAATACATTCTAATACTTTTCTAAAGTGACTTCACATTCATCTAAACTTGGCAAAGTCAGTAGTTTATCAGCAGTCAATCAAAACATTTCTCAGTGAACTTTTGGAAATCCTGCTTATGGTTTAACAAGACATTGTCCATGCTTTAAAATAATGACCCTTATAATGCGACACCTTTACTACTCTAGCTTATCAATTACCTCCAGCTTACCCACCTGTTCTGAATCTAAGAGGATTGGGGTTTTGAGGGTTTGACATCTGTTGTTCTTTTGTGGATTTAATCACATACAATTCAGAGATGTTTGGACGAGAAATAGTTATGCGATTGGTGTGTGTAACATCTATAGACTCGCCTGTCTTTCTTTTCTCTCTCAGTCCATGCTAGCAGGGACGTGAGCTTCTTTATAAACACTTGTTTACGCCATGCCGTGCTCTCTTGGGATGGTGTGAACCTGTCTTGTAAAATGTGCAGAAAGTCTGCATCTCCTTTCTGCCTGGAGAGACCCGGGGTCAAACCTCATGGGAAATATACACATCCAAACTGCACGTCAAACCAAGACTTCCATCGATGCCTTTACTCCCTGGATAGCTGTCGGAGAGAGTTCTGTTTGTCAGTGTGATATGTCTGTTTCCTATATGGAATAGTGTGCCTCCTGTGACCTTCAGAACTACATGGAATTGCACTGAAATTGCCTGAATTGTATCATGAGTGTCATAGAATCTAGGAGATTTGCTTGATGCTCAGAGTTTTGTGAAAGAATGCCTTTAAGGGGTATAAAAATTCAACTGGTATTGTACAAAATTGCAGTTTTTTAAACTTAGTTATTAAATCGTATGTACCTGGAAAAATGAATGCAGTGTTTTTAACAAAGGTGGGGTTGTATCCTAAAAACAATGCTGTACCTGTAAGGGAATATTTAGTGTGAACACACATTTTTTATTTTTAAGAGGGTTATTTTACAAGGGCTTTTTTAGTCGCTTGGGTAACTATCTTGCCAGTGATTTACAAATAATCTGTAATACTTGAAGTGTGCCTCAGAAAAATCTCCAATACAAGGGCTATATAGCTCTAACCCTTTGCCCTACCCCTCCTTCCCAACAAGAATTGAGACACCCTACCCCTAAGCAAAACAGAGGGATAGAGCTCTCTATACTTTTTCTCAGTGGATAGCAAGCTTTAAATCTGGGAGTTCAGATCTATGTTTTGTACTGCCACTTACAAAATGTGGAGTATAATTTGAGGATATTTACTCTAGAATCATGATGTGCTTTTCAGATTTTTCAGTTATTGCATCTCAAATATTTCAAAGCTTTCTCTATTTCTTGACAATGTAATAGGATAACAAAGATAGCTTATTTCCAGTAATGCTGTCTTAAATATATAGATGTGTGTAAATAAAGAAGCCGCTCAGATAGAACAGTATTGTTTTAGTGATTCAAATCAAAATACGTTTTAATAAAGGTCCAACACCTTGATGCCTCTGTCTAGAAGATCTTTGTTGTCTGTGGGGTGCAGAAGAACAGTTGTCGTTCTCTGAGTTCTTAGCCAAGGTTTCAAGTCAGTGATAGCTTTTCTGGCTCTCCTGTGGGCACATCTGTTCCTGTAGGGGCATATGGGGACACAGCATAATGGATGGGCCATGGACAGTCCTCAGCAGGGTCTTCGCTGCATGCACTCACTGAGGCACATCTTCAGTACATCCCATACACAGATTGATGAAGAGTGGGAATTCAGTCTGTGGCTACGCTTTGCCACACTTTGTCCTTGTTGATGAGCCGTTCACTGAAGGCACTACAGCGATATCAGATTTGCAGCCTGTTACACTAGGGGCTACCCATGGTTTGAATAATTTACTTCAGGGTTCGTGGGTATTGTGAGTGGGTGGGAAGCTCTGTAGGCATACCACCTCCGCTCCCCTCTCCGTAACACAGAAGCCGCTTGGCGTAAGCAGCCGCCTCCCACACACGCCACACTGGAGCTTCCTCTCCACACTGAGCCCAGTGATCAAAGTGGCACGGTGTCACAGCGAATCACACTCCACTCTCAACACTGTGACCCAACAGAGGTGTGCAGTACATTACTGAGGCACAGGATACAAGACGTACCACAAACACATTTGATTAGTCTCAAAATACTTGATAAATGTGTAAATTATACTCCACCAATGAGACACAAATCACAAATATGTTTCACTATTCACAAATAAATATATCCCAGTCTGTGTCTCACAGTCTGCAATTTGTTCAAATTCGTATCATTCATGATAACATTGTCATAATTTTTAAAACAATATAAAAAAATCAATATCGTGACAATCGTGATATTCTTACTTGTTTACGTAATGACAGCAGATATTCTGTGTTTGTTTTGTTATTTACTGTGAAGTTTTAAAATTACTTTTTGTATAATTGTTTACATTTTGCTGTTAATAAGCACATACAATTTCTGCACTTTGTTGGGTGGTAGATTTATATGCTACATTATTGTTTTATACAAAATCAGAATCTTGGTAAGTTACAGTTGACAAAATAAGCAAATGTTTACAGATTTTTTTTAATGTTTGTTACATTTGCAGTAAAATAAAACTTAATAAATATGACCATGTAATACTATTGATATATATTCAATACATTTATTTTATTATCATTAATATTAGTATAACAATGATTTCTCAATTCACCCAAATCCACTCCCAAATGCAGCTGTCCATTCACAAATGCAGGCCAAAAAACTACAGCTAAATGGCAGAGTTAGTTTTTGGAGGTGTGGGGCCACCTGAAATGAGAAGCCATTACATTCTAGCTTCTGTGTTTACCTCAGAATTTAAGGTGGAATTGGAAGTTTCTAACATAATGCAGAAAAAGCAGCTGAATAGCATTGTTGAAGGCTGTTGATGTCCTAAATTACACTGTGTTAAAGTCTAGTGGTACTTCCCTGATTTTGCTACAGACATGCAGAAGAGCACCGTGCTTTTTTGTGCATTCTGATATTGTATCAGGCTTTTGAAGGGTTGTCCCTTTTGTAGGGGCAGGTTTTAACAACTACTCACTGTATCTCATGTCCAAGGAATAAGATAACACTTGAAAATATGGGGTAGGCGCAAAATTAAGAAATGTGTTTCACATTTGTCTCTTTGATTGGGGAAGACAGAGAATCCCAAAACTAAAAGCTGGTAGTGAATTATAATAAAAATTGCACAAGTTGAATCATGCATAGAAGCTCACATGTTGCAATTGGGTTGTGGTGATATGCTTCGGTTCTGGTCGGTGAGTTAGTGGCCAAAGCCTTTTAAGTAATTTCAAATATAAGTGCTTACCAGCATATAGTACTTCCCCACAATAAAGCAACAATGTAAGCACTTTGTTTTCCTGCTTCTGTTGCTGTGATTGTGTTATGCGTTGGGAGGCGCTGCAGTAGTTAGTCACTTGTTTTAATAATTCATACTGCCTTGTCTTATAAGCAGGCTTTATTAATATTTTCTCTGTTCACCATAGTGGAACACTGGACATTATGTACAGCCTCCGGTCCCGAGGCAGTGCAGACAAATGTACACTTCACTCAGAGCTAATGAGCTGAAGACTTTCCAAGAACATTAGTTCTAAAATTGGACTAATTCTGCAGCCTGTGAAATTTTAGATGTGGAATTATCTTTAGAATTTATGTAAAATTGGCTTCCTCCAGGCAAATTTTCTTCTTACCAGAGAATGAGTAATTAAATATATTTAAAACATTAAATCAGATTGGAAATCAATGTCAGTCAAAACGGATGATTTGGATAGGGTGGAGCTTATGATATGGACATTTCCACACTCAAATAATTGAAGTTATGTAATAACAATTTCGGGAGTAGGACCACATCAGAACTCCTCCCCTCAGCCGTATATACCCTGCGTAATTCAAAATCTCACTTCCACCTCAACCTCTTTTTTTGTATGAATCAATCTAGTGGGTGGGTTGGCTCCATATGACTTCCAATGCCACCCTGAACTCCTCCCCAGAGACTTCTCAGTTCACCTCCCCTTTTTAGCCTTTACAGACATGGTCCCTACTAGTAAACTGGGCTTTTTGTATCTATTATTTTTTAACTTTACATCCATTAATTCATCCATCCACTGACATTTTATCTTCTCTTATTCTGCTATTCCATCTGCTCTCTCTCACTCTCTCTCCCTCTCTCTGACCTGTCATATTGTATCTGAGTCTTGCCTCTGTTGGCCTCAGCAACTGAGGGTGGAGGCGGTCAAAAACCTGGGGGTCTACGGGGCACACAGAGTTAGCAGTGACAAACCCTCAGGGGTTAGCAGCCATAGACTCACAGGGGTAGCAAGCCATTAGCTTGTACAAATCTGGCTTTAAGGTTTGAGTCAAGTTCTCAAGGCGCACATAAAGCTCCAGCTAAGCTTCTTAGTTTTGGTCATTATGGAAAATCTGGACCTGCTGACCTTAAGTGTGGTGTGTATTTGTCATGGAAACAGATGTTGAGTCAACACTCCCCACCCAAAAAAAATAAAAATAAAATAGAAAAGATTTCTGCAATATCTCTAACATGGCTTTCACAGTGGTTTAATATGAAATACACCATTTGTCTTAGAAAGCTTTTTTTTTTTTTTTAAATTGGATTGTGTAATGGAATGCCCTCGGATTTTCATTGGTTTCTGTGTGCATTTTTTTAGAACTTTGTTGTTTGGTAATGTGTGATTTGTTTGGGTTTTTCTCCTTGAACAGCTCTGAAATGTTATGTCGGGTGTTTGCTAGACAAAAAAAACCATGTTGAATCACATTAAAATCACCTGTTCTGTGCATGTACACATTATTGTAAGGACATGGAGCTCCTATGAACCCAAAACGGTGAAATAAGACCACCAAACAGATATTGTAAAATGGAACAAAACAAGCCATTCTGATTTTGTGTTGCATCTTCTACAGAATGCAGATAATTTAGAATTCTCCTGCCTCTTTGTCGGGCATGTTTATGTGGAAAAACCAGGTCTAACAGAGCAGAACAAACAAAATAATTGTGGAGAAATGTGGAGAAATTGATTTAATACTGAGAAAGTGTACAGAGAAGAAAGAGAAAATGGCTAAACACCAGAGCTTCTGCTCTTCTCTCCTCACTTCTCGACTGTCGCGCTGAACTGAGCTGTGGTTCACTCTCATTTTAAGGAACAGCTGCTGAAACTGGATGTTCTGGACAGGGCTGTTTAAACAAGGTGTGAACGATGCTGTGGTGTTTGTTTCTTATGGTATTTCGACCATAGCATGTCCCCAGAGCTATGTAAAATAGCTATGCAATGTCTTCTTTAAAGACTTTTATTAAATAAAGGCAAGCAGATTGTGGCTGATGCTTTTTAAATCCTATTACTTTTACTTTTACTCCTCATTAGAAACATTATCATATTAAGTGCCTTTACGCCAATAAAGCATGACATAAAGCATAAGGTGAGGATCTACAGTGTGAAGATCAGCAGTTTCAGTTCAAATTAGCATAAAGGTTATAATAAGTCATCAACTGTGGCTTAGTGGGTTTGCATTAGACTCAAATGCTAACACCATGCTTTCGTATGGCCTGATTTTCCTGTTTTTATTTATTTATTTATCTATTTATTTATTTATTTTGCTATATCATTATATATTATTAAAAGCATCTGAAGCAGAATTGCTCTGAAACATGAAAATACAGTGTTTCTGTCCTTGTGTTACTGTTAATGGACTTGTTTTTTTTTCTGTTTGTTTATCTCCTCACAGAACATGAAAAACATCGGCTGTGCAAGAGCACGGAGTACATGAATCTGCATTTCAAAGTCAAATGGTTCTACAACGAGTATGTGAGAGATCTGCCTGCCTTCAAGGGAACGCCGCCCGAATATTCACTGTACGTATCTATTAGTGATGAGGAGAGTTGTGTAGCAGTGGACACACATCATAGGTCTTAATATTTGTAGAAACCTGCTTATCATGGGAAGCTTCCCACTGTCGCAGTGAAGATATCAATTTGAAATGTAATTCTTTGTTCAAAGTTTAGTGCCTACTTTGCACACAATGCTCCTCTCTCTCTTTCTCTCTCACTCACTCACTCACACACACACACACACACACACACACACACACACACAAACTGTCTAATCCATTATTGTTGATATTATGCAAGGGTTATGAGAGCTCTTACGAGAGAGTTACACAGGAATTGTGCGAAAGCTCTGATGGGAGTTGTGCAACAGCTGTGCGAGAGCTATAAGAGAGTTAGGGGAGCACTGTCAGAGAGTAATGACAGCTACAAGAGAGCAACGCAAAGGCAGGTGACTATGAGGACAGACGGACACACCTGTCACTCACACAAACCTTCAGTGAAATTGATTTTCCTGCAGTTTATTAACATTATCTTCATCCACGCACTCCTGACTTCTCGCAGTTTGAAAGAAAGAGAGGGGACAGGAAAACTTGTAGCCCACTTTCACTTATTGAATTGTCAGGGCTTATTTTACATGTAACATATTTGATATCTGCCAGAAAAAGACACATTTTCAACTCAACACTTACATGCACTTGCATGTAAGTGTAAGACAACAGGATGTTAGCAGCAGATTTTTTAAGTACTCTAAGATGTGAGAGGATTATTGTGATGCAGATGCAAGGTTGGGACTCCATGGACCTGACTTGTTTTTCCAGCACACAACAATGAACTCTTTTCTACTGTATGGAACCTACTCAACTCTGCTTGGCTTGGCTTAGCTTTTTTTGCTTTTCCACTAGGTAAATCTGGTACCTGGTCCCTGAAAGCCAGTAGTTTTTTAGTCCCTGCTCACACCAAGTTTGACGCGTACTAGTACTAAACATGACATGTACATTTTGCAGAGACCTGACTGGCCAGAGAGATTGGCAGTCCTCAAAACCGGCGGGGACATCCATGACTGACGTGCCCTTGATCAAAGGCACTGAACCCACAACTGCTCCCCAGGTGCTGGGGATGACTGCCCCCCGCACTGGGTGTGTGGTCACAGCCCCTAGTGTGTGTTCACTGCCACAGATGCCAAATAAGTGCACGTTGTATTATATACACTGACTAGTCATTGGAACGGTGGCTGATTAAAAAAAGAAAGAAAAAAAGTCCAGCAAGAGCTGGTCGTGCAACAACAAAAAAACTTTCTGTGAACTGGGAAATGGAGTCATGTTCAGTCCAACAAACTAAAAACAACACTTGAATACATGAAGGGTAAACAGTGCCTAAGGTTACTGCTGCCATTGTTGTGGTTTTCAAAGCCCGCAGTTGCCATTAGAGATGGGGTTTTGCGACCTCACCAGCTACATTTCTCGGGCAAGCTGTGGTAGTGGAAAAGCGACCAGGGAAAAGCACACTCAGCCATGCTATGTTGAGCCGATACCGTGCAGTTTAAATGCACCTATAGATGCTTGATCAGATTGTGGTCTGGGGAATGTGGTGGCCATGTCAATACCTTAAACTTTTTGTCATATCCTTTAAACCATTCCTGAACTTTGTTTGCAGTGTGACATGGTGCATTATCCTACTGAAAGAGACCATGGTCATTAGGGACCAGGTACCATCTAATTTCCAGGTCGGCATCACAAATGTATCCTGTTTGTCCACATGATAGAAAAGAGAATATGATTTGTGACTCAGTCTAGGTCTTCCATTGCTCTCAGGGCCATGTTTTGATGGCCACGTAGGTGTTGTCAGCAATCAGCTTGGGGACTCAGATCTGTCTGCAGCTACGCAGCTCCATATACTTTTCTATCAGAACCAGCATTACATTTTTCAGCAGTGCGTGACCCTCTGTGCATTTGGATCAGACAGTATAGTCTTAGTTTACTCCCTTTGTTCATCAGCAAGCCCTAGGCCCAGCCCCCATGACCCTGTTTTTCAGTTCACCTGTTGTCCTTCCTTGGACCAGAGGCTGTACTAATACCTGCATAATGGGAACACCCCACAGCACCTGCTATTGTAGAGATGCTCAGTTGTTAAGTCATCAGAATTTGGTTCAGATGCTTATGCTCGCTCATTTTTTTTCTTGCTTCCTTTCAAGTTCCCTTGCTGTAAAATATAACACACACCTTGTCAGACAATGAATCTTGTTGCCTGTAAGTAAGTAGCAATGTATAATAACAATAATATGCCTTTAGGTAGACTTTTGTAACAAAAAGAAATATTTTGTGCACACACACAAACACACACACACACCCACACACACACACACACACATGGCTGACTTTAGCATTCTTTTTAGCATTTTTTTTCTTTTTTCCGCATGTATTTTTGTCCCAATGTCCCAACATTAATTTTGTTCCAACCAAACCCATTCTTACCCATAATTATTCACCTTCAGAAAGAAAAAATACACACAAAAAAAGAGGAACCTCTGCCTCCAGCTACAAAGGAAAAGAAGCCAAATAAGCAGCACACAGATATGTCAACTAGGTTCTTTGTAAAGAAGCAGTAATGAGGAAGAAAGGATAGTGTGACCATATCCGGACACTTTAAGCACAGTGAATTCACCCAGGCATTCATGTTGTAGCCTTCCAGACATTACGATGGAGTATTCATTTAAAAGTATACTGTTAGAAAAGTAGGGCAAAAGTTGTTTTACTGGCATATGATTGCTCATTTCATCAAACCATTGTTTCAAACTTGAAGCCATTATCTTGACTGATCTAAATTGAGTAGCTGATTAATGATGTATAATATAAATGTTTAAGTGCAACCACATGCAGTTATTTTAAATAAAAGTTTAAATATTGACTAATTAAAAGTTAGATCTGATCCTTAAAGTTGAATGTCAAAAATGACAATAGAACATGTCTTTTATATTGTTTTAAGAACCAAGGCCACTATTCTATGCACAAACTGAAAATACTTTTTATATTTTTCTAAGTAGTCGCTTTCAGTGTGTATTTTTTTTTTCTTTTTTCAGACATAACCTTCATATCTTTTAAATAGGGCCATATATTGCATGCTATTATTTATTATTTCTTCTAATGGACTGGATTCTACATTTTTCTATAATTACATTGTCTTCCACTGTAAGAAGTTAATTCCCAATATTTTCAGTGCAGTTGCAATCCTTCTCTCTCTCTCTCTCTCTCTCTCTCACACACACACACACATTCTCTCTCACATGCATGCGCACACAAACACATGCGCACGCACACACACACACAGACACGTTCAATCTCCTCCCTCTAACTGCTGCACAATATGCTTAGCTTATCAGGCGGGTCAATTTTAATAGGAACCTTTCTGGTCTGATTTATAGCTGGACGTATGGCCAGGGAAGGGCTTTTAATGAGAAACGACTTGCTGTCATCATACGTAAACTCTGCGCTCATACTCACGGATTTATGAAGTCATTATTTTAGCCATGCTGCTGTTTCTGTCATAGTTACAACAGTGCACACAACATAAGTTTAACTAATAGAGCCCTGGGATCATTTCAGTCTTCCAGAGCTCTTTGAGCTCACAGTCTAAGGAAAGATGTATGTGTGTGTGTGTTTGTGTGTTTGTGTGTGTGTGATGTATGTGTGTGTGGTGAGTGTGTCATCATGCCATGTGTGTGTGTTGTTTGGGTGATGTGTCTGATTGTGTCATCATGTGATGTGTGATTTGTTGTGTTTGCAATTGTGTGATCTTGTGTTGTGTGTGATCATCATGTAATGTGAGTTATGTGGATGATGTTTGAAAGAGAAAATTTTGTGTGTCTGTGCTGGTTGTGTGTTCTTGTTGTTTTTATCCTCTGTTTGTGCACTTCCTCCGAGAGGTAATTGGCCCTCGTCAGTGAAATTTTTAATGAGCTGTAGACAGTCTCCAGTGCTGGAAACCGGCCAAACCTTCACAAACAAGAACATTCCTCAGAGCTGGGGACTTTCTGAGGATGAAAACAAATGCAGTTTAAGGCAGAGTCCAAATTACAGGAAGGGGGGGTGGGGGGGAGGTGAGGGGGCTGGCCCTCCTAATTAAGACTTGGATCCCACAATAAGAGGAAAAAACATACATTGGGGGAGGGAATGTCAAAACATATCTTTTTGTAATTGTAAATATTGCAACATATTTCCCATATTCATGCTTGGGGGCACTTTGTAATACACTTTAGACAACCCTAAATTGGCCAATACTGTATTGTGTTTCGTCGGCCTGTCTAAGTTCCATCCTGGGTCACGTCTTCTTTAAGGTTGCCATTGTGCAGCCAGAGCAGGCACTGTATCTTACTGTAAGTAGCTCACCATCTTAAACTATGTTTAATACACTATATTGCCTTTTGAGTTTCTGAATTAGACATATGGATGAGTGCTAAAATCAGCTAGATTACTGTAAGGATTGTATAACTTCATTTCACTGAAGCACGTGCCTGCTCTACTCTACACACTTAAAAATGATGTTTCTTCAAGGATTTATTAGTAATGAAAACAGTTCTATATAGAACCCTGGACACTCTGAAGAACCTTTGCATGATTAAAGTGTTCTTTGCACAGTGGAATGTTTCTTTAGACTGATAGAGAATGTTCTGCAAGTGGTTCTATTTAGCACCTTTTAGAAAAGGTTTCACGTTATATAGGGTCTCCCATTAAAGGGACTGACATGAGTGACAAAATGGATCATTTCAATTTCTTTCACAAGAAGCAAACTTTATTAAAAAAAAAAAAAACTATACAAATAAAAGAGCAGCTATGCACTGCACCACCAGCACAAACTGTATTCAATGATGCAGACAAATAAACTATCAAAGGATAGTGGACAGATATTATCTGCTCTGTTGTGGAGAATAAGAACAGTGCAAATTTTCCTTTTGAGTCAAGCAGCAGAAATTTTTAAATTAAGCTGTATACAACAATTTCAACAATTTTGTTGAAAAGCAAGTATGGTCTTGGACTTTTAGCACTGCAATTTCAGAACTGTGTTAGACATGTGGTGTTCCTCTCTCTCTCTCTCTGTGTGGTGGTACCTTTTGCTGTCCTTGTGGGGATACTTTCAAAGGTACATATTCAGTAACTTTAGAAATGGTTTAGAATGGTTTAGAATGGAATATATTATGTTGATTTCATACACCCCGTTTTACCACGAGGATCTATATGTTTATTTATTTCACACAATTCTATAATGTATTGAACCCTGTTTTTGGAGGAGAGAATGTAATGTTGTACCTTTAAAGGTACATTTAAAAAAAAATTATCTTTTGTAACAATAGATGTACCTCTGACAAATATTTTTTTTTTCTGGGAGTGCACATGTCTCTCACTCACTCTGTCATTCCTGCTGCATGTATATAGAAAAAAGTCCTTTAAAGCTAGACACTGACAAGACTTCCAAGTCTTGAAAGCTGTTGGCCTTGGAATCATCTACAAATTGAAGTGACGAGCCAAACACCACACACAGATGGCTCAGTCAAATTCAGCGTCTGTTTTCTCCTCTGTTTGTTCTGTTTGTTTGGTTGCAGTACAAGTGGCTACAAAGCTTCCTCATGTCTCCCAGAGAGTGTCAGAGGAATACAGGGAGAGATCTGTCACTGTTCACCTCCATGCACCGTTTACATACAAAGCAAAACAAACTCCCTCTGATTTGTGTTCATTCAGAAGCTCAGCATTTTAAGGTGGAGTATGAAATGGGAGTGTGAAACAGTACTGTAGCATATTCGTGGCTGAAGGTTTACTGTAAATTGCCTGTACATTTTTATTCACTGAAACTTCGTTGTATCTCAAGTTGTTTTGTTTTGTAGCATTTTCAGTCTGTGTTTGCCTTAAGTAATTTGTAACCACAAAAATACCCACCTGTGGAGCAGATATAGAGCACCACCCTCAACACTTTTCATGTTTTCCACAGTCATCCAAACACCTCCAAATGCCATTTTTTGTGGCACAGCCAGCGACACACAGAGAGTACACAGAGAGGTCAGAGGTGATATGAAGGCAGAGGTCCTTGTTTTTTCCCTTTACTGAGCTAGGACCTTTTTCCAATGTACATTCCGAACTGAGATATAGCAAATGGTGAGGAAACATCCATCTAGATCTAGATCCATCTATCGAGCCTGGTTGGCTCAGGGGACTCCGGAGACAGCCGACAGGTACCGAGGAGCCAAGCGGCTCGCGGCCTCGGCAGTCGCTGAGGCAAAATCTTGGGCGTGGGAGGAGTTCGGTGAGAACATGGAAAACGACTTTTGGTCGGCTCCGAGAAGTTTCTGGCAAACCGTCAGGCGACTCAGGAGGGGAAAGCAGTTTTCCACCAACACTGTATATGGTGGGGGTGGGGAACTGTTGACCTCGACTGGGGACGTCACCAGACGGTGGAAGGAATACTTCGAGGATCTTCTCAATCCCACCAGCACGTCTTCCGCAGAGGAAGCAGAGCTTGGGGACCCCCGGGGGGGGGGGGGGGACCAAGAACACGCTGGAGAGACTACATGTCTCGACTGGCCTGGGAACGCCTCGGTATACACCCGGAGGAGCTTGAGTCGGTGGCTGGGGAGAGGGAGGTCTGGGTTTCTTTGCTCCGACTGCTTCCCCCGCGACCCGGACCCGGATAAGCGGTGGATAATGGATGGATGGATGGATGGATGGATGGATGGACATCCATCTAGAATTTTTTTATCATTATTTAATTATTTTATATTTTTATTATAAAATTGCAAGTATCACTTTTAAGTCAATACATTACTTTTAGTAAAACATACTACTATATGTGTTATTACATTTTATGTATACAATGTATATAGCTATTTGAAGCTGAGCTGAATATTGGGATAGAGAGTAAGGGAAGGAGGGAAGTGGAGAAATGAGACAACTCAAGAAAGACATGAGATTACTAGGCTCTTTTTCTTAGGAGTATTTTTTGAGCAATAGGAGTGTTCACATCCCTGTTTTTTTATTTTATTTTATGCAAGTGATGAAAGACCAGAGAAATCCAAGGAAGGGTGGACATGTGAAACAAAACCATACCAAGATTAAACTGGGTTCTTTGAATCATTGTACATGTCAACACCGTGTGTCAGAGGGCATTGAGAGAGAGAGAGAGAGAGAGAGAGCATGTCCAGAGAGAAAGAGACAGTGAAGAGTACCTGCAGAGGACTTCTGGGCAGAGGCAGCTAAAAAAAAAGGACAGCTGAGGAGATGCAGAGAGAAAACAGCTGAGTAGATCCAGAAAGAGAGACATCAGTGGACATCCAAGGAGAGGGAGACAGCTGAGAACCACAGATAGTCAACGGATTAGATCCATAGAGACAGACAGCTCAGGAGATGCAGAGATAGAGGGAGCGACAGCTGAGGACAACCAGAGAGAAAAACAAAGGAGACGACCCAGAGATAGAAACACCTGAGAAGAACCAAAGAGAAAATCAAAGGAGAAGATCCAGAGCTAGAGAGTGGGAGACAGCCGAGACACACAGCAGTGAGTCAGAGACAGCAGAGCTTAAACTTTTTTTTGAAAATTCAAGAAAGCACACAAACCTGTGTCTGTGGAGCTGGCACTGACCCATAGGCTGGGGTTTGTCCAGATGGACATTAATTAATTTCAATGCATGTTTTTGAAGGTGCCTTATGTGTCTCTGTGAATCTGAATATATCACTTTCAGAGCTGTCTCTCTGACCCACTCCTGGCAATTGTGGATGGTGGATGGTGGTGGGGGGGTGTGTGTGGGGGGGGGGGGGGTAGTGGCTTTAAAGACAACAGAATAGCTGATTATAAAAATGCCTTCTGGGTAATCTGGAAAAACCATGTGCGAAGCTTCTCCAGCAGAGTTAGCACGTTGCTGGCTGATAGATCAGTGGTATCAGGCTAAACGCTTGCAGGGATTCTCAGTATGAAATGATTTTGATTCTCTCTCTGTCTCTCTCTCTCTCTCTCTCTCTCTCTCTCTCTCTCTCTCTCTCTCTCCAGGTGGTTCGAACCATTTGTTATTCAGTGGTTGGATGAGAATGAAGCTGTTGCCATGGATTTCCTCAATGGAGCATTGGAGAGGGACAAGAAAGATGGAGTAAGTTCTTAGTGTCCTATTAATTAGAAACATTCCCTTAAACTTTCACTTCCGTTCACGGCCTACTTTATTATAGAACCTTTATAGAGGATCTTACAGGTTCTAACATGTAAAGTCACATGCAAAAGTTTTTTTTATTAATATTTCTTTGGTCAGAATATTACATGATAAAGTGTCAGATAAGTATTAAATAAGTATTAAATAGTAATAATAAAAATTATAATAATAATCTGTGCTGATGTGAGATAATACAGAAGTATAACCACCACCTCCTTCATTTTTGGGCATGAAAAATGCTGCAATCCGTGTATACATTTTAATTAGTACAGTCAATATTAATTGTTCATTCCTTAAAATGTTGTTGAAGCTGAAACTTGGAGGTAGAGGTCTGCACAGGACTGATTTTTGTAATCCCACACCTGTCTGCGCGTGCCAAAATTCAGCAAAATCTGTTCCGCTCACATCTGTAACAAATATCACAGACTTTGAATTCCCTCGCAAATGTTACAAGGAGGTGTGTGCATATGAGCATGAGCATGATCACCCACACACATACAGACACACACACACACGCATATACAAATTTAAGTGCACACTCATACCCTTGCATGCTTTGACATATACACACACACAGGCTGCACAAATGTGCACACACACATACACAAACTTGCCTGCACACTCGTACCCATGTGTGCTCTCTCACAAACACACACAAACACCAGCTGCACAAATGCATTCACATGTACCCACCTTGCACACAAAAACACACAAAAGCACAAATGTGCGCATATGCACACGTAGCCACCACACACACACACACACACACTCAAGAGGTCGAATGACGGCCTACAGGCCTTACCATTTCTGCAGCACAGTAATTAACAATTCATGTGAGTACAACAGAACAGTTTCCTCTTGTCAGTGTGTCATGCTTGTCACACTACCCATTTATCTCCCCCCAAAACTACAAGGTAGAATTAGCTTTGTACATCATTCATTCATTCATTGTCTGTAACACACACACATTCACTCACACACTCACACCTAGGGACACTTTTTAGTCACCAATCCACCTACCAATGTGTGTTTTTGGACCGTGGGAGGAAACCAGAGCACCCGGAGGAAACCCACGCGGACACAGGGAGAACACACCAAACTCCTTGCACAGAGCGGGACTTGAACCCACAACCTCCAGGTCCCTGGAGCTTTGTGACTGCTCCCCGGGGACCAGGGATGGCTGCCCGCCGCTCTGGGTGTTTGTTCATAGCCCCTAGTTCACTAGTGTGTGTGTGTGTGTGTGTGTGTGCGTGTGCGTGCGTGTGTGTGTTCATGTTCACTGCCACCGATGGGTTAAATGTGAAAGAAACATTTTGTTGTACATTTTGTTATGTTTTTATTATTGTTATTGTTTTTTAGGACTGGACACAGCTCCATGGTCTACCAATCTACGGAATGTTTTTACCTCTTTAAAGGACCACAGTGTAATTTTATGAGCTGCTGTTGTTAATCGGATAAAAACCAATTTGATCACCACTGTTGCTTGGAGATTTTACCAACACCTAGTTTATGTTGGATGTCTGCATTTTCTTGTGATTGACTAGTCTATGTGACCAGCACTTTGCAGTATTTCATGTTTTAGTCATATGAAGTGTCAACAGTCAGAGCCCTGTAAAGTTTAAACGTCTGGTTTAGAGTTTACTAGGAACCAGGAATGAGCAGGTACTGAAAAAGTACCAAACTTGTCTAATTGAAAAGCAAAAGTAGTATTGTAGGTACCATGCACTGGAAAAGCACAGTTAGAGTTTGTGAAAGACTCATTATTTTGATGATGAGTTTAATTTTATATTGATTTAAGCTCTCTCTCTCTCACACTCTCTCTCTCTTTTGTCCACCCCAGTTCCAGCAGACGTCTGAGCATGCTTTGTTCTCATGCTCCGTGGTGGACGTGTTCACACAGCTGAATCAGAGTTTTGAGATTATTAAGAAACTGGAGTGTCCCAACCCACAGGCCCTCGCTCACTTCATGTGCAGATTCGCAAAGGTGAGCAACTCTGACTAAACCCCAAACCTTCCACATTCCTCACACACTTCATGAGGCTCAAAGTTTTAAAAGAATTAGGAGCCAGAGAAAAGAAAAAATGCCATTACAGTTCAGAGTAATCACATCAAAAAACTTGAGTGTTGATCTGTTTGGCAGCTATGATACTGCCATATTGGAAAAAGTTGCAGGATTTATAAATGATGACGATATGTGAACATTATGATGTGACACATCTGTTTCATGTCTGTGGAGCTACAAGATTTTATAAGACTAAATCATCACACGCTGCAAAACACGATGTGTGTAATCTAGTGCATATTTCTCAATCATTGTCATATTTGTGTAAATATAGTAAGAGACTTTGCAGCCTCTTTCTCATAAGTAATTTCAGCAAGAGAGAGAGAGAGATTTATAAGGGGATGACAGGGGCACTCAGGCAATGCTTCCTGTGTATAAAAGCATGTGTATATGTGCATTTGTGTTTGTGTGGGTTACAGTGTCATTTACTGACAGAAGGGCGTGTTATCCATGTGCTCACAAATTGAGCCCTGTGCTACTTGTCTGATTACAACACACACACACACACACACGAGTGTGTGTAATCCCAGCAGATCCATCAACCTCTGTTATCCAGTGCCTGTAGTGAATGCAAATGAAGTGAAAAGGGCAGAGCAATTCCTCATCACTGCCATACACACCAAATACACACAAATACACACTTTGATACAAACATACACATGCATTTTGTCTATCATACACACACGCACACACACTCATACAGACAGAAACACACTCAGTATCACACACAGAAACGCTTTCTGGCACACATACACAAACTCTCACACACACTGCCTTATTTAACCACAGAGAGCACAGAACAGATTGAAATTGTTTGAAGTTGTATTAGAGAGAGGGAAAGAAAATGAAAGAGGGATAACAAGGGATAAAGAGAGAAAGCTCTGTGGGCCTCTGCCTCTCAGATGATGAATGAACACACTCACCTGTTCATTGATCGTGACAAATAATCAGCAACTTAATTTACCTGTTTGCACTCTGTTTACTTGGCTCAAGGTAGGAGGTGTGTGGCTAAAGGTGAAGGTATTAACAAGGCTTTAGGGAAGGATGACTTTAAATAGAATATTAGTATTTTCATATTTTAGTATTTCTGTCAGTGTTATACTATGTAGGAATATTTATACTACTAGACTTTTGAATGCTACAACGGATGTGATATATTGTGTAAATATATTGATGCTTTGTTTTTAATTGATAATATTTTTTCTATATACGTTGATCAACTATAACTTTACGACCACCACCTTGTATCTACACTCACTATTTATTCACAATGTGTAACTCCACAATTACAAACTGTAGTCCATTTGTTGCTTTGCCTATTTTGTTTGCCCATTCACCCTATTCATCAATGATTAGGTCCCCCAGAGGTCCCCAAGAATATTTTCACACACACACCCCCCCCACACACACACACACAAAATATTGACACACTATACCATTCACACAAACCTGCAACTACTTATAGAAAAAATAAAAAATAAAGTGATTGTTAAACATATTTGCTCCTAATAGCTTCCATGCAAAAAACATAAATTATAAAACAGCTTCCTTAGACAAAAACCCAAAACTTGCCATGTAACCTGGTATGAGCTTACTTTGAGATATGCGTCATCATATTTTCTTATTTTCCCTTTGGAACTTGTGGCTTGAGAAAACTCATCATCTGCTGCAGGTTTAGCTCTAACAAACTTGTCCATCTTTTGCTAGCAGTGCTCAAACATGCATAGCCTTTGCCGTGACCCCCGCAATAGCTCTGCGCCCCTTAAGGAACCACTGGACTAGAGGATGACCAACACAAAATGTGCAGCAACACATGTTTAAAAACTCCAGTAGCACTGCTGTGTCTGATCCACTCGTACCAGTGCAACGCAAATCAACACACCACTCTCAGTGTCACTGCAGAGCTGAGAATGATCCACCAATCACATCATACCTGCTCTCTGGTGGTCCTGTGGAGGTCCTGACAATTGAAGAACATGGTGAAAAGGGGCAAACAAAGTATGCAGAACAACAGGTGGACAATATATATACACACATATATAAAATTATTTATATTATATTTCTTTAAATTCTTTACATGAGGTAAACAAAACAACTGTTATTAACTGAATTTCTGCATGAAAAATAATATTCAAATTAGCTTTGCTTAAAATTGCGTAAAAACAGAGAGCGGTCATGTCACAGGCAGATAATAAAAAAGAAGGTTAAGGACAGGAATAGAGAAATTATTATTCAGTGGTAAATAATTATTGAACAGGTTATTCAAAAATACGGGTAAGAATTTGTATTTTTCCTCCTGGGGGTTTGGGGGTTGGTTACATAGTGCAGTTTCTGCAGTGCTGAGCCCAGATTAGGAGTGACAGTGGATTTCTCTATTACAGGTCAGTGAAGAATCACCATGATGTTATAGCTGTAATTTTAAAGAAAAATACTTGCTTTTTTGCAAGTCAGGTCAAGGCTAAGAACGTAGTTTTTAAAGGATGCGTTAAAGCACTTTTTTAAATTCGGATGATTCATCATGGTTGGCTAGCTCTCCAGTCTGCATGCTCAAAACCAGCCTAAAGTGTTTTTTAAAAATCCCCAGTGTCTGTAAATGGGTCTCAGTCCAGTATGCTAGGCTTTCTCTCTCTTCCTCTGGAGCTTTTTAGACAGTGGATAGACCTCTAAATGTTGGAAAGCATGAACAGAGATTAGGATATTGATCTATTCCTGCAACATAGGTGGGCAATCTTGACTTTATTTAGCTGTAGATGGAACTGATTTGTGAGAATGCTAACTGCATGAAAGTAAACATAGACAGAAATTGCTACAAAACTAAACAATTTGAGTAACAAATGAGTTTCTATCGTAATATAAACAGTGAATAAAATATTACAGACAAGTTAAACTTCACACACATACAACCGACAATCTCTTTTTTCCCTTCAAACGCATGGTTCCACCTTACATGGCGTTGAGCTTCTGAATGTAAACAAATGAGAAAACAGTGTTTCCCCACAGTTTTAAATGTTACCTTTAAATAGAGACATCACGAAAACACTGACAAGAAAAGGGGAAAAAGGAGGAGAGTGTTACTGAGTCTGTCGGCTGCAGGTGTATGAAAAATTGAGTGAATGAAGCCTAAAAGGATCTAGATTAAAAATGAGCCCAGACTGCTCAGAATCAAATCAAATCAAATTTATTTATATAGCGCTTTTCACAACTGATGTTGTCACAAAGCAGCTTCACAGAATTCCAGTAAGACAAGATTTGACATGACATCAGAATGGTGACGTCCTGACAGAAATAAACAAGTATTCTAATTAATAAGATATATTTGCCATGTTTGCTTAATAATGGTACAATAACAGTGCTCTGGTTCCCTTGTCCTTACAGACCATCAATAAAGTCCTCTTACAGTATGCTGCTATCATCTCCAAAGACTTCAGCTCCCACCTCAGCAAAGAGAAAGTGGTAAGTATTACACATTTTGTGCTATTTTTCCACTTTCCAGAATCTGACACAAGCAGGGTTTCTATCAAAAAAAAAAAAAAAAAAAACGGGGCCAGAATCACAAATCTGTCTTAAGAAAGTGAAATTTAAGAATTTGTTAAGGAAATATTTTTTGGAGAATTGCATTGAGAATTGAATTGCTTTATGAACTTCTTAGTATTTGTCTTAAGCTCTATAGTCTTTTTTTTTTCTTTTCTAAGTAAAGATTTTGTAAATCCAGCCCCTGGCTTTCAGGGATGCTATTAATACTGTCCATATTCTTGTTCATTTTTTTGTATAATTATTAGGCTGGGGTGCAGAACACACTGCATCTTATAATAGCTCAGAAATTGTCCATTTATCAGCTGCAAGCCCTTTATATCTGTTTGATATCACTCTTTGCTTTTTAATTTTCTTCAGTGGTCCACTAGCACCTGTTGCCGTCTGCCATGCTTCATGTATAATGCTGTATTAAAACAGAATCATTCATGACTATATTATATACACATTTCCAAGATTCATTCAGAAAGTGCATTTGCATCGTAGGTTTATTGCAATTCCTAGTCATTTGTCTTCCTTGTTTGAGTGTAATTCTAGGCAAAGCTTGGTGATTTTATTCATTATTTGCCTTTTCTGTCCTTTCTATTCAATATTTATACATTATGAAAAAATATTCATAGAAGTGAATGGAAATATCTCTGCTGCACATTATCAAGACCCGTAACTGAATAATTCCTTCCCTTTCCCTGACTTGCTCTTGGAACACAAGTAATCAAAACCTACCTCAACCAGTTATCATGGTGCTGACTTCAATCCTAAATGATCACACAATCTCCACATACTGTGATAATCTCACAAATAGTCTTGATTATTTAGGTTTCTGACACACATACACAACAACTCTCACACTATATAAACATGGACAAAAGATTTATTGTGAAGCCTGTATTTTGAAATGAGCTCAGTGCTAAAACTAATTAATCAAATTTCGCACAATAAATGTCTTGCCTGATCCACATTTGGGATAAATGAGGATCAAACACTCTGTTAAAACTACTGCTTTCATTTTTTCATTGATCAGTAGTTGTGAGAATGAAATACAGAAGTATTTTTTTATTAGTCTCTCAAGCTTGTCTTTGTGTGTGTTGATGGTGATTTGCCAGTGAGCCGTTTATCATGTGCTGGGGAAAGACAGACACACGGACGTTAATTAAAGACACGTCACAGAGCTATGTGTCAGAACTGTGAGCTGCTCTTTGAGCTTATCTCTCGCCTCGTGACTGACAGCTCAGTTCACAGCTAAAACTCCTCAGCTTAATCTCTGCTTCCCGTTTCTATACACTCAATAAATCACAGCTCAGACTTTCCATAGTGTCGAGCTTCTCAGACCCAGGAAGTTTTGTTTTTAGACACTAACACACCTCTTTCAACTAACAGACTGAACTGGGGGATATCTTGAGGGAAAGTTTAATTAAAATATGCTATAACAAATAGTATTTGATTTCCCATTAAGGAAATATTTAAAATTTAATTGTAAACTTTTGGGAGTTATGTGCTGTGCTCAACGGTACATAAGCCATGAATGTGGAGGGAATGTGCTGTTCTCAATCCCACTTCTCTAACCATAGACCATGACTACCTCAAAATTAATATTAATATAATTTAATTAATTATTATTTTTTTTGGATCAAAAAAAAAAAGTTTTAGTTTTTGTCTGTTATTTGTTTTGCTTTTTTCATATGATTAATTTGTGTTCTATGTAATGGTTCACCTGATTTAGTGATGTGATTGTGTTTTTGGTGTGTGTGATTTAAAAAGCTACAGCAGTTCAAAACTAGATTTATACAACGCTTCATAATCCCTGTGACATCAACCAATGCTGATTGCTAGCCTAGTCACTAAGCTACACGTTATATTATATGTCACTTTTCCACTGCAGCTGTTTCACTCTTCCATTAGGCATATTTGGTACTTGGGGACTAGGGACTTTATTAGGACGTGCTTGCTCCTGATTCCAAGCAAGCCGACTAGGGTGTAAACCATTGCATGTAAACCTTGAAAAGTGCCGATTGGTCAGAGACTTGTCAGTTAAGATGCAATGCAGACATCCAGCACAAACTAACCATTTGTAAAACTTTCAAGCTACAGTAGTGATCACATTTGTTTTATCCAACTCACAACAGCAGCCCATAAATTACAGGTTACAACGGGAACTGTTTTTTCTTTAGGTACTAATGACCATTTAAGTATGTGGAAGTTCACTTTATCATGTTTCTATTTGTTTTATTACACATTCTTGATTTATTCTTTTTACCTTAAGATTATTGTTGGGCTGTGGTCAGTTTGTATTGCATTAGTTCTGATATAAATGGGTTATGCAGCACATTTAAGAGGAAAATATTTGCCAACTTAAAAAATTACTTTGTTCTGTAGCTTTGATTCAGGATTATGGAGCTAATTCAGTGACATAATGGGGAGGCATCTCTCATGCCCTGGCCCTGCCGTGTCTATTTTTCCTCACCATGTGCTCATGGTCCCCATGGCTCTGCTTCTTGTAGTTCTTGTCTCCGCTCTAGTCCCACCTTAGTCCTGCCTCTGTCCAATTATTGTCTCCAGGTGTTCCTCGTTTGTCCTGTCCTTATATAGTCCCTCTGTTTAAGTGCTCCCTTGTTGGTTCTTCTGTGTGTAAATGTGTGCTTCTGTTTCTTTCTGTTTAATCAAATCAAATCAAATCAAATTTATTTATATAGCGCTTTTCACAACTGATGTTGTCACAAAGCAGCTTCACAGAATTCCAGTAAGACAAAGATTTGACATGAAATGTAAAAACAAATGTAAAACCCTCAAGTGAGCAAGCCAGGGGCGACAGTGGCAAGGAAAAACTCCCCCAGCTGAGGAAGAAACCTTGGGAGGAACCAAGGCTCACAAGGGGTGACCCATCCTCCTCTGGTCAATCTACTGGTGATGATAGTTAGTAGTCCATGAGAACTTCAGTGTAGGGACAGCTTCAAGGCACTTGGTGGTTGCTGGAGCGTGGGCAGCTGGTCTGAAGCGTGGAGGAGGATCTCGACAGTCATCCATCAGTGTCCAGACAGACAGGTGGGCAGTCGTTTACTCGGAAAGATGTAAAGGGATGGAATTAGTTTTGAACTGTTTTGTGTTTGTAAAGTAGAAAATATGAAAATTTCCAGAGTGTGGCTAATGACTCCGGCAGATCTGACTATGACAGCATTAACTAAAAGGAGAGAACCAGGAGGACACACAGACACGGGAGCATCCTGAAACACTGGCATCCCTCCGCTCCACCGTCAACAAACCTGAGTGATCGCGAGAAGCGGCGGGACGACAGCACCAGCGTCTCAGTTTACTATAATTCCCTGTGTCCATGGACCCCCCGGATCTGCCGCCTTTATCTATGGGGGAGCATTAGCTACCAAATGATAAACTAAACAAATGAGTTTTTAGCCTACATTTGAAGATTGTGACTGTGTCTGAGTCCCGAACATTTTCTGGAAGATCATTCCAGAGTCTGGGGGCTTTATAAGAAAAGGCTCTTCCCCCAGCTGAGGCCTTCTGAATTCTGGGAACATTTAAAAATCCAGTATTCTGTGATCTGAGTAAACGTGGAGGCTCATAATAGGAAATTGTATCTTGAAGATATTCAGGAGCAAGCCCATGTAGAGCTTTATATGTTAATAACAAAATTTTGTAGTCAATGCGGAATTTAACAGGCAGCCAATGTAGTGATGATAAAACTGGGCTGATATGTTCAAATTTTCTAGTTTTAGTGAGGACCCTAGCTGCAGCATTTTGAACTAGTTGAAGTTTTCTTAAATTGCTGCTGGTGCATCCTGACAGTAGTGCGTTACAGTAGTCAAGCCTTGAAGTAATAAAGGCATGTACTAATGTTTCTGCGTCCTGGAGGGATAAGGCATTTCTAATCTTAGCAATATTGCGAAGATGTAAAAAAGCTGTCCTAGTGATACTACCTATGTGTTGATCAAATGATAAATCCGGGTCAATTATGACACCAAGATTTTTTGCTGCTGAACCAGGTTTAACTGGAAAGTTAGCTAGATTTAAAATTAAGTCTGATAATTTATTTCTTGTCACTTTTGGACCCAAAAGCAGGACCTCTGTTTTGTTGCTGTTTAGAAGGAGGAAGTTACGCAACATCCAGCCTTTCACGTCTTTTACACAGTCCTCTATTTTCTTTAATCGGTGTTTGTCATCGGGCTTGGCTGAAATATACAATTGTGTGTCGTCTGCGTAACAGTGAAAGTTAATGTCATGGTTTCTTATAACTGTGCCTAGCGGTAACATGTATAATGTAAATAATAATGGTCCTAAAATAGAGCCTTGTGGAATTCCAAATCTTACTTTAGAATAATTTGAATTTAGATTGTTTACTTTTACGAATTGATAACGTTCCGTTAAGTAAGATTTGAACCATAATAGGGCTGTCCCTGTGATTCCAACGATGTTTTCTAACCTTTCTATGAGAATATTGTGGTCTATTGTATCGAAGGCTGCGCTTAGGTCAAGAAGCACCAACAGGGATACGTGGCCTTGATCAGAGGCAAGAAGAAGATCATTTGTTATCTTGACTAGAGCTGTCTCTGTACTATGATGTTGCCTGAATCCAGATTGGAATTTTCCATATATATGATTCTTATGTAGATATGAACTAAGTTGTTGGGCCACAGCTTTTTCTAAGATCTTAGACAGAAATGGCAAATTAGAAATAGGCCTGTAATTAGACAGTGTACTAGCATCAAGATTTGGTTTCTTGATCATAGGTTTAATAACTGCTAGTTTAAAAGCTTTGGGTACATGGCCCAGACTAAGCGATGAGTTTACTATAGTTAAAAGAGGATCAATAATAGCTGGTAGTACTTCTTTGAGCAACTTTGTGGGAATTGCATCAAGTGTGCAAGTTGTACAGTTTGCGGAGGTGATAATCTTCTCTAGTTCTAATTGTGGGAGTGGGTAAAAGGTTTCAAGTCTTTCTTTTACAGTTATATTATGTTTTATTTCATTCACATCAGGTGGCAGCCAGGATGGATTTGATCCTGTGGCTAGAGTTTGTTGTCTAATATTCTCAATTTTATTATTAAAAAAGTCCATAAAATCTTTACTGGTGAGAGTTGCTGGAATTAGTTGTTCAGAACCTGCTTGATTTTTTGTAATTCTAGAAAACACACTAAACAGTGCTCTCGGATTATTTTTATTATGGGAGATCAGCGAGGCCAGATATGCTGAGCGAGCTTTAGTGAGGGCATTTCTATACTCTATAAGGCTGTCCTTCCAGGCAGAATGGAACACTTCAAGCTTGGTTGATCGCCATTTCCGCTCTAGTTTTCGTAATGTTTGTTTTAAAGTACGGGTCTTATCATTATACCATGGTGCGAGCTTTTTCTGTCTTATACTTTTATGTTTAAGTGGTGCTACCTTTTCTAAAGTAGATCGACAGGTATTTTCTAGGTAATCAGTTAGTACATCTAGGTCTATTGGGTCTGATGGAGTTGGAACTGGGGTCGATAGTTCTGGTAGGTTTTCTATAAATTGTAGGGCGGTAGATGGTTTTATTATACGCCTTGTAGAATAGCGAGGGTTCTTACATATATTATGGATAAAACGTAGCTCATATGAAATTAAGTAATGATCGGAGATTGCTGAGGATTGCGGTAAGATATTAATTTTGTCAATGTTAAGACCTAGTGTCAGAACTAAGTCTAAAGTGTGGCTGCAGTAGTGTGTAGGCCCTGTTACATTTTGAGTAATACCAATAGAGTCTAAGATTGAGGTAAATGCCTTTTTTAGTGGGTCACTTTCCTTCTCAAAATGGATATTGAAATCTCCTACAATTATAACTTTATGATTGCACACCGCTAGGTTTGTAGCAAAATCGCTGAATTCTTTCAGAAATTCTAAGTAAGGCCCTGGTGGTCTGTAAATGTTGCATAATAAAAATGCGTCCTTTTTTGTGACCGGATTTGTAATAATAGTGGAGAGAACCTCAAAAGAAGAGAAGGTGTCACATTGTTTAAGACTAATTTCTAGGGTATTTTGGTAAATTACACATACTCCACCTCCTTTGCCTGATATTCTTGGGCTATGTGCATAATTATAGCCTAGGGGGGTGGCTTCATTTAGTGCTAAATATTCATTTGGTTTAACCCACGTTTCCGTGAGACAGAAAACATTGAATTTATGATCACTTATAATATCATTTACGATGAGTGCTTTTGAGTTTAGTGATCTTATGTTGAGTAACCCAAATTTTAGTTCTGAGGTGTTGCTGCTAGGTGTTGTGTATGATTTAATATTGATTAGGTTGCTGAAACAGGCTGATTTTGTTTTTCTACTTTTACATTTAGTTCGGGGGAAAGACACAGTCTCAATACAGTTGAACCTGGGTGACGTCTCAAGACAGTTCGCAGACGGTCGGTTTAGCCTGTCTGTCTGCGGCCTGGTCCCGGCTCTGGATTGTCAGCAGCTATCTACACTACTCTGCTGACTAACTAAAAGACTATGTGCTATACTGCAAGAAAGTAAGGCAGCACCCTCCCGCGTGGGGTGGATACCATCCCTACCTATAAGACCAGGCTTGCCCTCAAAACATAGCCAATTGTCTATAAAGCCCACTTGATTTTCGGAACACCACTTGGACATCCAGCAGTTTAACGCCCAAAGTCTGCTGTAAGCTTCGTCGCCACGCCGCATTGGTATGGGGCCAGAGCAGATTACGGCATCGGACATCGTCTGGGCCAGTTTAATCACCTCTCTAATATTACCCTTAGTTACCTCAGACTGCCGCAGACGAATATCATTGGCCCCTACATGAATGACTACCCTCGAATATCTCCTATTAGCTAACAGTCTAAGGTTGCCACTAATATCCGGCGCTCTGGCTCCCGATAAACAGCTAACTGTTACTGCCGGCGCCCCTAAAGGAGTAGCTAATTTCACGTGCCGAACAATAGAGTCTCCTATAACCAGAGCACTCTTAACAGGCTCCTCAGCGGGTGCTTCGCTGAGCGGGGCAAACCTGTTTGACACGCGAATCGGAGGAGCGTGGTGTCCCGGTGGGCTAGCTTTGGCCTCAGCGTTAGCATCAGCCTTAGCTTTCCGGCTATGACGCCGAGACGTCACCCATTCACCCCGCTGTGAGGGCTCTAACGCCGGAGTCGTGGGGGTGCTAACTCTCCCTAAGGCACCCGGAGTTGCTAACACTGAATCTCGCTGTTTATCCCTCAACAATAATAAGCTCCGGATGCGCACTTCTAGCTGGTCCACTTTATCCACCAGAGAGCTAACTAGCTGACACTTACTACAAATACAACCACTATATTTATCGCTAGAGGTGGAAAAGGGCGTTAAACTAAACATGCCACACTCTGAGCAGGCAAAACAGCCAGTAGTAGCCATGGAATTGTAGGTACTTACCGCTTTTAGTGAATTTTAGTAACTTACACCAAGAACGTTACTCCAGGGTCCGGTGGCAGTTTTAGTGCCTCTGTAATGAATATTCCTGCGAAGACAATCTAAAAAATAGATCTATGGATGGTTAGTAGGTTATAAAAACAGATATAAATATAGAAATAACAATAGAAACGAGTAAACAGGAAAACCCGAGCGATCAAAACAGCTTCCAAACGGGTACAGAAACAGCCAAACGGGTTCAATATGTTTACATATGTCTACCCCGGTTTCATGGCTGTTTCCTATCTGTCCTTGTTTTATTCTGTTCAGTTTAGTCCTGTCTTTGTTCAGTCTGTCTGGCCCGTGTTTATTTTATCTGTTGGTTTTGCTTCTGTTTTTGTTAATAAATTCCTTACATGTACATCCGCCTCCCTCGTCTGTCCTGCTCAGCCATGAAACATAATTATGTTAATATATTTTAGAATAGTTTTTGTATGGCATTTGATAAACTTCACATTTTAAGATTTTAAATATTCAGATTAAAAACTTACAGATTAAAAAAGCAGAAAAAATGAGCACCCTCTGGTGCTTTCTGCAAGATTGCATACGGAGGAGTGCAAAGTATTATCATAAAAGTTGTCCAGGAGCCAAGGGCCACTTGTGGAGAGCTACAGAAAGACCTGGAATCAGCATGTACATTTAATGCATTCACCCGCCATGGCCTGTATGCACGCTCACCACGCAGGACTCCATTGCTGAAGGAAAAGCATTTTGAAGCGTGCAACAACAAGCCTGTGAAATACTGGGAGAATATAGTCTGGTCAGATGAAACCAAAATTTAACTCTTTGGATGACATAGTACACACCATGTTTGGAGGTCAAAAGGCACAGCATATCACCCCAAAAACACTATACCAACAATGAAGTTTGGAGGAAGAACATCATGATTTGAGACATCATGCATCATGCTTCATATAATTGAAGGAAAGATGAATGGACAAATGTGTCGAGACATTCTTGATAAAAATCTGCTGCGATCTACCAGGATCATAAAGATGAAACAAGAGTGGACATTTCATCAAGACAATGATCCCAAACACACAGCCAAGGAAATTCTCAATTGGTTACCACCACCGTACCTGTGGTTCCCAAAGGCAACGGTTCCCTTTAGAGACAGAGTTTGGCAACATTCCCGCCGGGACTACTTTTTGGTGGGAGCAGACAGGTGTAGACCTATAGTGTAGGTACCATGCAGTGGATAATTGCCAATACAAATATAGGTAATCCCTCCCTGTGGTTTCAAACAGTGCTTATTGCTTGCTTTGCCACTAAGTGACCAGTCAAAAAGAATCTTTGGAACAATATTGTACAGTGGATTGTGCAGTAATTTTGAAACTAGCTGTGTGTGTACTAAAAGTAGGACAGTTGCTCTGCCCCACAAAGGATGCTGCTTATGTTTGCAAAAATTTTGCACACATCTAACTTTAAGACACCTGTTTGGGGTCATGAAGTAATTATGGAGTCCTTCATGTTGGTGAACATATAAAGATTCTCAGTTTGTAGGTTATCTCTCTGGGACCGAGGAGCACCTCTATAGTGAACAAGTTAATTAGTGAGAGTGTGATGTACTGTGTGTCCCCTCCCAGAATCTACTGCCCACATCACCCTGCACTTGCACCAATCCCCCAACGCTCATTACTGGAAACTCTAATTGATTTCATTAGCGTTGAAGCTCTAGATCTGGTTTTCACATTTATCAAAACACTGACATGTGACCTTTAAACTAATGTGAGGGAAGAGAAAATATACATGCGAATGGTAATTAGCTGGAAAGCTCCCACTCTTATTACGACTGTGTATACCTGTCACATTAACCTGATATGTATACATACGTCTATATAATTGCTGTTGAGTTAACTTTGCTCTGTCCTATTCCCACATGTCAGCAGACATACACTGCCCACTGAAAGTTTGGGAGCACCTCGTTTGTCAAAATCTTACATAAATATAAACAAATGAGTGTTGTTTTTATCATTCTGCAAAAATACTATAAACAAGGGGTGAAATGTTTCCTTAAAAACTGTTTTTTTTGTTGTTGTTTTTTTACTGAAAGTGAGACTGAAAGAAGCATAATAGAAGAAATGCAAAAAAGCATAATACAAAACAAATGTGCAAGTATGGAAATATTTTCTTTATAAACCTATAAAACTGTGTGTAGTAGTGTTAGTTTTATAATCTGTGGAGAGCATTATGTAGGGATTAGGTTAGACTTGTTACAATAATTACATTATCAGCTTACAGTACAATATATGGTCATTTCCTCAATAAATTTTCAGTCTTCAATATTGCCCATTGAATTGACTTGTGTGTCTGTTTACATAAGGAAGAACATAACCAACATTTTAACTATTCACTCTGTTCTGTTGATTGGTTTCTCTGTTCTGGGGTAATTATATCAATTTGTTTGAAAACAATGGTTTTATTTATTTATTTTATTTTATTATTTACTTAGGATATTTAATACATCTTCTTATATTCCACCTGCAGTTTCTAAATATTCTTAATAGCTGCATTTTGCATTTTACATTGCCAATATTGTTTATCGCAATTATTTTTGGACAGCATAAAAAATGGCTATCGTGACAGGTCTAGAGTAGGGCGCTATTGGGACAGACCCAAGATTTTCCAGACATGAAAAGCTCCTCCTTTTCTGTGTCCTGGGACAAAAGTGTCCATCATTACTCAAAGAAAAAAACTGGTTCTAAGTATGCATTGTGGATTTTTTAGTATACTCAACTTTGACTCAGTGTGCAAATGGAATGCAGCTACACTGTGTCAACAATGGCTGCACCTTAAAGAAGATAAGATAATTTTGGACAGTGGAATTAAAAAGTGTAAGTAAACGGTCATCAGTTTGTTAACACATGATCGGAATCTGAAATGCACAAGAAATGACTTTGTAAAGAAAATTATCCTGGGAGCTTGGGAAGGAGAAACTGGCATCATCATCATCATCATAAGCAGCAGCAGCATTATCATTATCATCATCATCATCATCATCATCATCATCTCACATAGCCACATTGATTCACACACGTCCTTTGTACTCCCACAGTTCCCAGATGTGTTTGATCTGGCTGAGTGAGCTAGATCTTGGGCATGTGCAGATATGAGCAGGAGCAAGAGGGAGGAGGGAAAAAAATCAATAAATCTTTAATATGATTAGTTTGTTTGTGTTTGCTTTGTTTTCCCCACAGCCATGCATCCTCCTGAACAACATCCAGCAGCTCCGGGTTCAGCTGGAGAAGATGTTTGAGTCAATGGGAGGCAAGCAGGTACATGCAATGCTGTAACTAAAAAGCATTAAAACACACTAAAACCCATTACAACCCGTTAAAACCCATCAAAGCCCTAGAATTGAGAAGCTGAAATAGCTTCACAACTGCCCCTGGGCCTAGCACTGACTTAGCCATGCATGTTATATGTTTTAGCAGTTTTGTTGCTGTTGTTCCAAAATAGTTGTTGTTTCCATGCTAAACACTGAGCACATTTACTTAATTCAGGCTTTAAAAGAGGTCCAGAGGTTTTGCAATCCACTAGGAGAAAGGAAGCAGGATATAGAACATTCCCAAATATTATTTTTGGAATGAGTTGTATGTGTAAACACCACACATACTTTATGAACAACAGCATATTCAGGACATTTTCTTCCCTGTGTTGTTTGGATAGGCATTACATTAAATTACACATATGGTGCTCTTACTAAACCTTACAGGGCAGCGAACTCATTAGGTAGCTGGTCATTACTACATTATGAAACAGTAACTAGAATAAATTATGTATTTTCCAGGGCTCTATTGTTTATGTGTTATATACTATAATATTGTTATACACTTTAATTATCTTATTGAGCCTGTCCAAGTTGATGAAAGCCATTACTGTTAATTAACAGGCTGCTCATTAATAATTTATAACATAAAAACTGGTGAACCAGTAATATATTAGGAATATAAACATTTTTAAAGCATTTTATTTGTGTAACGAATAATTGTAATACAGAATTCTCTTTTGTGATTTTATGGTCAATTTTAGTACTATAAAAATTTATTTATAATTTTATTCAACAAAAATAACCTAAAAATTAAGTAGCTTGAAAAAAAGGCTAGCGAGAAGAATTTATTTGTCAGTTTATTTGTGCAAAATCATGTGCATCGATTTGTTCTGTTCTTGAGGATAATATCCAAAAGTATGTGTGAGTTTTGGTTTAGACAATTTAAAGATGGTAATTTTGATGTTAGTCATTTTGAACATTATTATTATACCTTGATCATAATACCTTGATTTGTAAGGTTTTTGTATGTTTGTTTGTTTGTTTTTTTAAATTGACAATTTTGCAATTTAATACTACACATATGTTACCTTAAAATGACAAAGAATCTGGAGAATGAATTGGAATTACAAATATACATTTAAAAAAAATAAAAAACACCAGCTAATTACTGTGTTCATATACTCATTCTCGTTCTCATTCAGTATACTTTAGTACTAGTATCCTGTACCACAAGACACAATTCTGTTGCCACCTATATCCCCTGATAGTGGAATATGTCAAAACAAGAGAAAATGTCTTTAAACTTGTTTGCTAACCCCCCAACAACAGAAGAGGTGCTCTTCATTTTTCTAAAGCCGAAGTCTTTAAACCTAGATCTTGAACCCAGTTTTTGTTGCTGGATGTTGTAATTTGTCATTTTTCATGTAATAATTCTCTGGATAATTGCTTAATTAAGAGGTAATTTGCAGCGTGTTCATTAACAGCTCCTTGCTTGATTTGACTTAAGAGCATTAAGAGTGTTTTGTATTGTCCCCCTACACCAAATTAGTTGACTGTATCCACAGTGCAGTTATGAGGTTTAGTAATAGTAAAAGAATACAAGTAAGGATACTTTACAACAATTTCTTGATTTTAAAATTTAAAATATCTGTAGGGTAGTTATATTCAAATGTAACATTTCAGTCATTTTTTTCTGTGCTGGTATGTTTCTGAAAAGATTCTGGCCTCTTTTTCCTATTGCAAAATGACCAGTAAAAATAAAACCAAGTTATATAATCCCATGCTAACTGACTTGTGGGGAATGTTCCATTGAATCCTGTGGTAAAAGAGTATTTTGAAGGTTTTCTCAGTGGAAGAAGGTGCTGGAGGAGGTGTTTAGTGATGTAATGTATGGCAATAATGTGAAGACAACCTAAAGGATAAATTCTGGCAGCTATAGGGAATTTCTATACACAATTGTTACCATAATTAAGCAGTTTATATTGGCATTTATAATAATTGTGTGAAGTCTTAGTTCTCTCCAGTTCTCTTAGTTCTGCTCCTAGTGGATGACAATGTCCTCTCGGGCCTCTGTAAAACACTGGATGTGTTCAGTGAAATGGTTCTGTTCCTGTGAATAAAACTTTTCAGTATCATCTTCTATTAATATACATGTGTGTTGTAGATTCTCTCTCTATTTCTCTTTCTGTGTTGATGTTTCTCTCCTGTTCTCCTGTCCCTCCCTCTCTTTCTGTCTCTCCTAACTGTGAAAATGTCTTGTGTCCTTTTCTCCTCTTCTCCTTCTTCTCCTCGTATTTTCATCTCTCCCCTTCTCTTCTGGGCTCTTGTGCCAGGAGGAGGGTGTTGTGGCCTTCTGTAAGGTGTGTGACTAGGTTCCTTTTTCATCCTTCCCAAGCCACTGCTCCACGGCAGGGTTCCACGGATAGACTGGAAATATTCTACACCAGTCATCTGAATCAACTAGAATCAACATATGTGTCCCTGTCCAGCTCTGCTTTTATGGGGCTAATTTGGAGAAAAATGGAACTTAGCACAAAAATCAGATTTAACACTTGATTCAAATAAGATTCACTGGAGCTATAAAGATGGCATGACAAATGAGTCTGATTAGAGTCAGAGTCAAATCACAAGTCTGAGTCAAGCCATAGTCATAAGCTTTAGAGTCTGAGTTGGTGTCAAGAGCTATAGACTGAAATTATTTATTGACTTCAAACACCACTCTCAGCTGATTGCCTATATTTGGGTCCAGAAATGTATAAATTATCTCATTTTTCACCAGACTATTCCTCTCAGAGTTTCAGGATTCCTACTCATGTTGACTCTAGTTTTTTTCTTATGCTAGCTGTGTAGGTCAGGTTTGCTCATTCCAGCAGATCTGTTTAAGTTGAAACCATCCAGTCAGCACGCTGCCCTTAGCTTCACTTTTCTCCCACATCCCAGTGTCCACTAACCTCACATCCAGGAGCATGCATTGCAACTGCTCGAGTCTGGCATGCTAACACACAAACTAGCAGATAATCCCTGCCCTCCCCATGACCCAGGGTGCAGCGGATGAACTCAATCTGGCTTCATTCATGTTAATTCGTCTTACTTTGTACTTTCATGTGGAATGTCTACTGCTGTCTTCAGCCACATTTGAAAGTTGGTTGCCTTTATGTCTATCACTTTATTATAGACCTTTATTTAGTATCCACAACTGCCAGCGAGGCTAGAGTATAGAGAGGGGTCAGTTCAACAGAGATGTGTTTTAACTTTTGACTGGGTTTATTTTTGCTGATTCTGTCAAGTATTAATAAATTTTATATATCAGTCTTTCCCCTAACTCCGGCCGTCCCCTAATTCCGGCCACTGCCGTATATGGTGCAATTCCGCTCTCACTCTTTGCCAATCGCATTGGGTAAAACAATAAAACGTACGTTCAAGCCTTAGTAGGGCATTTAAACATCAGTCTTGCAAGAAATCACATATGTAAACAATATTTAAGTACCTCTAACATTGTTGTAATTCTTTGTGTGCAAAACTGCATGTAAAACACAACACATTTCCATTTCGTGACAGATATTTCCCTCAGTGTAAAAGTTAGCTTACCGGTTAGCTTCCTTTTCTCTGAGAGGAAAATCTACCGCCACTGTAATCCTTACATGTAGAGTATGGATACCAATACAGGACAAACGTAATCTCATTGTGAACCTCTCAAAACCACTGAATGTGGTAGCAACTGTCTCATTTGACTGTCACAAGCAGGGGAGGTGGCCAAAGTTAGAGGGCACCAATAATCATAGCAGTATTGGTACCTACTTAAACAAAAGCGTTTTTATCTAAAACATATATTCTTTCAAAGTCAAGCAAGTCTTGGACAGTGTCGCAGTCACACATAGTGTCGCAGTCACACAGCTCCAGGGACCTGGAGGTTGTGGGTTCGATTCCCGGTCCAGGTGACTGTCTGTGAGGAGTTGGTGTGTTCTCCCCGTGTCCGTGTGGGTTTCCTCCACGCTATATATATATATTTTTTAATAGAATTCTGAGGATGTTTCTTTATCATTTGCTAGCTGTCTATTCAATTTGTGCTCTGAAAATCTAATGTGTTTACAAAGACTCTTTTTTAAAAAAAGTGTCTTGGTCTAGTATGCTAGGCTTTCTCTCTCTGTGCTCATAACAAAGAAAAAGCATCTGCATGTTTAGACAACTAAGAGACTTAGTTGCATGAACCGAGATGATTATATTGCTCTATTCCTGCTCCATAGGTGGGTAATATTGACTTATTTTTGCTGTTTCAGATTACTTAAGTTGGATCTGACCTAAATTCGAGAGAACATTAACGGCATAAAAGTAAACACAGACCAAAAGAGTTAAGAAACTAAACAACTCAATTTAAAAATGAGCTTCTATGGTAATTCACACAGTCAATAAAAACTTACAGGCAAGTTCAGCCACATACAAATAACAGCCATTTCTTTTTTCCTCAAACACACTGTTACATTTTAAAAGATGCAGAGCTTCTGAACACAAACAAACCACAGAGAGCAGCAGTTACAATAGTAACTATATATATATATATATATATATATATATATATATATATATATATATATATATATATATATATATATATACTGTCCAGCCTTCCAACTCAGTCTGTTGTATAACAGCCACAGTGTAATGTTAAATTGCTTGGAACATAAGAGTCAGTGGAATGTGCTTGGTGACTAGCACTAGTCTCCAAGTGCAAGATTTCTCAGCTTTTCTGAGGAAGCTAAATTTCTCCCACTGACGTAAAAAATGCTCCAAATAGAAGTCGGGCTTGCACCAACAGCTCTGGCTCCCCGAAGCAATTAGCAAACTAAGAGAAAAAGGTAATTACAGAGACGTGTTATCGGCAAATTATAAATAAAAGATTGCCAACTGTCCAGGAAAAAATTAATTGTGGGTGTGGAAGCTAGCCTCTGTATTTTCAGTACCATGACCCTCAACCCCTCTGGACTCTCTAGGGAAACAGAGTACTAATTGAGCTTAAAGTGGCACACAGAGATCACCTTCTGGACTAAATTCCTTCTCTTTTGCTCTGTCCCTTTCACACTCTATCTGGTTTTCTCCTCTCACTGTCTCTCCCTCTCTCGCTCACCCATTTTATCTGCCTCTGTTAACGCTGAGTAATTAAGCCTCAGAGCAGATTTCATCTGAAGTGGACAGTGAAGGAGACAATATTGATAACCTTGTTGTCGGCACAATGTGTTTGGAGACTTGCACTTGTCGAAGTTTGTGCCAGCTTTAACCATCTTTCAAATACAATTCCATTGACCTTTTGAAAAACAAATTGGTGCAATCTAAATAAACATTGGAATTTTTGATAATTAATAATTTTAACAAATTTAGGCATAACTTGCTCACATAATTCCCAAATTTTTACAGAGCCTAGTGGCATATTAGTGGTTTTATTTAGCAATGTAAACCCAGCATCACTGCTGTTGATTATTTTATTTATGATGAAATATGTATTAAATATCATCACTGACTCTCACTCTCACCCACACACACACATACACACAAATAACTCCTGTTTCATCTTCTACCTCAGTCAATTTTTGAGCTATGAGCTGCACTGTAGTGTTCATTTTCTCCATTTCAGCTTTTGTGCACAGTGCTAAGTCTCTCCCAGAAAGTTTTACTCAGAAAATCTCTACACAGAAATATTGTGATAGAATTTTAAATATATGTTTTGTTTTTGCCAGTTTGTTATGCATATAACACTACACATTTATCTCCCTCACAAAATATAAAAAACAAGTACTAACATTTTAAATTTAACTTGATCAAAAGTCTGAATAATTTTGTATAAGTCTATAGGGTGAGTCAAAAGTCTCAGCACACACTTTGATTTCAGAAATGAAAGGGAAAGCTGCCATATTGGTTCAAGTGTAAGTTTTTCTAATGGGCAGATTGTCAGGTGGCATATCAAAGTAGATCAGAATTTTCAGAAATCGATTTCTGCAATCAGATTTGCAATATCTGTTGTGGTTTAAAAGTTATCAACACAGACAATTGCAACAACAACCAGGAACCTTCCATGTGATGCATTGCTGTTTGGTTGTTCAGTGTGTTCTCACTGGTGCTGAACACAGAGCTGAAGGTGCTGTATCCAATCGTTATGAACCTGCATGCGAATCTCAGGAGAAATGCTGTCAAAGCCTTTGTGATGCAATGCTGAAGGTGCTGTTTGTTGCTGATTTTCTTAGCATACACAATTTTGTTTGCATTAACCCCAGAGATGACCACAAAGTGGTGTTAGATTGGGTGATCTGGGTGGCCATTCCACAGGAACACCAATTGCTATGAAAGTTTCTGTTGCAGCTGGATCTTGAAGGGGTGCCACTTAATGGGATGAAGAATCCGTACAAGGGATGATTGTCTAACACCACATTCTGATGTGAGACCTTGCATGCCCATATCATGGACTTTTCACAAAGGCTGCCAAAAATCATTGTTGAGGTTTCTTCGTCTGTACTGGTTGTCGGAAAAGCACTATGTGGTTTGTCTTCCACAGTCCTGGTTTCTCTGAATTTGGCTATGAGGGATTATGTGTAAATTTGGTGGTGGTTCTGGGTGTTGGTTGATTAAGTGGGTATGATATGGCAGCTGCGTTCCCCGGATATCAGAATCACCTCAGTCCTCTCTTCTTTCATCAATTTCATCTTCAGTTACCTGTAACGAACAACAAATGTTTTAAACTGTATAGTTCTAACCTGTACTAAATCCATTTGAAACATGGCCACCCATGAATGAGGTGCATTAGAGTAGAATAAATGTTAAACTGGACAGTGTCCAGTGCTGGAACTAAGCAGGTCAGTCGCTTGGCCTCTTCAGTTTTAAAGGTTATTTTCCATTAGTGCATTCCTACGCTGGGTGTAATTTGTCCTCAGACTCTCCGTAGGTAACATTAAATTAATCCCAATACATAAACTTTATCCATGTAACTCAGCCAGCATCTGAAAGGTTTGGAAACGCGTTCCCATATTCTCATGGGATTCACTAATGCTCGGAATCTGACATCAGGATGAATTGTTCTGCTCTGTGCTCCTCGCTCTCATTTATATCAATTATGTGCAGATTCTGCCCCTCCAGCTTCAGGACCATTTCTCTTCTCTTCTAGGATTCTCCCAGCCCAGGGGCAACGTTAGCGCCTTAATCTCATACTTAAACTGTGTCTTATTAAATCAGAATGTATCGACTGTCTCATAATGACAAGATAGAGCATGGAAAAATATATTCTTCCTTCAATTTAGCTTCCTTTGCACTTTTCAGGGGAAAATACTTGAGCTGTGAAAGGGGCTGCAAGTAGAGAGTCTATCATTATTTATACAGTGGAGGCCAGACCTTTACATACATATAAGGTAAAGACTTTGAAACTCAGTGTTTCACAGCTCCAGGGTCTGTATTTTATTTCCACCAAATGTTATTTCAGAATAATAGTTGTGAGACTTACTTAGTGGTATGAAAAACATACATCAACTTTGTCACTGATTCTTGAACATTGCTCAAGAATCTGCTGACATTGACTGGAATCCATGCGACCCTCAACTTTAACAAGATTCCTAGTACCTACACTGGCAACACAGCGCCACAGCATGATGGAACTGTCACCAAATTTTACTGTGGGTAGCAAATGTTTGTCTTGGAATGCTGTGTTCTTTTTCCGCCATGCATACCACCCCTTGTTATGTCCAAATAACTCAATTTTAGTTTCATCAGTTAACAGCACCTTATTCCAAAATGAAACTGTCTTGTCCAAATGTGCTTTAGCATAGACTCTGTTTGTGGCGTGTGCGCAGAAAAGGCTTACTCTTCCATACAACCTCTCCTTGTGCAAAGTGCGCTGAATAGTTGAAAAATGCACATTGACACCATCCACAGCAAAATTATGTTGTAGGTCTTTGGAGCTGGTCTGTGGGTTGACTATGACTGTTCACCATTCTTCGCCCTCTGCTTATCTGAGATTTTTCTTGGCCTGCCACTTCAGGCCTTAACTAGAACTGTACCTGTGGTCTTCCATTTCCACACTATGTTCCTCACAGTGGAAACTAACAGCTGAAATCTCTGAGATAGCTTTTTGTATACTTCCCCTAAACCATGATGTTGAACTATCTTTGTTTTCAGGTCATTTTAGAGTTGTTTTGAGGCCACTCTTCAGAGAAGATGCAAAGAGGAGATAAACTTGCAATTGGCCACCTTAACCCTTTCTCATAACTGGATTCACCTCTGTATGTAGGTCAAGGGTCAATGAGCTTACAAAACAAATATTGCGTTCCAATAATTAGTTATTGCTAATGCTAAAGTTATTCAAATCAATAAAACGACAAGGGTGCCGAAATGTATGCATCTGACTAATTTTGTTGAAATAGTTATTGCATACTTTTTGTAAATACTATAAACTTCATTTCACTTCTCAAATATCACTGTGTTTGTCTGCTATATGATATATTTAACTGAAATTGCTGATCCAAACAACCAAAGATTTATAAAGGAAAATCTTGATAATTATCAGGGGTGCCCAAAACTTTTCATATCACTGTACTTATTGTTGTTGTTTTTTTTTTCTTGTGTATCAGATTTTCAGGGGATCAGATGTGTGCACACTTGTCACTAGTATTGGCAGCTTGTCCTTTTATTTGATAAACTCAAAATGAAAAGCTGATGGCAGCATTTCACAAGCTTCATACAGTGCTGATCTGGAACTGTAGCCCATTCCTCCTGACAGCACTGCTGTAATTTAGCCCAGTGTGTTGGCTTCATGCTTGAGAATGTTTTTTTCTGTGGGATTCAGGGCAGGACATTGCAATGGACACTCCAATATCCAACTTGTCATCCTTAGGTCATTACAGCGTTAAAGAGATGCTTAAGGGCATTGTCCTTCTGGAAGACCCAGTTATGACAACGTTCAGGCGCAGCAGGTAGTGTTGCAGTCACACAGCTTCAGGGACCTGGAGGTTGTGGGTTCGATTCCCACTCCGGGTGACTGTCTGTGAGGAATTGGTGTGTTCTCCCTGTGTCTGCGTGGGTTTCCTCCAGGTGCTCCGGTTTCCTCCCACAGTCCAAAAACACACATTGGTAGGTGGATTGGCGACTCAAAAGTGTCCGTAGGTGTGAGTGTATGTGTGTGTGTCTGTGAAGGACTGGCGCCCCCTCCAGGCCGCCTTGCGCCCAATGATTCCAGGTAGGCTCTGGACCCTGAACTGGATAAGCGGTTATAGATAATGAATGAATGAATGAATGAATGAATAAATAATTCTCCTTCATTATGCCATCAAAATTCTGAAGTGCTCATGTTCTTACAGAAAACCAACCCAACAACATGATGATACAACCACCAGGCTTTGCAGTTGGTATAGGGTTCTTTGGATTTAAAACTTCAACCATTTTCCTTCCGCTGATCATGATAGCCAGACAGGGTGGCACTGTGACGCAGCAGGTAGTGTCGCAGTCACACAGCTCCAGGGACCTGGAAAGTCCCTTTCCAGGTGACTGTGAGGAGTTTGGTGTGTTCTCCCCGTGTCCGCACGAGTTTCCTCCGGGTGCTCCGGTTTCCTCCCACGGCCCAAAAACACACGTTCGTAGGTGGATTGGCGACTCAAAAGTGTCCATAGGTGTGAGTGTGTGTGTGTTGCCCTCTGAAGGACTGGCGCTCCCTACAGGGTGTGTTCCTGCCATGCGCCCAATGATTCCAGGTAGGCGCCGGACCCCCTGTGACCCTGAACTGGATAAGCAGTTACAGATAATGAATGAATGAATGTTGCTAGATGGTAAAAATTTGGTTTCATCTCACCAGAGAATACTCTTCTCAAAGACTAGAGGTGTTTTCCAGTCTGAAGCTAACTTCCTTGTCCATCATTGCCTGCAAAATCTGTACTCTGTACAAATCTGTACAAAATCTGTAGGCAGATTATTTTACCAACAAGGAACCTTATTAGGCAGAGCATTCGGGACACTCTTCAGAGTCAGCATATGTCATCATGTATAGTGTGTCCCACTTGTGAGTTCTGTTTACTCAGAGCTGTCACTCAAGTTAGCCAGTCATTACATTACTCTTTACATTAGAGACAGGATGGATCACAAATATGGTGGCAGCTATTTTTCTCACTTGAGCATTTTTGCTGGAATTCATATGTGAATAGGTGAGGACTGCTTTAAGGAATAGCCATATATAAAATGGTATAAAACTACTAACAAAAACTCCTCTGCAGAGCAGGCTCCCTCTGCCATGTTTTCAAAACTGCATCATGTAATTGCCTTCCTCGAGAAGGATACATGTCAGGCTGCCTTCAGAATTCAGCCAAAATAAGGTAGATGTCTTCTAAAGCACCTTATGCTGCCTTCCAAATGGGACAGCCCTTGTCTCAAAAGCGTGCATATGTTGCTGACAAGTACCTGATGCCCCTAGCTCCTTCACCAGTTCTGATGATTACCACACAAGTTTCTAAAATGTATTTTCTCTATTTCTAAAACTCCCCAGGTTGTTTAGAGTACATCAAATGTGATAAAGTAAATTAAAGCTGAAATAATAAAATTGTGGATAAAGTAGATACCCTGATTAACTGGCCAAAAAGCTTTTTAGGCTATGGGTATGTTAATTTCGGTCTCAACCGTATTTAATTATTTTTTTTCCTTCTGTTCTGAGAAAAGAACCTGATGCTTCTGTTTGCTAAACCGTTTGTGACATTATATATTTACTGATATTATATATATAAATAAGACATACTATTTGTGACATTTTATTTATTTATTTATTTATTCATAAATGTATACATTTATATTGATCCTTGTATCTTTTTGGATAATTTGGGTAAAATTAGAAGCTACAGCTCCAGAGTCAGTGCTGTGAACCAATCAGAAACTGCAAAACAAAACAAATCATAACAAAACATGAAAACACAATCATTTTACTCACAGAAAAGTGTGTTAAAGACTCCAGTGAGAATGGAAGTGAGGGAAGAAATACGTTTACTCATTAAATATTCCTTTACTCACTACTATATTCAAGTAAAATATTTTCCTGAGCTTTGTTTGGTGAATAATCCTCAGTGGGAAAGTTCCTGACCTAGAGGGAAGTTGTATAACATCATGGAGTGGAGTTTGTGTAACGAGGTCAAAGATGATTGTTATAGACCTCTCTTTAAACTGAGACTAGAACAGCTTCACTTATGAAAAAGAGGTTGCTTTAAAATTCTCTTACAAATGAGGTCAGCACTGTTAAACACTGTATTCTGCTATACAATATATATATTGTACAAATATATAAATATATAAAATGCAATTTAAAAAGATAAGGAGAATCTTTAATGTGTTAATTCCTTTGAACATTTATGTAACTGACAAAAGTACAAAGAAAAGATGTCAGATAATTTTCACTGCCCAACTGGATTTTGTAAATATGAACAAATTTTGAATGTGATGACTGTATCATACTTTAAAAAAATTGACAGAGAAATAAGATAGAAAGAAAAGAAAATTTTACAGAATATGTACATTGAAACATGTAAAAGTAGCATCCAAGAAAAGATCAGTCTTTCAAAGCAAAGATGGATTATACCTTACTACTTTGTGCCAAACTTTTTGAGAATTTATTAACTCTATTTTGCAAACAATTTAGGCTTTTTACTATCTATTACCAACCAGAAATCTGAAAGTCTGAAAAATCCAGTTGAATGAATGTGACCTTTGAGCCCTCGGATGGCACTACATGAGAATCACAGTCAGTCAACTGCAATAAATGTGACCACATGGGCTTGGGAACTTAAAAAAATTGTTGTCATGTAACACAGTCTGCTGAAACTCCTGAAACTCTTGCATAAAGAAAAAGTCATACTACCACACCTGGCAAAAAATATGGAATCACCACCCTTGGAGGATATTCTTTCAGTTGTTCAGTTTTATAGAAATATATAAATCTCAAAGACATGCCACAAAACTCTATAAATCATCATTTAAATGTTCCAATATTTTGGCATTAAGAAAAAAAAAGACATACTTGTAGTCAGTCACATTTTTTTAGACAAAGTAGAGGAAAATATATGGAATAACTCAATTCTGACAAAAATATTAAGGAATCATAAGAAAAACACAGCACCATTATGACTTGGTTGCATCAGCCCTGAATTTTTTATAGCAGTTTGAATTCTCTGAGGCATTGACTTAATGACAAACTGTATTTTTCATCAGTCCAGCTCCATCTGTTTCTTATTGCTGTTGCCAGATCAGGTTTGCAGGTTGGAGCATTGTCACTGACCATTTTATTAAATTTCCACCAGAGATTTTCAAACTGGATTGAGATCCAGACTATTTGCAGGTCATGCCATTTTCATTATATGTATTTCTTGAAGGAAAGTTTTCACGTCCTTTGCGCTATGGTGAGATGCATTATCATCTTGAAAAATGAAGTCATGGGCGGCACGGTGGCACAGCAGGTAGTGTCGCAGTCACACAGCTCCAGAGGGCTGGAGGTTGTGGGTTCGATTCCCGCTCTGGGTGACTGTCTGTGAGGAGTTGGTGTGTTCTCCCTGTGTCCGCGTGGGTTTCCTACGGGTGCTCCGGTTTCCTCCCACAGTCCAAAAACACATGTTGCAGGTGGATTGGCGACTCGAAAGTGTCCGTAGGGGTGTGTGTGTGTGTGTGTTACCCTGTGAAGGACTGGCGCCCCCTCCAGGGTGTATTCCCGGCTTGCGCCCAATGATCCAGGTAGGCTCTGGACCCACCGCGACCCTGAATTGGATAAGCGGTTACAGATAATGAATGAATGAATGAATGAATGAAAATGAAGTCATCATCACCCAACAATCCTTACAACTGATGGAATAAGAACTGTGTCAAAAGTTTCAAAATAGCTTTATTGCATAACTAATAATAATAAGTTCAATTTATATATCATCTTTCACAAACTCAAGGATGCTTTACATAGTTTCCAAATATATATATAATGCTTTATTGAAAGTGATTAATCAGTTTTAAAGAAAGACTGTATAAAATGAGTTACAGTAATCATTTGAAGCATCACTTGTAACTAAGTATAGGGTGTATATGTGCAATGTAAGTGTTAAGTCGAGGTGAAATCCAATGTTTTTTTACAACAGGAGCTGGCTTGATAGCAACACCATCAGTTTCAACACTAAAGTATGGTATATGAGAAAGAGAAGATTTAGCTCCAACAAGTAAAACTTCAGTTTTATCAGTGTTAAGTTTTAAATAGTTATTGTGTAGCCAAAGTTTTAAATCTGCAGTTAAAAAGGGTGTGGAGGTGATAAACAGAAGAGATCTGAGAACAGATTCCTGCGGTACACCATGATTTACAGGGGCCATATATAATATTGATGAGAACCAAAAGTAACATACTAATGTCTGTCATTAAGGTGTGATCTTAGCCACTGAAGGGCCAGGCCAGTTGTGCCAGTAGATGACAGAAGTGTGGAGATGATTAATGGTGTCAAAGGCAGCTGTTAGATCTAAGAGAACCAAGATGTTAGAAAGTCCAGTATCTATTGACAGCAGCAAATCATTCATGACTCTTACCAGGGCAGTCTTTGTACTATGTACGGAACGAAAGCCAGACTGAAAAGCCTCATATAAAATATTAGAGGACAGAAAGTCATGTAACTGAGAGGCTACAACTCTTTCCATGATTTTAGCCAAAAAAGGAAGGTTGGAAATATGTCTGTAATTTACCCGTGGGGAGGGATCTAAGACTTTCTTTAATATAGGTGTTACTGTGACTAGTTTTAGTGTGACTAGAGTAGGACGAACAGAGCCTGATGAGAAGCACAGATTAATCAGACGAGCTATGAAAGGAGAAATAACAAAAAACCACAGACTTCAGAATATCAGTAGGAGCTGGGTCTAGCTGAGACAAACAAGATAATGATCTAGAAATAATCTCATAGACAGTCGAAGAATTCACAAAGGCAAAAAACAAGAGGCAGTTGTTAGGTGATAAGGACACATTAGTAGGTGAAGTTGAGGACAGAGAATGTAGGTGGCAGAAAGTGCAGATAAATTTTATGCAATTTATCCTGAAAGTAGTCCGTAAATTCCTGACACTAAGCAGATGTGCTTGAAATATGTAAAGGTTGAAGAAGTTTATGGTGTGAAAAATAGTTTTTGGCCTGTGACTGCCAGAATTAATCAGATTAGAATAAAAAGCGCAGAGATTAAGGCATTCTTGTATTTAGATACCTACTCAGAGAAAAGGCGTTCTGAACGCCTAAACTTAGCTTTCATGAGTCAGAGTTCTGTAGTGGACCTTGAGGAAGTACAGGAGGAAGGAACTAGTTTAGTCCTGACAGGGGTAAGGGTGTTAATTATTGTTCCAAAAGTACTATTGTAATGTGTGACTAAATCTTCAGAAGAAGATAGTTTAGAGATTTCTCATCTCCTCAGGCCTGAAGGAGATGAGAAAAAATATGAATGGAGATAGATAAGAGATTACAAAATGAGTTGATTTCCCAGGGGGTTTAAAAGGAGGCATAACAAGACCGCACTCACTGAGCTTATGGTCAGAACAGTAGACCCAGTGACTGAAATACTTTTGAGATCATGGGTACAAATCAGGTTAAGTATATGACCATGGGTATGTGTAGGGAAATCAATGTGCTGAGTGAGGCCAAAGCATTCAAGGACATTACAGAGCTCAGTAGAAAATACAGAACAGGAATCAACATGGATGTTAAAGTCACCCAGGAGTATAATAACAGTTGATAAAGTGAAGGAGCAGTGAGGAATTAATTCATACGAAATACAGCACTACAACACTAATGCTAATAGCACCAAACAGGTTAGCCAACCCAAACAACCCCAGTCCCAGCAATTTGAGCACAGCAGAGTGTAACTGCCCGAAACAAGAACTTGAACCAACAATTTAGCGAGGGGTAGAGACTCACTCATCACAGCTGCAGTCAAAGGGAAGGGGAAGAAAGGGAAAAGGCTTGTGCATGGCAAGCAGCAAAGCGCAAAGCAAACAGCAAGGGAAGATAAGACCAAATGTATCTAGAATTCATGTAGATCCAGGGAGTGGAACAGTGGCCACAAAATACAAAAAAAAGAAACAGCACCAGTAACAAAAAGAAGAAGAAAAAAACAACAGAAGCCAGTGAGGGAGAAACAAAGGAAAAAACAATAAAAAAATATAGAGGTAGAAACTGGTGAGAAGAGGCATCGTCAACAACCACGCACTACGTAGTCTCAACAGGAAGTGAACAGAAGCAAAGAGTTAATGGCCACCCAGATAGCTAATGGTAGTGTTGCTTTTTATGGGTTATTGAAGATGACTGTAATCTCCCCCCGTTCTTTTACCTGACATGCAGACCCATGTCATCAATGACTGGGGAAATTTAAATGTTTGCTTCATGTAGTCATTTTATAAATATCATTGGTCCAGAACCAAACTAAAGTTCCAGCATCATCACATTGCCCAATGTAGATTTGCGATTCATCACTGAAGATCACTTTCATCGAGTCACCCACCGTCCATGATTGCTTTTTTTAGCCCACTCTAAACTTGTTTTTTCTGTTTAGGTGTTAATTTTACTTTTTTGTATGCAAATCCCATTTATTTGAGGTGATTTCTTACAGTTCGGTCATAGATCTTGACTCCAGTTTCTGCCTACAGTTTTCTCATTTGTTTTCTGCATTTTCTGTTTTCAAGACATATTGCTTTAAGTTTTCTATATAGACACTTTGATGTCTTCCTTGGTCTACCAGTATGCTTCCCTTTAACAACCTTCCCATTTATTTGTACTTAGTCCAGATTTTAGACAGATCCAACATCTATTGCAGCATTATGTGGTGATTTACCTTCTTGAAGAAGTTTTATAATCTTTTCCATTGTTTCAACTATATGTCTTGTGTTGGAGCCATGATACATGCCAATCCACTTTGTGCAACAGCTGTCAAAGGTGTGAGCACTCTTTTTAAACTAAAGACATATTAGTAAATTTAATCTAATGCAGGAGTGTGTTTAGAACAGCAAATTACAGAGTGATTCAATATTTTCCTCAGAATTGGGTGATTCCATATTTTTTTCCTCTACTTGATCTAAAAAAAACTATTGTGATTGACTACAAAAATTAGAATTCTTTCTCTATTTTGGCATGTCTGTGATTTATTTATTTTTTCAACAAACTTAAAGTTTGAAATTTTGTAATTGAATATATTTTTGTAATATTTATGTTATGTGTAATCACATAATCCACACAGTTGTAATTATTCACAGGATTCAATGTAAAATATCCTATACCAGTGCAAGTGCAAAATGTCTGCTATCATTTATTGTTGAATAATTAATCTACACCTGGTAATTTTACAGGAGACAAAGTTTCAATTAATTTAATGGAACAGGAATTTTTACAAAATGCTTTTGAGCCTTTTCTGTTGGTTTGTTGACCATAAAATTGACACAGTGTGAAGGACAGTTGGCATTAAGTAATACTTCAAAAATAATGATTCAAACATGATGGTTGTTCATTTGTTAAATTCAATGAGCAGTTTAATATCTGAACACATATATGTCAGATTACTTCAATTAACCATTAATTACAGATCAATCTAATCTAATTTGTTATTCAAATGCTGCTTGTTAACATTTATGCTGAGCTTTAATATTAAAAGTTACTGTGAAATGAATCACACTTTGAGACTTTAGGCTGATACTTATACTGCTGGAAATAAATGGGCCTTCATCAAACCACTGCATCTGACTGAATCAGGTTTGGAGCTTGTTTGATGGATGTATGGAGGATGTTCGGGTGACTTTTGGGTGATGTTTAGAGACAAGTTTTGGGAATGTTTGGGGGATGCTTAGAGCATGACCGAATTGATGCACTGCACTTGAATGGCTGGGGGCATTTATGTTTGGATGATATTTAGATTAATTTTATGTGATATTCGAAGTATGTTTGAGGTGATGTTTGGAATAAGGAATTCACGTTTGACAAAAGGCTTGCTGAACAAACACCAGAACAAACCAGCCGTCCATTCCAGGGACGACATCCCAGTGCTTTTCATATTGGGTGTATCATATATCGGCATACAGCCCCAAGATATTGGGACTATACAGAATTGCTTTATATTTATAATTTGTCAGCAGCAGCTGCATTTCCTAAGCACAGTTGCCAGTCTATTACTAGAACAACTTCTGACAAAATATAACGTCTGCTCTGATATGGATATGACATGGTAATGTACATGTTAATATGTCAGGGTTTCAATAAAATATTACAATTATTCAACAAGTTCACAAAATATCTGTAGCTTATATCATACTTATATATTGAAGTATGATGATTCACTGCAACTAATATTAGTTACAATTATATTATTATTATTATTATTATTATTATTATACTTATTAGCAGACACCTGATATAAAGGCTTCTCTACTATATGCATAATTGACTTTAACTCAATTCTCACTGTCTACTTTGTATTCTGTTTGCCCATTATTACAATGTCTCTCTCTCTCTCTCTCTCTCTCTCTCTCTAGCTGGATGCTGAGGCCAGTGATCTGCTGAAAGAGCTTCAGAACAAACTCAATGCAGTGTTGGATGACCTCAGCAGGGTGTTTGGATCCAGGTAACTCACACGCGCACGCGCACGCGCACACACACACACACACACACACACACACACACACACACACACACACACACACACACACACACACACACACACACACACAGGCTTTGAGTCACAGTTATCATTCAGCCCCAGAAGCCATGTTTCCATTCAAAAGAATAAAACTGAGTCAGAGTGTAGATACTGGGTTATTGTACCAGCTTTCTACAAATGCTATATTTCAATATATGTCTAATACCTATACGTCTAATATGTCTACATCTCACATTAAAATTACACAGTTGCATACCTGTCACTGATTACGGGATGAACTTGAGTGAGAAAGCAGTTGCTGAGGTGAGTAATAAACAGTCATGGTAAATAAATGTAGCTAAAACACAGGAGCTGAAGCGGAAACATTTACAGAGACAATGAATGTGACGTAGACTACATGGACTTATGTAATGTGATACAACCAGGGACACCTGTGGAGGTGGTCATTTGACTAAGCTCACAGGTGTCACTAGTTGTGTCTCATTAGGGCATGGCCAAAGGTAACAAGATGGGTACGTGACATTTTGATTATCTAACTCAGTATTAATAAGCCATTCATTGTCTGTAACCGCTAATCCAGTTCAGGGTTGCGGTACGAAACCTACCCGAAATCACTTGGTACAAGGCAGGAACACACCCTGGAGGGGGTGCCAGTCCTTTGCAGGGCGACACATACTGACAAATTCACTCACCCAATTTATCTACCAAAATGTGCTTTTGGACTGTGGGACGAAGCCAGATTACCTGGAGAAAACACATACTTACACGTGATGAACACACCAAACTTCTCACAGACAGTCACCCACAGCAGAGCTCGAATTGACTTTCCACACTTTTTCTCGACCTTTTAAAGTAGGCTATAATTCACAACTTACCCTGATGATTATACAGCCTGATTTTGTCACTTATAATAGTAATGTGACTGAAGAATTTCATTCCATGGTCCTGGAGGACAGATGACAACATATCTGAAGGCTGACACCAATTGAAATGACAAATGGAATAAGGAGTGTTTTGGCTTGTTTAGACTGAAAACCTGTGTCCACTCTAGAGCTGTGTTCGAAATGGCACCCTGCTCACTATTCCTAAATTACTCACTATATATGGCACTATTATAAGGAACTGATTTAATGAGAGTAGTGATTTAATGATTTAATGAGTTTTCAAGCACAACCTCATGCGAGTTTGATCATTATTGCCTTGCAGCAGATTATGTCACATAAACAATGTTTATACATTTGTAAACCAGAAAATGCCTTGTATTAATGAACGGTATTATGGGTATCTTCTACCTGCTGGGGTAGAACCTCAACTACCTCAGAACCTCAACTAAGTAGTGAATAAGATACTGTTTTGGAAGCACTCCAGGTCTTTGTGGATAATACTGGACACTGTTAATTTAAGGTGTTGTACTGTTTAACTCTGCAGTTTTAAGCCGGTCATTGAGGACTGTGTGAAGCAGATGAACCAGGAGCTTATTCAGATGAAGGGAAATGCAGGAAACAAGAGCAACGCTGCCATGGACGCTGAGACGGTTCTCAGACCACTCATGGACCTGCTGGACAAGAAGTGAGACCCTCTTATTCAAATATAAACAAATTCTCACCTATGGGATTGATAGGAGGATTTGTGAGCATCACATAGAATCATAGATATCTAAATTATCATATAAAATTATGTAAAAGAGTGCTCTAATGCGTCTGTATAATAATCTCATAATCAATCAATCAATCAATCAAATTTTATTTATATAGCGCTTTTCACAACAAAAAGTCGTCACAAAGCAGCTTTACAGAGATCTGGGTCCAAGCCTCCTATGAGCAAGCCAGGGGCAACAGTGGCAAGGAAAAACTCCCTCAGCACACGAGGAAGAAACCTTGGAAGGAACCAAGACTCATACGGGGAACCCATCCTCCTCGGGTCGACACCGGAGACACAATAGAGAACAGAAGTAAAAGTGAAGGGGTTATAGTAATATAAATGTAGTATATTAGTGATGATGGAGAAGTAGAAATGAAAATGGTGAGGATGATGATATTAGTGATGTATGAGTCTTAGCAAGGCCAGGATCTTGTACAGGACACGGGCTGGATCAGGGCAAAACCTGGAGAGCAGCAGGACATCTCAAAGCATGAGAGAGAGAGACAGGAGAAAGAAAGCCAGACAAAGGGAACAAATAAAAATACAAAAGGTTAGTAGGGTCATGGTAAAGAACGGGGAAATTTGTCCTGCGAAAAAAGCTTCCACTGGTCAGGCAAGAGAACCCAGCGACAGACAGCGTTGTTGGCAGGTACTACAAAGCTAACTAAGAATGCTGTAGCTATGGTGATATGACAGGATTAATACAGAACAGTGATAATATGAAAACCAGCCCGAACACCAATATAGAAGGAGTAACCTGAAGGTGAGTGATTAACCAAAAGCTTGTTTGAAAAGGTAGGTTTTTAATCTAGATTTAAAGATTGAGAGTGTGTCTGAGCCCCGAACAGTAACCGGAAGGCTATTCCAGAGTTGAGGAGCTTTGTGAGAAAAGGCTCTTCCTCCTGCTGTGTTTTTCTTAATGCGAGGAACAAAGAGTAGATGGGCATCCTGTGAACGAAGTGTACGTGACGGGCGATAAGGTATGAGAAGTTCAGTAAGATACTGCGGGCCTAAACTGTTTAGAGATTTATAAGCTAAGAGGAGTATTTTATAGTCAATGCGAAATTTTACAGGTAGCCAGTGTAGGGACGAGAGAACTGGGGTGATATGTTCAAATTTTCTAGCTCTAGTGAGCACCCTGGCTGCTGCATTTTGAACTAACTGAAGCTTGTGTAACGCTTTGCACGAGCTCCCTGCCAGGAGCGCATTGCAGTAGTCTAGACGTGAAGTTATAAAAGCATGCACTAGTTTCTCTGCATCTTTTAATGATAAAATATGCCGAATTTTGGCAATATTGCGTAGGTGGAAGAAGGCGGTTTTGACTGTATTGGATATGTGGGTATCAAATGTGAGAGTCGAATCAAAGGCTACACCTAAGTTTTTAATGATGGCATTGTGTTTTACTGTTGAATTATCAAGATTAATAGCAGCATTTCTGAGTGAATGTATCTGAGTATCTGTACCTAGTAACAAGACCTCAGTTTTATCAGAATTTAACATGAGAAAGTTTTGCATCATCCAGTCTTTAATTTCAGTTAGACATTCTGTTATTTTACGTAGACAAGCAACATCATTGGGTTTGGCTGATATATACAGTTGTGTGTCATCAGCATAACAGTGGAATTGAATCCCATGCTTACGGATTAGTCTACCCAGTGGCAGCATGTAGAGTGTGAACAATACAGGGCCAAGCACTGATCCTTGTGGGACACCATATTTAACTAAAGAATGATTAGAGGATTTATTATTCAGATAAACAAATTGGTAACGATCGGATAAATAAGATCTGAACCAAGAGAGGGCAGATCCTTTTATTCCTACCAGATTTTCCAGCCTATCAAGAAGCATCACATGATCTATGGTATCAAATGCTGCACTAAGGTCAAGCAGCACCAGAATAGAGATATAGCCCTTATCATGTGAAAGGAGTAAGTCATTAGTTACTCTTGTTAGAGCCGTTTCTGTGCTGTGATTTGGTCTAAATCCAGACTGAAAAATGTCATGAATGTCATTGTTTTGTAGGTAAGAGCACAACTGCTGTGACACGACTTTTTCTAGAATCTTAGCAATAAAAGGGAGGTTTGATATTGGCCTGTAGTTTGCGAGTACAAGAGGGTCAAGATTGGGTTTTTTAATAATTGGTTTGATTACCGCTAGTTTCAGAGGTTTTGGTACATATCCAATGTTGAGGGATGAGTTTATTATTGTGAGCAATGGTCTAATGACTTTAGGTAAAATTTGTTTAAATAATTGTGTTGGTACAGGATCCAGTAAGCATGTAGTTGATTTAGATGAGCTAATTAAACTAAGCAAGTCATTTTCATCGACAGAATTCAAGTAGTCTAAGTGCACCTCAGAGCTGGCAGGGGGTTCATCTACGAGAGCCGATGTGACTTTGGACTGATTTTGGATTTTGAGGCGAATGCAAGCAATTTTATCATTAAAAAACCTCATAAAGTCATTGCTACAGAAATCAGAGGGAACAATGGGGTTGATTTCCTTTTTGTTTCCAATTAGATTTGATACAGTGCTAAAAAGGAATCTAGGGTTGTCTTTGTTGTTTTCTATAAGGGAAGAGATGTACTGTGATTTGGCTTTAGATAAGGCATGTTTGTAGTCGGTGAGGCTGTGCTGCCATGCAATTCGGAAACATTCTAGTTTTGTGTGTCTCCATTTACGTTCATGGTTACGAGCAGCCAGTTTTAATGCACGCGTGCTGTCACTGTACCATGGAGCAAGCCTTTTCTCTCTAAATTGTTTGGTCTTGACTGGTGCAACACTATCTAGGTTTGTACACAATAAGTGGTGTAGGTTGTTTGTAATGAGCTCCAGGTCATTTGGGTGAGTTGGAAAAGAAATGGTGGTAAGGTCTGGAAGGTTGTTGATAAAATCACTAACTGTTGAGGATGTTATAGTGCGCTTTCTAATATAGCGTGGTTGTGGACAAATATCAAAGTTTAACGCAATTTCATATGTGATTAGATGGTGATCAGAGATGGTCTCATGTAGCGAGAGATTGGATAGATTCTTTATCTCAATGCCCCGTGTTAACACTAGGTCCAGTGTGTGTTTGCATTGATGAGTGGGCCCAGTAACATTCTGAGTGAACCCTAGCGCATCCAAAATTGATTCAAATGCAATTTTAAGTGGATCATGGTCCTTCTCAAAGTGAATATTGAAATCACCAACAATTAAGGCCTTTTCTGATACGATAACTACACTTGAGAGGAAATCAGCAAATTCACAAAGAAATTCTGTATAAGGGCCAGGAGGACGATAGATTGTGATGAGCATAAACGAGTGCTGCCTTTTTGATGCAGTGACTTTAAGAGTAAGTACTTCAAAGGATTTAGTATCATAACTAGATTTTTGTGTTGTGTCAATGGTAGGGTCATAAATTGTGGCTACACCACCACCACGACCAGATGTTCGTGGGCAACTGTAATAGCTGAAGCCAGGGGGAGTGGACTCATTTAGGGCAATGTATTCATTGGCTTTAGCCCATGTTTCGCAGAGACATAATGCATAGAGTTTGTTATCAGTAATGATATCACAGACAGTGAGTGCTTTGGGTGTTAGAGATCGTATATTTAAAAGCCCTAATTTAATGCTGGAAGTGCTGAAATATTGCATTCGCTGCAGTGCCTTGGTGTTAATTCTAATTAGGTTGTTAAAACTGATTTTTGGGCGTTTGTGATAACAAGCTTTGCGGGGAACCGACACAGTCTCAATGCTGAAAAATTTATTAGCGTTAATCAGAGTGGGTGACATGGACATGCTACTCATCTTACTAGCAGTAGAGAGATGGTCAGGAGGAACATTAGGAATTTTAATATTACTTACCTGCTCGCTATCCATTCCACCTACCTGACTGATGTGACTGGGAATGACCAGTCAGTTCCGGCGCAGAACCACCTCAATGTTCTCAGAGAGAACTGCGGATCCTAGACGGCTTGGATGAAGCCCATCCCAACGATACAGGGCCGGACGCTCACGAAAGCACTCCCAGTTGTCGACGTAGTCCACGCCGACAGTGCCGCACCAATCCAGGAGCCAGGAGTGGAGCCCGAAGAGCCTGCTAAACGCCTCGCATCCTCGACGGTAGGTGGGCAGGGGGCCAGAGACGATGATCCTAGCATCCGTCTTCTTCCGAGCGGTATCCAGAAGCGAACGGTAGTGCTCCTTCAGGACCTCGCTGCGGCGGGCGGAGATGTCGTTCGTTCCCACGTGGAGAACGACGGTGCCGAAGTCCTCGCGCTGCCGAAGCGCCGACGGAAGCCGCATGGCGACGTCCAGGACACGTGCGCCTGGGAGACAAGACACGGTTGCATTACTCTTTATCCCCGGCACTTTTAAATGTCTAACTATTGAGTCACCAATAATAAGAACACCGTCCTGTTTAGTCTTCGGCGCTGGAGCAGGTGAAGGCCAGGAGCTGAGCACCTCAAACCGGTTGGCAGAAGTGAAGACTGGCTGCGGTGGAGGGGGGGACGGCCTCGGCTTCCCACGCCCACGCTGGCGCTCCCATCCCGGTGCAGGCGTGTAGATGGGTACCCCCGCAAACCGCCGCGGCAGAGGAGCCGGAGAGGCGACGGCCACGTAGGAGGCGTCGCGGGCTGCCTCGAGTCTCGTCTTCTCCCGCTGGAGCTCCGTCTGCTTCTCCAAGAGACGCTGAATCCGGCGACCGAGCTGCTCGAGCTCCGCGCCGAGCTCAGAAAGGGCTCGTTCCTCGGCAGGCGCCATGAAGAGAGAAAAATAAACAATGAGAAATAATATGTACGAAAAAAATGAAGTTAAGAAGCACGGTGGGTTAGGAATGATGAAGACAGCACACTAGGATAAGCAATGCCAAAGAATATGCAATAGAGATTGTAAATAAACGTCTAGAGGACTAAAACAGCGACAAACAGCAAACAATTTCAAATCAAGCACGCGAGTAGTCAGCCGGAAGTGACGTACCTGTGACGTGATCATAACAGATTTCAATTTAATAATTTCATTTCTACAGATTTCATGTTCAGTGTATGTTCATTTTTAATTGAATAAAGGAATTCATTTATCAAAATTAATATTCAACAACAGTAAATTCAAATCTCTTTTTTTATGTTTGGGTTTCAGTAAGATTCATGAGATGTAGCTGACTCTGGATCAACATGTCAGGATTATTAACACAGTCATATCAGAATATTATGAGCACCTCCATGTTTCTACACTCACTGTCCATGTATAACTTTACGGAAAGTGTATTTTCTCTAAGTGAGCTAGTTTCCTCTCAGACAGAAATCAGAACTGTAATGCTGCCTGTCCACCTCTCCTTTCAGCCTTAACAGTTACCATAAAGTGACAAAAGAGTGGGAGAATGATTGAATTTTTAGTTGCAATTATATGGTACACAAAAAAGGCCTTAAACTGTATTTGCACACCTAATATAATAAAGCTCTTATGATTAAACAATGACACTTTTTTGTGATTATGGTGTAAATCAATGAAACTTCCAGCCCTGTGTACAGAGTGCTTATTCTGTGGGCTGTGGAAAGCAGTGTCCAAAGCAGAGTAGTTTTAAAAATTGTGTTCTCAGTGAGCATAATATGTAAAAATGTATGTGCTGTGATCTAGATGTCCAGCAGCATCTGTTCACTTGTCCACGGAGCATCCAGGCCACAGGGGAATTACCCAGAATCCTCATAATCATGTGCAAACGTCAAATCCTTGCCCACTTTCTGCTTTCATCTGCCTCCTAAGCCCTAAATATTACAATCAGAGGATGTGGGTCATGGCTTACTAAAGTGGGCTACTGGTGTAGGATGTATTGCTCTGCCATAATTTAGCATTTGTATAGAATGGGAAGTATTGCTAATATGTTAGATGTTTAGATATGGATCACATACACCACTCATCCTAAACAAGTTCCATCACTCCAAAGAACACATCTCAGTGCTGGGGGAGATTTACACCCCCTGACTGTTTTTTGCATAGAGCATCGGTTTGTCAGTGCTTTCCAGTGGTGGATGAAATAAATGTAATTAATTACTGTACTTAATTACTTTTTTGAGTATCTGTACTTTACTGAAGTATTTCCAATTTGGGCAACTTTTTACTTTAACTCCACTCCATTTCAAAGTCAAATATCTTACTTTTTACTCCACTACATTATGAAAATCTGCCATTCCTTTTGGTTTATGTGTGAATAAAACATGTGAACAAGTCTCCCAGTTCTGCACAGCCCTCTGTGCGACTAAAACAAGTGAAAATGTTTCTCCTCATAAAACCAATAATGCCAAAGGCAGACTTTTTCATCAATTGTTGTGTGAATTTGAGACTGTAAGTAATCACTTTCAGTTCTTAGAACCATTATGAACTAACAAAATGATTTTTACACTTAAGTATGGCTGTATTTGTGTCATCAGTAACTACTATTAATTTACATACACGGTTTCAGGCCAAAATCAGAATAACAGAACTGTAGCTGTAACCGTAACTGTTTGAGAAACAAGTGTCTCAGAATTGCAGAAATAGCTCAAATTATATTCTGCAACTATGTAGACAAACCAGAGAACTTAAAGGAACACTATGTAATATTTTTACCTCAAAATTACAGCTTCAGATCATTGTGATGCTTCACTGTCCTCTGTCATGACTACTTTCAGCTCCGCACTGCAGAAACTACACTATGTAACTTTTGGAGGAGGGCAGGAAACCACTCTTTCCTCCCCCTCCCTACCAGTTTCAGGATAGTGCTGTAAAAGTTAATTGCACGAGGGCAGCCCCAGGAGCAGAAAAAAAATCTTTCTTACTGTTCCTAAATTATTAAAAATATATATGTTCTGGTGCAGAGAACACACTAAAGGCAAATTTATGCTTTTGAACTCTCTCAGTGAAAAGGCCTATACTGTAGCCTGCACAATTGTCCTATGCCAATGTGAAAGTTTATACTTGTGCGTTAGCATCTGCATCATTATACAATTACACCACCAAATCACTAGGGCTGAATTTCAAATATCTTCTTCAACCCTATGTAGTATACAATGTAGTGGTATTAGTTTTGCGAATCTTTAAAGTGCGCTATTTAGGGAGTGTATTGTAGAGTTCATATTTCTGGACTTCTTGACTTGAGCAACTTGAACCCTGTTCGTCCGACTGCCAACCAATCATAGTCGTTGTGGTCTGTATAGATGCAACAAGAGGTGCGCATCAGGCCATGCTGCCTACGGCATAGGTTCAGAACAGAAGCATAAATTGGGCTTAGTACTCTGGAGACAGGGGCGGCACGGTGGCGCAGCAGGTAGTGTTGCTGTCACACAGCTCCAGGAGCCTGGTGGTTGTGGGTTCGATTCCCGCTCCGGGTGACTGTCTGAGAGGAGTTGGTGTGTTCTCCCCGTGTCCACGTGGGTTTCCTCCGGGTGCTCCGGTTTCCTCCCACAGTCCAAAAAAAAACACACGTTGGTAGGTGGATTGGCAGAAAGTGTCTGTAGGTGTGAATGAGTGTGTGTGTGTCTGTGTTGCCCTGTGAAGGACTGGCGCCCCCTCCAGGGGGTATTCCCGCCTTGCGCCCAATGATTCCAGGTAGGCTCTGGACCCACCGCTGCCCTGAACTGGATAAGCGGTTACAGATAATGAATGAATAAATGAACTCTGGAGACACCGACCTTTGTTGGTTTGGAGGGCCAGCACCTTGGGTGTATGTAATTGATTATTGAGTTGATTATAATATCATTCATTGTGTTTAATCTTTGGCCATTTCTGCTGTGGTCAGTGTCAGATAATTAATGACATTCTGTTAAAAGACTGGTGAACCTAAAGTCTTTTCACCTACAATATGTTATGCATGACTACTTTTGCACTTTACCTCAAGGGGAGATATACAACGATGACTTCTACTTTTACTGGAGTAATATTTCACCTTGAGTATCTGTACTTTAACTCAAGCACATGGTTTGTGTACAGTAAGCACTGCCCAACTGATGCTCTCTGCACATATATATCGCTGAGCCACAAGAAACATCTAAAGGCATTTTGAAGGTGGATAGACATTGAATAGCATTAAAAAAAATTTTAGGTGGTTGCTCTATTTCTGCTCCATATGTGGGTAATATTGACTTATTTTTGCTGTTAGAGATGACTTAAGGTGGAACTTGCTCCAAATGTTGGAGACCGCAAACTCCATGAAAATAAACACAGACTGAAAGTGCTACAAATCTAAACAACTCGAGTGACAAATGGTTTTCTGTGGTAATTTGCACATTTAAAAAATTATAAAAAATAAATAAAAAAATAATAACTCCAATATACCATTCCACATTAAAAGACTCAGAGCTTCTAAATGAAAACAAACACTTAAAGTGAGAGTAAAGAGTTCTCAGAGCCAAAAGTAGTTACCCAGAATCATCTACGTTCACTTTGTTAACTGTTTTTTTTCCTGACTTCACAGTGAGTTTTAATGCACATCATGTAATGATTATATGGTATTTGTTACAGGTTATATTTATTAATACCGGCCACATCAGTTTGTTAATAATCTCCAATCATTATCAGCCTGGAATTTCCCTATTAACGCAGATTGTGTGAGAACCACAGTGCGAAAATGAAATGGCGGTACTCTCTCAGTTACATATTGTCTCTCTCTCTCTCTCTCTCTCTCTCTCTCTCTCTCTCTCTTCTCTGCCACCCCACTCTTTTCACTGTCTTCACCCTTCCTCTTTTTTTTCTTCCTCTCCACTACTTTACCTCTCTCTCTCTCTCTCTCTCTCTCTCTTTCTCTCTCTCCAGTCTGATGCTGTTTGCTAAGATCTGTGAGAAGACTGTGTTAAAGCGGGTTCTGAAGGAACTGTGGAAAATCGTGCTCAACACCATTGAGAGGCAGATTGTTTTGCCTCCTCTAACAGACCAGACGGTAAGCTGCCAACATAGAGGCTTCTACCTAGCCAAGAAACAAGACAAAACAAACACTCATACACACCCCACTACCCACATTGGGAACCAGTAACAGTATTGGGGCAATCTTCAAAATTATGTAAATTAATTCCAGGTGTAAACAATGTAGAGTACATTAACACCCTGTAGTACATTAACACCATTGCTGTGGTCAGTTATTTTCATTGAGTAGATACTGCATTTTTACGATGCTTCTTGAATCATGGAGAGGGCAATATAATATTTGTATCAATATTTGTCATATTGTTGTGAATATTACAGTTGTAAGTCAGTGTTTTATTCCTTTATTTTTTTGGATGAGCGTGTGAGAGTGAATCAATATTCTTATCTCTTTTCTGCTATTTTTCTTGTGCAGCAAGGGGCTCAGATGATTTTCAGTGCTGCCAAGGACCTGGGACAGCTCTCCAAGCTGAAGGTAAGGAGATATTCTGCAGTCTCTGTTGTTCAGGGTTGAAGCTAAAATCTGGAGGACACTGGGTTTCCCACAGCAGGTTTATGACCTGGTTTATGCACCACTTGTCAGTTTTTTTTAAATGTCAGTAAAATTCATATCATAGTAGAGTATGGCAAAATGGAACATAGTGCTAAAAATGTGTTATTTACTTTAAACTGTCCACACATTAAGACAGAGGTCTTCAAATCTGGACCTTTGATCCAGGATCCTGGCCAGGATTTAACCACATTTTTAGACAAAGTTTATATTATTTTGCATGATTTTTCTACATTTATGATGTACCGCTCATGCAGTCGCTCCCATAAAGTACACTGAAATTTAGCATAGGGTACACGGGAACTGTTGCTTGCAACACAAGTTTGACACAGAAGCATAATTAGGCTTTTATCAGTTGCAGCTATAGTGTCATACCATCTGGCTAATCCCAGCCTGGATCTAACATCTGGATTTGAAGTCCTATTCAAAAAGAGATAATTCATTAAGAATTGTATTTACAGAAGTGTGCGCAGGTGAGAAGTGTTTTGTTGTTGTTTTTTTCCACTCTAAGAGAAGAATGTGTAAGAAATGTGGCTGTAAGCAAATATTTTGAACGTATACACAGCTCTTGTATTCTTTTCTCCCTCTGAGCAGGCAGTACCTTTCTCATATACATTGAAGTGGAATATTGCCACTCCTCCATGTTTAAGAAACCCACCAGAGCTCAGAGTCCTTTCATCCTTTTCACACACTGTGTGTGTGTGTGTGTGTGTGTGTGTGTGTGTGTGTGTGTGTGTGTGTATTGAGCGTAAACGATTTCCAGCCCCCACTAAGACTCTGCTGCTGTCAATCACATCCTCCCACTGCTGTAACAAAGCTGCTGCTTCTCTTAGATCATATTCACACACAGCAGTTATAGGTTTTAGGTAAACTGGGCTGTTCTAGTGAACTGTAGGCATGAGTAGCACTAAAGAGTCATATACTGTGAGCTCGGACAGTGCTATACGTAAAATGCATGTTTGTGTGGCACAGATTTCTAAAGAAAATAAAAACCCAACACTTCTATTTATTTATTTATTTTTTTAAGTTGTACTTCGATAAGGACTTTGATAAATGTATATCCTCAGCACACATGAAGCAGAAACAGTTACAAATATTTGTAGTAGAAATATGTGATTAGAGAAATGCCCATAGCTGTAATTCAGTGGTAAGTGCTCCCTAAAGAACACTTGAGGGGTGTGAACAGGTGGAGCTCTGAGAAAACTGTAGGTCTATTCTTCATTACAGCTCATTTGCATACAAGCATTTTCTCTCTTAACCTCTCCCTCTATTCCTCTCCCCCCATCATTCTGTCTTTGTCTCTCTCTCCCTCTCTCTTTCTCTCTATCTATCTATCTATCTATAGGTGCATCTCAATAAATTACAATATAAACAAAAAGTAAATTTATTTCAGTAACTCACTTCAAAAAGTTAAACCCATATATTATATAGATGCATTAAAAACAGAGTGATCAATTTCAAGCATTTATTTATTTTAATGTTAATGATTGTGGCACATAGCCAATGAAAACCCAAAAGTCATTATCTCAGAAAATTGGAATAATCAACACAAAACAGCTGCAAAGCTTTCCTAAGCCTTTAAAGTGGTCCCTTAGTCTGGTTCAGTAGGCTACACTCTCACAGAGGAATACTGCTGACTTGACAGATGTGCAGAAGGCAGTCATTGACACCCACCTGCTGTATCCAAGCATATTAATGGAAAATTGAGTGGAAGGAAAAAGTGTGGTAGAAAAAGGTGCACAAGAAACAGGAACACAGCCTTGAAAGGATTGTCAAGAAAAGGCCATTCAAAAATTTGGAGGAGTGTACTGCTGCTAGAGTCAGTGCTTCAAAAGCCACCACAACCAGATTTCTAAAGAAAATAAAAACCCAACACTTCTATTTATTTATTTATTTTTTTAAGTTGTACTTCGATAAGGACTTTGATAAATGTATATCCTCAGCACACATGAAGCAGAAACAGTTACAAATATTTGTAGTAGAAATATGTGATTAGAGAAATGCCCATAGCTGTAATTCAGTGGTAAGTGCTCCCTAAAGAACACTTGAGGGGTGTGAACAGGTGGAGCTCTGAGAAAACTGTAGGTCTATTCTTCATTACAGCTCATTTGCATACAAGCATTTTCTCTCTTAACCTCTCCCTCTATTCCTCTCCCCCCATCATTCTGTCTTTGTCTCTCTCTCCCTCTCTCTTTCTCTCTATCTATCTATCTATCTATAGGTGCATCTCAATAAATTACAATATAAACAAAAAGTAAATTTATTTCAGTAACTCACTTCAAAAAGTTAAACCCATATATTATATAGATGCGTTAAAAACAGAGTGATCAATTTCAAGCATTTATTTATTTTAATGTTAATGATTGTGGCACATAGCCAATGAAAACCCAAAAGTCATTATCTCAGAAAATTGGAATAATCAACACAAAACAGCTGCAAAGCTTTCCTAAGCCTTTAAAGTGGTCCCTTAGTCTGGTTCAGTAGGCTACACTCTCACATAGGAATACTGCTGACTTGACAGATGTGCAGAAGGCAGTCATTGACACCCACCTGCTGTATCCAAGCATATTAATGGAAAATTGAGTGGAAGGAAAAAGTGTGGTAGAAAAAGGTGCACAAGAAACAGGAACACAGCCTTGAAAGGATTGTCAAGAAAAGGCCATTCAAAAATTTGGAGGAGTGTACTGCTGCTAGAGTCAGTGCTTCAAAAGCCACCACACCCAGAAGTGTCCAGGGCATGGGCTACAACTGTTGCATTCCTTGTGTCAAGCCACTTATGAACCAGAAACAATGCCAGAAGTGTCTTACCTGGGCTGAAGAGAAAAAGGACTGGATTGTTGCTCAGTGGTCCAAAGTCTTTCGTTTGGAAATCCAAGCTGCTTGAGGTCTTGTGTGAAGTTTCCACAATCAGTGATGGTTTGGGGAGCCATGTCATCTGCTGGTTTTGGTCCACTGAGTTATATCAAGTCCAAAGTCAACCAGGATATTTTAGAGAACATGCCTCCCTCTGCTGACAAGCTTTATGGAGATGCAGATTTCATTTTCCAGCAGGACTTGGCACTTGTCCACACTGCCAAAAGTACTGTGCTTGATTGGCCAGTGAACTCACCTGACCTAAACCCCATAGAGAATCTATGGAATATTGTCAAGAGGAAGATGAGAGACACCAGACCCAACAATGCAGATGAGCTGAAGAGTGCTATCAAAGCAACCTGGGCTTCCAAAACACCTCAGCAGTGCCACAGGCTGATTGCCTCCATGCCACGCAGCATTAATGTTGTAATTCATGCAAAAGGAGCCCAGACCAAGTATTGAGTTCATCTACTATATTTACTTTTCATTAGGCCAACATTTCTGTATTATTTATCTATAATAATAAATTAACTCTTAACTATTTTTAATTAAATATAAATTCACTTTTTGGTGATATTCTAATTTACTGAGATACACCTGTATCTATCTCACTGTTTCTCTCTCTCTCTCTTTCTGTCAGTTCCTCTCCCTCCCTCCTTCCCTCTCTCTCTCTTTTTCTCCCATTCTCTCCTCTCTTTCATTTTCTTTCTGCTTTCTGTATTTCTCACTCTTTCTTTCTTTCTTTCTTTCTTTCTTTCTTTCTTTCTTTCTTTCTTTCTCTCCCTTCCTATGCAGCCACCCCACCCCAACAATGTCTTTCTCCCATTTTGTGTGTAGTCACCTGAATATCACATCAATTTTCATATTAGTCAGATGTTTGTCCCTTCTGTGTTGCAGTGACAGCTTCTCTTCTTCTTCTCTCCTGGAAAGGAGAGTTAACACTAGAATTTGGAGCTGCAGGGATTTGCTTTAAACTCAAGCGCTTTAGTGAGCTCAGGTTCTGATGTTGAGAGATAAGACCTGAGCACAGTTCTTTTTTTTTTTCCTTCTGGAAGGTGTTGAATGGGGTTGAGGTCAGGGCTCAGTTCCAGCCAGTTCTTCCACACAGAGCTCAGCAAACCAGGTTCCACATTGTTGTTGTGGTAAAATAAACAGATTTGGACTTTTCTGGAAGCAAAGCCACTAAACATTCAGTGCAGTTTTATGCTTTCATGGTTAACAAACAGAAAACTGTAACATGCAGCATTGTGTTATGTATAATAGCAGCTTGTAATGGGTCGATCCACATCTTTTCAGTTCCAATATGATTCATATACACAAGCACTGATACACATTCCAATACTTTTTTAATTTTAATATTCTCATTTTTGTTGTTGGTTTTGTGTTTGTTACATTGAGGCTAAAATAGACCACACTGCATTTATTATTAGAAGAGCAAAACAATATATACACAATGCATTGAATTTAAATGCATTTCAAATGATTTATTTACACAATCTCCTACACATCAGCTCGGACATACAGTACTATCTGCAAGGTTAAAATCATTATAAAATAACATTAGTAACAATGCAGCCTTCAGGTTTACACCTAAACCCACACGTTTATCTTCTTGTTTAATGTCAGTGCTGTGAATTTTCTGAATGGCAGATTATGCCTGGGCATACGTTATATTGTTATGGCAGGTTCATGGTCCAGCAATCCACTCCGTCCAATATCTGATAACTGAATGAGGTCTATATAGGACCCGATACCAATATAGGATTGGATCGGGCTTATCTCTACTAGCATAGTGCTCAGGAACACTGTTGTTGTTCTGTCATCAAGCAAAATCTTCAAATGCATCGCACTGATCTTATGAGACATAGAACAAGACAATTTTGCGTTCTCAAGGCCAATTTATGCTTCTGCGTAACTGTTGACTTGACACAGAGTCTACGCTAAGAGTCTACATGCGCAAGTGCCCTACACCATTTTAAGCATTTATATTTGTGAGTTTGTCAGTGTCGTTTGCACTGGAGCTGAATAACACATTTTCACAAAGAAATTCTCTTTAATATGTAGTACACAGTGTAGTGGTGTAATAGTATAATTTTATATATCTGTAAAGTACACTGCTTAGGGAGTAGGGCTCTATTTGTAAACAGGCCCTCAGTATTTGCCTTACAAAAGTACCAGAGGAAGAGTTCCAAAGAGGAATTGAGCAGCGGAGCTACGAGAGGATGAGGGTAGCTCATAATTCACTCCCAATCATTTTGGGATTGTATTTCAACCAATAATAGAGAGAATGGACTTTCTGTCATTTGACCCACAAATTTAACAATCTCTTCATAGTTTAAAAAATAATGTTTTTCCACAAAAGTACTAAAGATGACATGATAAAACTGTGACCTTACATTGTGCTGTAATGTTTGAAGTAGAAGCTTAGAATAATCCAGAAGCATGGAGCGGACTTTGCCCAGCACAGCTTGAAACAGTTTGAGAGGCTTGTGTCAATGAAAAATATAGTCGCTTGTTAATCATGGTGAAAATTGTATATTTATTTTACACACCTGTAAAACAGCTGTTCATGAAGCAAGTCATAATTTATTATGTGACAGACATCTGCTGCTGTTCATTTTATGAATTCTTGTAAGTAGTCTTCCTATTTATTTTCCATAATGACTTGTAATCATGCCTGTGGCATTCAAATGTTCACATACATCTGGTTCTTCACTGAACACCAGTTAGTTTGTTTGTCTGTTATAATTTTACTGAATGTTATTTCTTTTCATGACATCTATTATCACATATAGTTATTATCTATAGAGTTTCAGAATGCATATTATATAGAATGATTATGGCTGTAATAGAAATATTCACCAGTAAATGTTGGTAACAACTAATGCCAAACCGAGCACAGCAGGCTCTCACTATCTTTAGTATGTGCTTATGCCTGTACATCAAAGCAAAATCATCTCCATTCTGTGCAAGACTGTAGATATTTCTTACAGATTTTTTTTCCTCTCTTTTTTTGTTTGTCTGACTCTCAAGAGGAGGTGGTCTCGTCTGGTCCCAAATTAACTCTGTTGCAATTTGTTTCTCTAAAGAACGTGAGCTGACCTCGATACAACCCAGCTATTATCTACAACAATCTCAGTTTTAACCCCTTGTAATTTAGCCTTGAGGGTATCAAAGTTTTCTGCAATATCGTTTTTTCAATCAGTGTTAGTCACCACCTAAATATAAGCTTTTAGCGAGACGAGAATCTCAAATTTAAGGGCTACATCGTCAATTATTTGGGTGTCTAGCAGAGGCTGTTCTGCATTCCTGTCTTACTTGAAGAGTAATTTCAGCAAGCTTTTCTTAGACTTTCTTAGGCAGCAGCTCAAACTTAACACACCCTACTCCATAGCAAGCTCAGCAACGTCCCACCCCAACCAGCTATCATCTGTACACAGCAAGTTGGTGCTAAACAGCTCCTGTAGCCATGGGTGTTTTGCGTTCTGGACACAGCAGAGCAGGTAAACAGAGAACTGGCTAATGCTTAGCTGCTAAACAAATGGACAAATGGAACAGAAAAATGCACTGGTGCAGAACACAGGGCTTTCTTTCTGTGTTTACTTTCTGTCTCCCACCTTACTTTTTCCCTATGTGAAATCCAACCAAACCAAGGGGAAAATACTCCATCAATAGAAAATTTTTAACAGATTCGGGCCAGAGCAAATGAACTACAGGTGTGAAAGTGCCCTTAGAATCCATACTAGCTTACACTGTGCATTGCACCTGTATGTGTTCTGATGTTGCTTTGAGAGGCAGTTTAGACCTGAGGTTCATATGTTGCTGTCGAGGGCACCCAAGCTTGTTTTTATTATTGCTCCTAAAAGTTTTCATTGCGTCATCCAAAGTTTTGAAGCAACATATGCGATTTACTGGGGCAGTTCCTAGAAATGCAACAAACCCACGTGCTTGAAATATCCAAAAAAGTTTGAGACTCTATGGACTGAGACAGTCCACTTAGATGCTTGTGGTCATCGATCCTGCTGTTCGGTCCAGTGTTTCAGCCAGAGTCTGATTAGTGAAGGCAGTACATGGGTGGTGAGTTTAATGAAGAATTATAGTCTGATCAGGTCCTATTTCAGAAGTGTTGGCAGAAGAAAGTCTGCACTAACGGTTAATCGATAGAATCTGAAAAGAGTAAAGTGTAGTGTAGAGGAACCAGTTCCTATAAAAACACTGACCTTTTTGCGAGAGGAAAATCAATGGACAGCTTACTCCCTTATAGCTCTTCTTAAAGCAGCTGTAGACTCCTTCATACTCGTAAACATGAAGCTTTAATATTGGGATGGCTACTGGACAGTGAGCCTGGCGTGATAACTTGTGCTGCAAGAGTAGTGAAGCGGCTGTTAGATCGACCCTGGTCCAGCTGGAATGTTATCAGTGTCCAGCTAGCTTAGTGGCACCAGACATTAGCAACCTTGGCCCAGGCCTGATTAAATGAAACTGAAGTTTCATCACTTCTTTCTGGGGATGAGGGTTTGCTCTAAGCCTTGCTGATATCAAAGCCAGGGTTGGAAGTTTCTTGGGGATGGGGTGGAAGAGTTCATTCGAATAAGGGGAGAGGCAAAGATGACAAATTAATGTCACAGAAAGGATGATTAATCTGGATCAAAATACAATTGAAATTCCTCGAAAGTTAAAGTTAGATTTGGAATGATCTTCTTCAATAACACCCATTTTGCTTCTGTATCCAGATGGTCTGTATTCAGTTCTTCCACAAGAGATTATATCAGTCTCTACAGCAGGGGTTGGCTACACTTTTTTTTTAGCTGAAGATTCACTTTTTCCAGGGGGCATGTCATTGTTATACATATTTAAAAAATCATCAGTAACCTGTATTTATAGAAATACAGGGAAAATGAATTTTAAAAAATCACCCTAATCTGCAAGAATGTAAAATATGGGGAATATCTACAGCTACACGTGCAAAATATATCTGGGTGTGCATGTTTTTTTTTCACAAAAGGTGATATCTACTACAGATTGCGAAAATAGTTGTGTTATTTCACAAGCTACAAGTTTATATAATGTTTTTGTGTTGTTATGTTTATGTTTATACTGTGTAGTTGTCTGGGTATTTATGCAGTCTTGTGGCTTTTTTTGCACTTCATGGTAACTACATAGCTAAAAAAAACTACTCTGATTTTTTGCTTTTCCATTAGGCAAATTTGATACCTGCTACATGGAACCAGCTAAATACTGGGTACCTGCTCGCTTGTGTTTCCAAACAAGCCAAGAAGGAACTAAACCATAGTGTGTAAACATTGCTGAGCTCTGATTGGCCAGGGAGAATTGTCATTCACATCGAGTAGAGTGTAGGTATCATGAAGTGAAAAAGTGTCATTACACACGTAGCCTGTTTAAATGTAATTTAATGGAAAACCCACTGTAAAGTATATGTACAAAATGTGAATTCAGCACAACACTTTATTGTGTAGCCCTTGAGGACAGAGATGATCAACTGTACAAACCCACCTTGTATTATTTCCTCAGTGCAATGTATATTCATAGCTGTGCTAGTACTAGTGAAGTCAGCTACAGATGTTAGACGATTAGTTTTGGGCCACATAGACCACCACAGCTCATCCCAGAGGTATTAGAGATATTGCTTGGTGGCTTTACAACCCCCACCATTGAGCATGGTGACTTTAAACTAGTGGTTTTTACTCTGTGTGTGTGTGTGTGTGCGTGTGTGCGGTTGAATATTTGTCAGCAATAAATGCACTGAATTTACCAATTTATAAGGAATATATACAAATGTTTGTACATATAATGTAGGAACAAATCTGAGTCTGCTGCTCTAATATTTTTTTACTGGCTGTGGGATCCCAGAACTGCATACAGCTCTGAACTTTCAGCTTACAATGACCAGCAGGTGGACAAGCACATATGACATTATATAATGAGAGAGACGGAAAAGTGTAGAAAGAAGGAAATGGTCTGTGGAGAGAGATTTTATTTTTAAAATCAGGCTAAGACGAGATTCTGATCAGGCCTGATGTCATGGAGATTGGTGTAGTTCAGTTATGTTGGGGTTTAAAGGGTCAGACACTGCCGGACACAGGGGTGTAGCTCTGACCAACAGATCCTAAATCCAACATGTGGAACATATAAATACTGCCAGGGTCTATTGTATTCTGGATCAGTTTGTCTTAACATTTTCTATAGATTATCTACAGCTGATAAAGTAAGGGCTAGAACCAGGTTTAGAGTCAAGTGTTTTAGGCTCTGTTTTGATGGTTTAAATGCCCTTTTGTATCTAAATATTTTGATGATTTAACACCTCATTTTCCAGTCATTGTTGCAGTAGTAGAAGCTGCTGTGCTGAATTAAAATCTCACAGTCTCTGAACAGAAACTCATCCTCTTTCTCTGTTTACTTCCTGTCATCCGTCAGGAACATGTGATTCGAGAGGAGGCTCGCAGCCTGACGCCTCGACAATGTGCAGCCATGGACTTGGTGCTTCCCACCATCAAGGTATCACTCTATTTCTCTCTTTCCATCTCATACTTCTGTCCCATGTGCCGGCCTTCCATGGAGCATCCAACATTCAATAAATGTTGTCTGTCAACTGTGAAAACTTGAATGTTTCAGAATTTAACTGCTATTTTTGACAATCAGCCCTTGCACTGCATTGAATTGTTTTGCCCTTTCTATAAAATACAGAAATTTTCCAGGAATATCTGAGAATTTCCCTTGCTCAATCTCCTGTGGTGTACAACAGGGTTCCATTTAAGTGCAAGTTTTAATCTCATTTCTTATGCTCTTGTGCAGTCCAGTCTTTCAATTTCTTTTCTTTTTTTAGCATGTGGATGACATCTCTCTATGTATATGACATCTGTGCTATCCTCTGAATCCTGGTATAAAGAAAAATGATGGGCAAGGAGAGACGGAGTGTCACATTTATAATGAGAAAGCACAGTTATTCGTTCATTGGTTGTTAACTAATTTTCTGTAACCCCATCAGCCTAAGTGGGTGCCAAGTCTACCCAGAATCAAAGGAGGAAACACACCATAGTCAAATAGACCCTAGAATAGAACCTTGTGGTACTCCGCAGATGAATGATACACTCTCCCTCTTTGTCTCCTCTTTCTCTTTCTGCTCTGTAGCGTGTACAAACACAGTTGCAGCTAATCTCGTGTCTAGACTGATAGCTATATCTGTCTCTGTTTGTCTCAAAAGCCTTTACCTTGCTTGCAATTTACCAGCTTTCCAGCAGTGAGGCTTGAGTGTGGGAATGTGTATTCTATCCCCATACCATCAGCATACACTCACGCGCTCTCTCTCTCTCTCTCTCTCTCTCTCTCTCTCTCTCTCTCTCTCTCTCTCTCTCTCCAAGCTATTTTTGGGTAGCAGACAGAGGTCTGACCTTGGGTCTGTTACTCAATGTGTGTGTTAGCACCCGCACACACACACACACACACACACACACACAGGCAGAGAGAGAAAGAGAGAAAGGCATGTGCTGCTGCCTGTTTGTAAAACATTCTCTGTGTGAATTGTCTCTGTCTACATGTGTCCTGCCTCCATCAGCTCTGTTTTGGATTGAACCATTCCTGTCGTTTCTATGGAAACGGACATCTCCCTCCTCTCTGCTCGGATCAATCAGGACAGCAAAATGCTCCTCATTAGCATTCACAGCAGAGGAACCAATTAGGGGATTTTAAAAGCCAAAAAAAAAACAGGCCTGGAGGAGGGTTTTAGTGTCCGCATTTAAACAGCAGCACAGAGGGTTTATTCAGACCTCTGCACTGACTCTTGAGGCAGTGACTTGTGATGGTAATCGTAGGGTGTGTTCAAGGAAAATAAAAGCAGTGTTGTAACGCCACTCAAAAGTAACCATTCAGCAAACAAATCCCTTACATTCAGCATAGTCAATCAACCAAGATGTGTTTTTCTGAGCTCATGTATGTCATTCTGCTTTTTGTAAAAAAAAAAAAAAAAAAAAATCAGGCTACATGAAGGATGCTATGAGTCATTAGAGATTTCCACTATTTTCAAGTGCACCAATTCAGTTATGCATTCACAGCTTGGATAATCTCCCCAGAAATGTGTTTACCAGCCTTGACCTCTGTAGCCAGTTGCACTAGCTGAATGCAAGTTTGATTGTAAGTTAGGATATTAATTCCATACTAAACCTTAAATGTTAAATGTAATTAGTTTAAAATTACACAGAGACTTTCAGTTGCACCACCGACACGTATGCTACATCTCTTAACGCTCTCTGACATAAACAGAATATAGTACTTTCAGTGTTGCATCTATTCATTATAATCATCATACATTGATGATTCTGGGGAACTGCTGCTCTCTCTGGTTTGTTTATGTTCAGAAGCTCCAAGTCTTTTAAGGTGAAACTGTATGTTTGAGGAATATAGTGACTGTTGTTTGTACATGGCTGAAGTTTAACTTGTTTGTAAGTATTTATTCAGTTACATATTTAAGCACTTTCAGTGTGTGATGTTTTAATGTAGTTACTGATATCCCGAATTTAGAGTTAGTTCCACATTAAGTAATCTGAAACAGCAGGGATAGAGCAACGATAATGCCTCCAGATGACAATTTCCTGCCATGAGAAGAGAGAGAAAAGGCCTAACCTATCAGACAGAGAACCTTTGTTTTTGTTTTTTTTGTTTTTTTAAGCATTTACTGACAGTAGGGTTAGTAAACACATTAGACCAAAAAAAAGATCCAATTCAGGGTCACAGTGGGTCCTGAGCCCACCCAAAATTACTGGGTGCAGGGCAGGAATTTGTTGCATGAATGAATTATATTTTTTGCGACATTTTGAGTCGTCACCTGGATTAATGCCCTTATTTTGTTTGTGTGTATTTATCTGGAGGTAGTTTTACAAAATGGTTTTAAAATGAATAAAGGAATGATCTGAAATTACTCCACTGCATGGTTCAATGATTGTTTTTAACTCTATCTGTTTCATCACAACACATTTGTTATCGTTACATCTTGAGAATTAATGTCCTTCTCTTCATTTAGCCATTGGTATCATACAAGCATTACAAATAAGCATAAGCAATAAGCATGAAGTCCTACATAACAAAAAAGATGTTATTTAATGGTCATTGACAAGTTGAAAGCACCATGCACGTTGGTTGATCACATCTCATTTAAATAATAAATAAATTGATGTGAAATGTGAAAATAATTAGGTCGAAATATTGGTCCACCCATGCTGATAATTACTTTGAAGCCCACTTGAGAATCAGTCCAATAAATGAAACAAAATAAAAGTCTCTGAAATTAAACTGTCCAACACCTCCTCCCATTGGCCATTTGAAATGGTCTGTACAACCAATTGCCCCAGGTTTAAAAAAAAAAGGCACTACTTACCTAATGAAATGCCAGCAGAGGTTAGGAAAAATAAAATGATTGACCTTCAGCTGACGTCCCTAGACAACGCCCCTAAATTGTAAGCAGGGGTCATCTCTCTTCTGACATGGAATGGGAGGAGGATCTATGCCCGAAATATTGACAAAATAATGGAGTAGCCCAGTGGATTCTTGCACCCTTATGGCACAGGATGTATAAACAAACCTTCGTGTTTTATAAAATGCTGGAATCGTTCTAACAAATACTCAAGTTTTAGGGAATAAAAGGAATTTTATATGAAATTAATCATTGTGCCTTTTGGCACAGAAGTGGATAAATGAATAATTTGGTTTTAGACAACACGTGATGTTCATTGTCTTAGATTTTACATTCAGTTTTTGCACAGAAACTGTTAGAATGCCACATGAAGTACACACCAAAAATGGACACAAAACATGTGTTTGCGCTGGTGTGAAAAGCTACGCTGCACAGCACATGTTGAAGTGCTGTTACTGAGTCTGCTGTGCAGATCAATTACACAGGCTGCTTTAAAATGCATGAAATAGATTAAATTAGATGAACACAGCTGAAATGGGCGGCACGGTGGCGCAGCAGGCAGTGTCGCAGTCACACAGCTCCAGGAACCTGGAGGTTGTGGGTTCAATTCCCGCTCCGGGTGACTGTCTGTGAGGAGTTGGTGTGTTGTCCGCGTGGGTTTCCTCCGGGTGCTCCGGTTTCCTCCCACAGTTCAAAAACACACGTTGCAGGTGGATTGGTGACTCGAAAGTGTCTGTAGGTGTGAGTGAATGTGTGTGTGTCTGTGTTGCCCTGTGAAGGACTGGCGCCCCCTCCAGGGTGTATTCCCGCCTTGCGCCCGATGATTCCAGGTAGGCTCTGGACCCCCCGCGACCCTAAATTGGATAAGCGGTTACAGATAATGGATGGATGGACAGCTGAAATGCAATATTATAGTTTATCTGGATAATTATGAAGACGATAATTGTTTTCATTGCCCAAATTGCATTGGTAAATATTTATTAGGCTAATTTCTTATTGTAACACCATCATCTACTTTCCAAAGTAAGGAGATGAATGAGAATAGCCCCTGAATTCCACTATCCTTCTGATATTCGTCATAATTTTTTTTGGTTAACATGAGGCCAGTCATACATCAGGATCAGGAATGAGAAACACTGCTCAGTGATATTCAAACATGTGACAGACTGCAGTACCCTAAAGGAAGTATAGAGGGTGATTATGGCTATATGTAACCTTTTGCCATAGTAGGAAGGAAAATTATGTATTGCCCAGATCAGATGGAAGTGTTTATGGCAGAGCTAAGAAGGACAATGTTTATATTTTATAACATTTATTATAACATTACTTATTATTAATTATTAATGGATTGATTATCAACAGATTAATCAGTAATAGAAATAAAAATTTATTTTAGCCCTGTGTGGATGTGGTGAATTTGCTGCCTGAAATTGAAGCGATGGGCTTTTACAGACAGGAATCGATCAGTAAGCTGGAAGCCCCTGCATTTATTGATTAAAGAGAAAAGCTGAAACCTTTACCCTTCCTAACTTTTCTCAGTAAGTTGTTTGGGTAAAACTCCTGAGAGTTGGTTACACTCAGAGACTGTGGAGCTTCAATTTGCTGCTGTAATGCACTGAAATGGATGGACACTGAGCTCGACTATGGCCAGTGTTATGCCTTTAATTCCAGCTGATGACTGCTGCTGCCTTGCCCTTGAGTCAGGCTTTTAACCTCAAAACAGAGTCCCTTTAGTTGGTTATTGTGACTCAGAGCATTAGTGAAATGGCTAAAAGGAAATGTGAGGTCACCTCTGAAGGGAAGAGCACAGGGATCAGACATCAAAGCAACATCTGACCACTAACAGGTACTGACAAAACAAGTTTAAAGTCAAATAGGGTTCAAATGTTTAGAAATATTTATATTTTACACTAAGCATCATTTTTACTCTACCATGACTTATTTTTTTTATCCTGAGAACATGACCCCGCTGTCTTCCTTCTTCGTTCATAGGACCATATGCAATTTTCATATGTCATTGAATTTTATTGAGTCATTGAAGATGTCTCTCTGTCTCTCTCTCTGTGGAGGTGTGTGTGTGTGTTTGTGTGTGTGTGAGAGTTAGTGAACTAAACGATTACTAGATTAGGAACACACACATCTACACCCAGTGTTAATTTTATGAGCTCCAATGACCATAGAGTGCATCAGGCATGTTAGTGCTGCTTGGATTTTCTAGGACACACTTCCCTCATTAGTCCAATGTAAAGTCAGAGACAGCTTATCTGCTGCTGCACAGTTTGTGTTGGTTGTCCTCTAGTCCTTCATCAGTGGACATAATAATGCTATTGACTGGATATTTTTGGTTGATGGACTATTCTCATACCAGCGGTGACACTGAGGGATTTAAAAACTCTAGCTGCATTGCTGTGTCTGATCCATTGTACCAGCACAACACAATCTAAGGCACCCCACCAGGTCAAGGTCTCTGCAGCGCTGAGAATGATCCAACACCCAAATCATACCTTCTCTGTAGTGGTGCTGTGGAGGTCCTTACCATTGAAGAGAAGTGTAAAATAGGAATAAGAAAGTATGCTGGGAAACAGGTGGACTACAGTTATTCGTACAAGGAATACAAGGATATGAATATTAAAATAATTGCATACATTTTTCAACTATTGATATTATTGAAAGCACTGATTCTAGATATCTGTAAGGCAGAATGATATTTACACAGCTCTGTGAGAACCTGCATCACTCTGTCATCGCAAAACAAAGCAAAGCAGTATCTGAGACAAATCTACTGAAACTAAACCTCAGTGTATCAGCCACTACAATAGAATCCAATACAATTATTCCCCACTAAAAGGAGTCAACACTAAACATGCTCTCCCACTTTATTAGGGACTTTTCCATATAGCCAGTTCTGGTTTCCCAGACCCAGATACAATCTAACTTTAGAATAAAAGTTATTTCCATTGTGGAAATTGACACTGCAATTTTGCCCAAGACTAGACTTATTCGTATAATGAGAGACTGTCCCCACTGCCAGTGGTTGGCAAGAGAGACACAAATCCTCCCAGGATTTGTGCTGTGCAGCAGTATACCTGTTTTCTAGAAGGATGGAGCTCTATCTGAGGGCTGGGCAAAATCGACATTCAAAATGTCTAATTGGTGTAATCTTGTGGATATTTATTCGATCAATTTTCATCCTTTTTTTTTTTTTTTGCTAATTCAGTCGAGGGTGGCACGGTGGTGCAGCAGCTAGTGTTGCACTCATACAGCTCCAGGATCCTGGGGTTGCGGGTTGAAATCACTCTCTGGGTGACTGTCTGTGAACAGTGTGTTGTGTTATATGCAATATGAAGGAGAACCTAAATACCATCGTCCTGTTTCAACACTTGTCGAAAGTGAAATAATCATAATCGAGGTAAAATGTCCAATAAATCATATTATTGATTTGTGGTCATATCATCCAGCAATCTATTTATACCTCTGTCATGTCAAAACAAACATTGGACGAGCAGTGTTAAGTCCATTTTGTCCACTCTGCTGGGTTTATCTGACACGCTGCTCACGCGGCTGTTATTAAAGTGGTCACTCCAGGCATGTAATCCTCCAGAGGATCAGTCCACACTGGGTAATATCTGACCGCACAAGAGCTGACCATCATGGAGATGATGAAAATGTAGAAGCACTTTGACAGTTTTTCTGAGTATTACGCAATTACCAAACACAGTTTCACAGTTTCACGCACAGTTTGAGGGTCGTATTTTAGCCTCAGGGAAGCTGGACTGAAGGTTACACAATTACTGTCTGGATCAGATGCACTCTTACTGTGAAAATGTACTCATTGATGTAGTCGTTATTTAAAGAAATAACTCAGCAACCCTTGAAATGATTTTTCCTTTTCTGAAATGTTGATGAAGGCCTGTAGTGTCTGAAGATCTTCTGTAGACCAATGCAGGGGTTTCAACCTTTTGGGACATGCGACCCATGTCTACTTTTTGTGTGTCTACTTTAAGCCTGACCAACGTCCAATGTTTTTCTTTTCATTTTCTATCCCTATTGAAATAAAATGAAACAAACATGAGGCATTCAAAAGCTCAGCAGGATCTTTCCTAATTCACAAACTTTAACGGAACAAATCATTACTCTGTCCTGACTCTTATCTATTAAGCCAATTAACAAAAGGATTTGTTTATCATTTTTCACTGCAGCCACTGGTCTTAACAGTCCTTCCAAATGAAACAGTGTTATTGGCCAGCTTGTGGGTGAAAAATTAATTACTAAGGACCATCAGGGCATGGTCACTGCAGTATTAAATTTATCTGTTGAGTATTTTTGCCCCCACAGACTGGTGCTGAAAATCTCTGGACGAATGTACTTAAAAAAAATTATAAGAGCTTGTACTCCACCAATCATTATTGTGCTAACAGCATACTTTAATCACTGTAACATACTAATATCTATAAAAGAGGAGGATAGCCTGGTCTTCCAAAACCTTCCATTAAAGAACCAACATGTTACTCAAATACACTCATTAATTCCACTGCAGTTTCACTGCTTTTACAGACAACTTATTTATCCAGGTATAATTATCCTGTCCTGACACTTTTGTCGAAAACTCTAAAAGCAAGGCATTGTTTATAGTCTGGTGAATTATCGAGACATTTAGGTGATGCAGCCCCCTCCGGACAGTCAATAAAACACAGCCTAATCTGCGCTGAAGGTGCCACAAGACAAACAAAATAAACCATTTATTATCGGCAGCTAAATTAGGCTCCAATCAAAAAGCCTGCGGCTGCCACCAGTCGTCTCTTTTTAGTGAAATTACCTGGTATTGTTTGTGGAGTTTAATTGGCAGAAGAGTGAAGGGTCGGAAAGAACAGTTGACACAGGACCACCACATTTCATTTAGCATGAGAGAGAGGAATATATAGAGGGAGTAGCATGGAAAAATCAAAGTCAAATAAAACCACATTTAACCTTTTACACATACCAAATAATTATTTTTATTACTTTTACTATTTATCGTTATTACTGTAATGCTTTTTAAATGTAATTGCATAAATCATTAATTTTTTTAACAAGGCCCTTACTTCTAACTATGTAATATTTTAGGATCTGTATCCATTATGATTGTGTTTTTACTGCAATTTGCAGGGTTTTTGGGAGAATCTTAAGTGATGTTGAGTTCTGAGTTTAGCTCCATTGTTCTGAATTCATTTTCACGCCTGAACTCTAACTCTGGAGATTATGTGGAACAATACTGGGTCTATTCACACATACACACAATCTGATTTGCCCAGAGTTTGCACTACAGCACTAGCGGGTAAAGTCGGGGTAGGGTCCAGGACAGATATTACAGATAATTGTGTTCACACATACAGCTCCTTCAAATAAAATCTGGAAAATTTCTGGGTTACCGAGCATGTGTGAAAAGCTTTTGAGAAACAGCTCCACATATTTGCAGACCCCCAGTGTTGAGCAGATCTTCTCACTGTGAAAGAATGTACGCACAACTGTGGGTATCTTCAGATCTAATTTGAGAATGGAGCTTGATTTTTTCCTCTCTCTCAGTAAGAAAAGCTTTAGGTGCTGTGAATCTGATGGGGAACGTTGTGGTAATACACTAGAGCCTTGCTGTTACGGGTTCTCCAACTTTTAATCAGCTTTGGAAACTTCAGTGAGACTCTTAAACTTGAAGCGTGGCTGTTGGCCTTTACTGTTGACAACGAGACAGTGCTGAAAAACTCAATCTACTTTAATCACTTGCAACTACTTTGTCCAGCGCTAATGCAGCAGTATCGGCCAGAGTCCGTCTGAGGGAAATGTCACACACCTGACCACTTCTCAATCAATCAGCCTTTATTCACTAATGAGAAAATATCCTGCGGGGTTTGTATGTATGTGTGTATGTGTGTGTGTGTGTGTGTGTGTGTTCTATCTAAATTCAGGAATAACAAATATACTTACAGACAGCACTTACAGACTGTAGTCCACCTGTTTCTCTGCAAACTTACTTATCCCCATTTCACCCTCCCTATTTCACCCTCCTCCTCAGGATCATTCTCAGTGCTGCAGTGACGCTGACGTGGTGGTTGTTTGTTGCACTGGTACGAGTGGATCAGACAAAGCAGAGTCCAGAGCTTCTCAGTGTCACTGCTGGACTGAAAAGATCATTGAAGAGCTGGGTGAAATGGACACAAGAATGTATGCAAAGACAAGTGGACTACAGTCTCCAGTAATAACTGTCTGTGTGTGTGTGTGTGTGTGTGTGTGTGTGTATGCGTTACGAATGGAAAAACATTAGATATATATATGGAATACATAGCGTATACAAACATATTCATGACCATACAATGTATGGCAAAGTAATTTAATACATATGGTACATGAGAGTGCCCACATTATAACAGGGTAATAAAACTGTGTGTGTGAGATAAAAATTCAAGCCAAGATGGCTCATTATTCCTTTTTTTTATGAAGCAACACTTTGTGTTTCCAGTATAAAAAGTTTTGCAGCTCAAAGGTGTTTGTATTTTTATGCATAAAAAATATGAAAAAAAAAAAAAAAACAGGTGTGTGCCTTTGATTCAGTGCCGGGCGTCTCAAAGCGGAGAAATCCCCCACAGCCGAGTGTCAGATTTCAATTTCTGTAAAAAGAGAAAAGAGTTTGAGGTAGCAGAACTGGAAACTGTTTTTTTGCATCACAGTCACATAATATCACTGCAGAGAAAATCAAGATACTTATGCCCTGTTGATTAAATACACAACAAATACTCATTTCTTTATAAACTACTACAGGTTTACCACTGTCTGATACAGTTTTGCTGCAGTTATCAGGCACAGAATGGTGGTGCAACAGGCAGCATCTGTTTTTTGAGTTGTTGAGGCTTCTGTGTAGTTTTCTGTTAAAAATAAGTTTGCTGCTTTTTCCCAACATTGAAAATATGTATTTAACATCTATTTTTAACTGCAGTAATGTACACACATATTGTAGCCCATATGTTGCTGTACGATTTATCAGCCCTCTACCCCATTCATCACTGGTCAGTTTCTGACCACACAACAGCTGTTGAACAGCAGTGTTGCAGGTGTTTTTACATGTCAGTGTGGCAGCTGCATTAAGAGTGCTCCACCAGCCAAAACTATCTGGACCACCTGCTCTATGGTCAGAAACTGAAGTTAGAAGATGACATGAGCCCTATTCCAATGGGATTGGTTTTTACCTGTGAGTGTGGTGTAAAGTAATTATTACCAGATTATCTTGATAGTTTTAATCCCCTTCAAATACACAGTAAACAGTCATTTTTCCCCCAGAGTGCCAGCTTCATACATTTACCTACTTGAAAATTTTTGGATTCCAAAAATGTTGGGACACTAAACAAATTGTGAATAAAAACTGAATGCAATGATGTGGAGATGGCAAATGTCAATATTTTATTTGTAATAGAACATAGATGGCAGATCAAAAGTTTAATCTGAGTAAATGTAACATTTTAAAGGAAAATATGTTGATTCAAAATTTCACAGTGTCAACAAATCCCAAAAAAGTTGGGACAAGTAGCAATAAGTGACTGGAAAAAGGAAATAGAGCATATAACGAACAGCTGGAAGACCAATTAACACTAATTAGGTCAATTGACAACATGATTGGGTATAAAAAGAGCTTCTCAGAGTGTCAGTGTCTCTCTGAAGCCAAGATGGTAAGAGGATCACCAATTCCACAATTGTTGCGCAGAAAGATAGTGCAGCAATACCAGAATGGTGTTACCCAGCGTAAAATAGCAAGGACTTTTAAGTTATCATCATCAACTGTGCATAACATCATCAAAAGATTCAGAGAATCTGGAACAATTGCTGTGCGTAAGGGTCAAGGCCATAAAACTCTACTGGATGCTCGTGATCTCCGGGCCCTTAAACGTCACTGCACCTCAAACAGGAATGCCACTGTTAAGGAAATAACAGAATGGGCTCAGGAATACTTCCAGAAAGCATTGTCAGTGAACACAATCCACCGTGCCATCCGCCGTTGCCAGCTGAAACTCTACAGTGCAAAGAGGAAGCCATTTCTAAGCTAGCTCCTCAAGCTCAGACGTTTGCACTGGGCCAGGGGTCTTTTAAAATGGAGTTTGGCAAAATGGAAGACTGTTCTGTGGTCAGATGAGTCACGATTTGAAGTTCTTTATGGAACACTGGGACGCCATGTCATACGGACCAAAGAGGACAAGGATAACCCAAGTTTTTATCAACGCTCTGTTCAGAAGCCTGCACCACTGATGGTATGGGGTTGCATGAGTGCTTGTGGCATGGGCAGCTTGCATGTCTGGAAAGGCACCATTAATGCAGAGAACTATGTTCAGGTTCTAGAACAACATATGCTCCCATCTAGCTGGCATCTCTTTCAGGGAAAGATCTGCAGTCCAGATCTTTCATCTATAGAGAACATTTGGCGCATCATAAAGAGGAAGGTGCGACAAAGAAGGCCCAAGACAATTGAACAGTTAGAGACCTGTATTAGACATGAATGGGAGAGCATTCCTATTCCTAAACAGGTCTCCTCTGTCCCCAGACATCTGTTGAGTGTTGTAAGAAGAAGGGGGGGATGCCACACAGTGGTAAAAAAAATGGCCTTGTCCCAACTTTTTTGGGATTTGTTGATGCCATGAAATTTTGAAACAACATATTTTTCCCTTAAAATGATAAATGATAAAATGATACAGTTTAAACTTTTGATCTGTGTTTTGTGTTCTATTCTGAATAAAATATTAGATGTTGGCACCTCCACATCATTGCATTCAGTTTTTATTCACAATTTGTTTAGTGTCCCAAATTTTTGGTATCCTGTTTGTATTAATCCCACCTCTTTATATATATATATATATATATATATATATATATATATATATATGGTGGTACTGTAGAGGTCCTAACCATTGAAGAGCAGGGTGAAATGGGGGATAAGAAAGTATGCAGAGAAACAGGTTGACCACAGTGTGTAACAGTAGAGCTACAAAATGCTCCTGTATGGTCAGATAAAATGGTCAATGAATGTAGATACAAGGTAGGTGTTCCAAATCCAGTGTTAATTCGATGTGCATGGTTTGCCTAAGACACACTCACTTCCCATATTCCTGATCCATTTAGATCAACCCTCATTAGGGTACCTTTGTGAGATCAGACAGCTCTATGTTTCTCAGCTTTGAGAAACTCTGCCCTTGAATAGTTTCTTTTCTGCACCTAACCCCTCTGCCTCTCCTTCACAGCAATATTTCCACGCGGGAGGAAACGGCCTGAAGAAAACCTTTTTGGAGAAGAGCCCTGACCTGAAGTCCCTGAAATACGCACTCAGCCTTTACACCCAACCCACAGATGCCTTGATCAAGAAATATATATGCACCCAGACCTCTCAAGGTAAGGCTTGTTTCTCTTATAGCAATGATCTTTGCAGCAAGGCAAGGTGCTGTGTTTTTTTTTTTTTTTTATTAACAGCTTATAATACACAAGGTGGTTCAATGTGCTTTACGGAAAACTAAAAGCATCATTAAAACAAATAATTAGCATTACATGAAATAAAATCAGTTTTAATTATGATAAAGTAACAAAAACAAATTTAAGTCAACAGGCACTGCATGATCCAAATCATTTAAAAAGTACTGTCTTTAAAATCTTATTATAATATCTACTTCTCATATATGTAAAATAGACAGATAATATGAAAGTGATAGGTAGAGACTAGGGTTTGATCCCCTGGACCAGCAGAAATAAATATGGGCACTACATTTTCGCCTCCTTCGACATTAGTGGCTTAAAAGGACACCAGGTATGATTTGGTATTTTTGCTCCTGGGCTCCCCCTACAGCTGCAGAGTGTAATTCACTTTTACAGCACTGTCCTGATATTAAAGGAGAGAGGAGGTGTAGTTTCCTACCCTATTCTGAAAGTGCAGTGCAGTTTATGCAGTGCTGAACCCGGAGCAGTTATGACAGAGGCTCTCCTTATTACAGGTCAGCCAAGCATCACAATGATTTTTAAGCTGTAGTTTATAGGTAAAATACTATCTAGTGTTACATTAAGTGACCTTGTGCAAAGCACCTAACCCCCAGGGCACTGATTTGGCTGCCTCTCCTTCCAGGTGTTTGTGTGTGTGTTGAGTACCCCATTTTCACTGGTGAGTATATATCTGTTTGTGTGTTCACTGCCACCTATGGGTTAAATGTGAGCCCAAATCTTGCTGTAATCCTGAGTAAGGATAATAAAACATTTTTTACTTGACCTTTTAGGGGTCTAGAAAACTTGACACTTGTTCAAACCAGGCTGTCAGTTGCTGTTCTGGCACAGCTGGCCACAGCACATTGTCCATTTACCCATTTAGAATGCTCATTTAGCCATTTTTGATGCCAGCACTTGGCTGGCTAGCCAAGCGGGTCCTTACCTCTTCAGTTTAGATAGCTTCTGACCTTTGATAGATGTACTGTATGTCTGCTTCTGCTTAGACAGTCCATTCACAGGGCCAGTAGTCTGGTACCTTTGTAGCATGGTTGAACCTGCCAGGGTTACCATGTACTGAACATGCACTGAAGCAGGATTTTGCAACAGGTGTTTTTCACTTTTTGTCAACAAATAAAACAAACATTTATCTCAACTCGCAAAAAATCACTTATTTGAGCAACCAGGACTTGCTGTTATAAACCTTTGTCTAATAATTCATATAGTTGAACCTCTTGGAGTCGACTCAGCCTTGGTTTGTGATGCATTTCTGAGTGAGAGTTGGGACAGGGGCAATAAAAGTCTGGGAAAGTTGAGGAATGTTCAAAATACACCTGTTTTGAACATTCCACAGGTGAACAGGTTAATTGGAAACAGGTGAGTGTCATGATTGGGATAAAGGGAGCATCCCTGAAGGGCTCAGTCGTTCACAAGCAAGGGCGAGGTTCACCATTTTGTGAACAACTAAATATCTTGTCTTTGTAACTGATTGAGAAAATCATTCTCTAAACTACTGCAATAATTACAGTTTGTTAACATGTCAGCTTTTGAGACATTTAAGTGTGTTAAGCTCTGAAGCAGCTGCACATTAGACTTAAGTCACCAATCCCAAAGCCAAGTACCAGGTTTATAAAGCCCCCTAACATTGGACTGTGAAGCAGTGGAATTGCTCTTTCTGCAGTGATGGAGCTCCATCCAATGTATTTGTGATGAGCTGCATGTCTGTTATACATATTCTTATTTTAATCACACTTTTTGGGTGTATAAGATCACAGTGACAGTGGCTGCCTGCCAGTGCTGAACTTTCTGATAAATTAGTCTTTGGGATCGAAGAAGCTGGAGTTTACTGTTGTCCGTGACGGGCTGGAACCAGCTGGAGGCCTCACCCGTCTAACATTTCAGTATTAGAATTGCAAATATCTGCACCATACAAACACTCACCTTTTAATATGGTCTGATCTCTTGTAAACAGCCCAAAAAAAGCTGCTGTATCTCACCACTGCATGAGAATATAGTACAAAGTGAGCACTGATCAGATCGCAGCATCAAGTACCGGGCAATATAAAGCTCAGATTTAAAGGAGGGCAAGTCTTCAATTTGTCTTATGAGTTTTGAGGTTTCGTTGTGTTCTTCCATGTTATGCACTAATGTATGTAAACTATGACTGTAGATTAGTCTGTATGAGTGTGAGATTGTGAGCCCCATGTGTCAATGATTATATGAGAGATGTACGATCTTCAATTGTGGCAATTTAATTTGAATATGTCGAATGTTCAACCTATGGAGGCATGTATGTATTTCATTCAGAATTAATTGAATTTACACTGAGATTTGAAAGTGTATTATTATTTCATTGAAAATTTAGAATTAACATCTGTCATGTGGTCATGCAACAACTGTCAAAATGATAATTAAAAAGTTATTCACCTAATATGGATTTGAAATCAGTGACAATGTGTTTAAACTCACATCCACACTACAAAGATGGCAAAATTCAAATGTTAAACAGGAAGCTGCACTTTTCAATAACATTATCAGCCCAACTGCGCTCAGTCTGTGCAAACCGCAAATTTTGCAACCGTGACTTTTCCACTCATCCCATCAGGGCAGGGCAAATGCATTTTAGCTGATACATTTTAATTATTTTGACACAATTGATGCATTATCACATGAAAAATGACCTTTCATACTGGGAAATGCATTATCATTTAAATAAAGATCCTGATAAATATACAAATCTTACTGTAAATGAAATATCAATAGAAGTGTAAATGAAATGACTAAATTATTATTGTCATTTTGAGTCCATATTTGCATGTATAAATTGAATATTTAAATTCAAACTTGCCATTACATTAATTATTATTGCCATATTTCATATGACATTCTTGTTTTTATTTATTTATGTTTCCATATCAAACAGCCATTTACTATAGGAAACCATATATTTTAATGATTGCTGTACAGAAACCATACACTATTCAAGCACACTATCTACATACTGGGTTAATAGTCCTGCAGAGTTTGATGTTTCTAGCTTAAAACCTGAAGTTGGAGTAACTGTGTGAGTTACTGAGGAGTAAATTTCATCTCTCATTAAAATGCATGGGGAAATCCCTGATTCAATCCTCTCTCTAATGTTTGTTACCTCTTCACGTAACAAGGTTTGGCAGTTCTCTGAATGGAGGGACAGTTACTGTAGAATTTTGGAGTGGACAAATGTGGTGATGTCCGGCCAGCAGGCTATCAAGGCTCAGTCAGGCAAAACACTCTTCTTCTTTTTTTTTTTTTTTTTTTGGGAGGCTTTAGCGGAGGTTAAAGAGACGGGCAGCTCTGCTCAGCCAAATACATTCCAAATGCCTAATCAGACACAGACTCTACTGGAACACCTACTCAGAACAGATATTTTACATTCTAAACAAGTGTGTGTGCCTGTATATGTTAAATACTTGTTGATAAACAGGCAGTTTATATCCAAGGGTTTCAGTCACATGTGTTTTTTATGGGTGCCATATTGTGGACTGATTTGTGTGGTTTCAGAGTGCAGCACTAATGTAAACAAATGGGAAGGACAGATACATTTATTTCATACACTATGCTGGAGAGAGTCAGGTGTAGGCTACTTAAATGTTCAATGATAGATAATGACCGAAATGTTGTGTTTTCTAGTAGGAAGACAGTGAGCTGGGCTCTTTGTGAAGCTCTTCTGGACTGGCACAGGATATTTTACATTTTATAATGTGTAATAACACGGTGTGTGCTTACATGCGCTCAATAATCAAATAACTGAACAAAATCAGATTTTGTGTTTTCAGTGTTTACATGCACTTGGGAAAGCAGATAATGGGAAAACTCCCATCTGAGTTTGGCAATAAACTGATTTCTGCTTTGCAGCAACCAATAATATCACAGAAATACGTGGACCTACCTACCTAAGACAGAGACCTACCTGTTCTGACATTAACTCCAATCTCAGAAATCAGAGTATGCTGTTTACATGACCAATTGAATAATCAGATAACTGCAGAAATCCCATTTATTAAGTGCATGTAAACACTCATTACTAAAGATGGTCAGTATGTGTTTGTCTCAATTCTGATTCTCAGAGACAGTGATGTCATACCTCTTCAATACATCAATCACTCTGAGTATTTATTTCATTAGGTTGAGGGGTGAATTAACTCAGACACTTGAGTTAACTCAGCCTTGATTAATACATAACTCTGGCCGGAACACTCGATATTAATTCATTTAAGAAACACATTCCTCTTTCCGCCAGTTTCTGAGTCAGCAGCAGGATCTCTCCATTTCCTGCAAAGGACGAGTGCAAATCACACAAAAGAACATGGTTCCTCTGCACTTACCTCCACATCAGTGTTCCCCTCACAAGGACACGTCTGGCTGCCAGCCCTCGTTTCACTCTTCTGACTTTATTCCCTCCTCTCGGCCTACGTGTGGCATAGGACAAATAGGTGAATGTCCAAACAAACAGGACGGATGTCGTCCAGAAAGCCAATAAATTACCATTATGGAATTCTGAGTGGAGAGCAGGAAAGGCTGCCGGCAATGGGAAATGACTCAAGGAAAAAAAAAATGTACCAGAGGTCTTCTTAATGTCCCATAACATCCGGTATTGATTCCTCCCAGAAACTCCAACACTGGCCTGAGCTTTCCATCTTTATACTGACTCCCAATAACACCATACTTCCATTAAGTGTCCCCAAGATGAACTCTGACAACTATTTGCTTTCTTTTACATTTCCTGCTCTACTGGATGCTGTTTTTCTGCCATTAAGAGTAAATCCCTGCTTCCTGAATTTCTGGATCAAACCCTCTTTAAAGTGGACTAACACCTTATATCCACACTGTGCATTTTAATAACCACCTTTGTCTTGTGCTGTCACTTTAATAGTTTATCAGTAGAAAATTTTCAGACCACAACATCGGTCATCGTTGGTTAGCCTGGTTTTAATGCAGCACATCTTTGGTGAGCTGTTGCTGCTTTTCCACTGACTTTGACTCGACTCAGTTCAGCTTGGTATGGCCTGACATGCTTTTTTCTGGTCGCTTTTCCACAAGCACAGCTCCCCTGCAAAATAGAGATGTTAATGTCACAAAAATCTCTAACAATAAACCACCAGCTTTGAAAACCACAATAATGGCAGCTGTAATGTTAAGCTCTGTTTACCAGACATGTATATTAACATGTTTTTGGTTTTTGGGACTGAGCATGGCTCCGTATACCAGTTCTCACAGCAAGGTTTTCCTTGTTGCAGCATCCGGCTCTTGCTGGAGTTTTTCGTCTGCCACCGACCCAAGAAGCATTTGAAGCTCTTCAAAACACCATGGCAAAATGTTACGAGCTGCCATTGTGAGTTGGATAAAAACCAAATGTGACAGCTGCTGTAAATTGGGGATTTTACAGATTGAAAGTTTGTCCTGGATTTCTGCATTTCATGGTGGTTAATATGTCCTTCTGGCAAATTAGTGCTCTGCAAGGTTTACCTTAAGCCAATTTTCAGCTCTCTTCACACCAAACCCAAGCAGGGACTAAAAAATACCAAGTACCAGATTTACCTAATGAAAAAGTAAAAGAACTGAGCTGAGTCGAGTAAAGTCCATGTAGTAGAAAAGTGCCATATGTAGCTAGTTTATTCCTAAAACCCACTGTGCCTGAATGAATCCTGAAGAAGGTCTAGCTGTGTTCAGGAAAGAAAAAAATAAACAAACAAATTTGTTCAAAAATCGAGTTAGTGATTGGGATTTGCTGTGTCACCAGCTCCATTTCTAGGTAGTGGGAGCCAGGGGCTTGTGTAGGATTTTGAAATAAAACATATTTCAACGGATAAAATAAGCAAATTAAACATGGTTGTGATTTGATTATATATATATATATATATATATATATATATATATATATATATATATATATATATATACACACACACCCCACACACACACACTCTGTAGGGGGTGCAATTCCTTCTTCACAGGGCGACACACATTCACTCACACCTAGGGTCACCAATCCACCTACCAACGTGTGTTTTTGGATTGTGTCAGGAAACCTGAGTACCCACATATGGACCACATAAATTAGTCCTGTCCCTTTGAGAAAGTCCTCTTTTTCTCACCTCATTATGGGTATAAAAGACACCTGTTACAGAATCAGTCTCTTCCATTCAACCACCGTAGGCAAGACCAAAAACTGTCAAAGGACGTCAGAGACAAAATTGTAAACCTGCACAAAGCTGGAATGGGCTATATGAACATCAGTAAGAAGCTTGGTGAGAAAGTGCAATAATTCTAAAATGGAAAAAAAAACAGCCACCCTCCACCCACCAAGCTCCATGCAAAATCTCAGTTTGTGTGTAAACAAGGATTGGAGCACAGTGCAAAAGTAAAGAGCAAGTTCAGACACCAAATGTTTTTGATGTTTAACTACATTAGGTAAAAAGCAGTTAAGAACCTGTAGCATAATGAGGAGCCATTAAAATCTGTTAGCAACATTGCCATTTTTGTGATACGACCTAAAAGAAAGCTGTTGGCACTTTATTCTCTAATGTGTTTCTCTGCTCTTCTGACTGAATAGTTTTGAATGAGTTTTTCATACACATCATATACAATCTTCAGTAATCTTCTTACTTCACTCCTGCTTTGTTGTAGCTTGTATGAGACTACAGATTCAAGCCACATCTAGTTTGTCTTTGTCCTTTCCCTGTTTTCCCTGTTTCCTTTGTCCTGTTTACAGAGATTTTTGCAGAATAATGTTTTATCGCGACTGTCTGCCTAAATTATTTCTCTGGTTTGGTTTAAAAGTTCATAAAAATATTTCTCCTTGTCTGACAGAGTGAATGCCAAATGTCTCTCTACACCCTCTGTAGGGCACGGTGTTTGTCATAACATAATGTCTGCACTCATGTAGTGCGTTGTATGTCAAACAAATTTTTTGTCAGATATAGGGTTAATATTTTCCTGTCCAATTAGTGTCTAATTACTGTCTGTATTATCAGTTTTATTATCTGTGATGTGCACTACTGAGGGAGTATGGCACTACTTGGATCATGGCCCAAGCTTCTGTACTGACTCAGACAAACAGAGCTGTGTTTTCAAACATGATGTGAATAAATGGGTCAGGGATCCTTCTTTCATTTTAACGTCTAGTATTACCAAAAACAATAAAACAATTTAAATATTTCATTTTTATTTGAGCTGTGTGTTTGAGTAATGTGTAGTTACCCAATATGATAGCTACTCTACACTAACATTACCTGCAACCCATGGATATTTGTTGTTTATTTGAGATGTCAGCCAGTAAAGCCCTGAGCTTCTTGTGAGTGGCCACTAACCTGACGTTAGCCTCAGCGTTCAGTTTTCTATTTGTGAGATGTCCCCAATCTGGACAAGGTCTGAGAGGAATCACTTTCTCTTTAGTAACTGCTTTCACAGCTTAGTAAAGCATCATCATCATCATCATCTTTTCCACTTGTCCATTTCAGGGTCGCAGTGCTTAGTAAAGCAGCATTCAAATATTTAGAGAGGTATCCCAGACAGGGATTAAGCCTGGTCCTGGACTACACAGTATTTTATATTGTGATGTGCCATTGAAATAGAGGACTAGGCTTAATCCCATAAGCCTAGGGTTATTATTGCTTTGCTATACATTTGAATAGAGTCTGGTTCAGGAAACTTTATTTTCCACTCATTTCTCACAAAGAAACATCACCCATAGTGTTTAAAGTGAGTTCATCAGAGAGGGTGATGTTACCATGGAGATTTATTTTTAAATATCTATGTAGAAAATTAATGGGATTTTTACTTCCAGGAACAGAGGTGATGTTACCATGGAGATTTAAACTGAGGGATGCCTTATGTACACAAAAACCCTTGTGATAAAACCTTTGTGATAAAAAAGCGATTGAAATGGTGTCTGAAAACTGGGAAATGGGGTGAAAGTGACTGGTTAAAACCATTTGCAGTGCTTTATGGGATTTGTATTTAATTCAAAACATAAGTACACATTGTGGTACTGCTGATTTTTTTCATTTTTAAGCTCCAACATGGATTTTTTTTTATTTATATATAGAGAAAATTAATGGGATTGTTGCTTCCTGTCACTGTTCAGCTCAGTTGTGTAATTAATACAAATACTATATTACCAAATTAACTGTATTATTTAAATCTTGTTTGATTTAAAATGTAAATGTTTACATTTAAAATTTAAATGCAAATGGCTCTGTCTTTCGTGATGCCTTAGCCATCCAAGTCTGGAAGTCCTACATTTGACATTCCTCTGTGGCAGGATAGCCACTCCTCTCCCCATTTCTTTTCTCATGGTAACTAGCACAGGTGTGTGTCAGCTGACATTACCTATCTGGACAGTTTGGGTTCTCATGCAATTTTCATGCATTGTATTAGCAGCAATTCAAAAAGAAGCAGTGAGCAGTACTCTCTGAGGAAGCACATGCTCACCCCCCACCATTCCAAAGCTGGTGGCTATGTATGTGATTTGTGCTGTATGCGAATCAGCAAAAACTTGGGGCTAAAATATATAATATATTCAAGCTCCTATACACTACAATATGGGACATTAGCATATAACTCAACAAAAAACTGGTTCATAACCACACAGTCCGACTTAACAATCATTTGTGAAAGAGTGGGTTGTTCTAAAGCGCTCACTGAATTTGAGCTCTTAGTGTAATAGGATGTTAATAGGATGCCACTGTTGCAACATGTCAGTTTGTGAAATGTCTTCCCTACTAGATATTCAACAAAAAACTTTTCCACATACCACAGCTGCTCAGCCACAAGGTGCCAGTCCAACATGAGTGTCTGACCTCAAAAATGCTCTTCCAGATGAATGGGCAAAAATTGCCAGATTCACACTCCAAAATGTTGTCGAAAGCCTTCCAGGGTTGAAGTTGTTAAAGCTGCAAAGGGAAACCAAAACCATAACAATTCCTATGGAAAAAGAATTTGGTGTGATGTTTAAAGAGATAAATCATTGCGGGTTCTACAAAGATATTGTACAACAGCTTGGGAAGAAACAATAATACATGGATTATCCATCCATCCATCCATTATCTGTAACCGCTTATCCAATTTAGGGTCGCGGGGGGTCCAGAGCCTACCTGGAATCATTGGGCACAAGGCGGGAATTCACCCTGGAGGGGACGCCAGTCCTTCACAGGGCAACACAGACACACACACATTCTACATGGATTATATTAAAATTTATCATAGAACATACCCTTCAAACCTGAGAGAGCTAGAGCAATTCACTCAGGAAGAGCAGGCAAATCTAGCTATCGACAGGTGCAGAAGTCTCTTTCAGAGCTAAAAAATATGATTAATGTCAGCGGCTGCCTGTAAAAGATGTGCAACAAAATCAGGTTAAAGATTCCATTCTTTTTTGTCTATGCTATTTTCATGTGTTTTATTATATAATATATCTGGCTGAGTATTTTTAATCAAAAGCAAAGTTAGGTTTTTATTAACTATACAATAAACCATGATCAATGCTAGTTATTTTTTTCAAGTTATTTCTGAGCAAACAGTGAGTTCTTGTTTTTTTTTTTCATGGAAAAGTTTGTCCACGTCTCTGTGAGTTTTGGTGACTCTATTCACTATTTTGATTCATGTGACCATGGACCCACTTTCAGGTCAGGAGTGGATGTGTTTTTAGAGTTGATATATTGGGCATATGTTCCTTTTCCCTTTATACCTGTGTGCAGGTCAGTCCTCTGGGGGTGCTTTATTTTGATAAATAAAGGGTGTTTTTTTTTTTTTTAAAGATTTTATGGAAGGTCAGTCCTGACTGTATGTTGTACTGTATGTAATGAGGCCATACAGATTACATCCTTCTGGAATTTGTGGCTTATTTGAGATGGTGCAGATAGAAATATTAATATTAAAATTAATTAATAATCTCTTGTTTTAGCTGTTATTTTTAGATTAAACTCACTAGGTAACTCACTCAGTTCAGTTGGTAGTAGCCTTAAGTCCCTAGATGGAGTGTGTGGAGAGATTTATTTGTTGTATTTTTTTTTCCCTGATGGTGGACCATTGCAGGTTGTTTAGTTTGAGTGATTTATCATTTCTATGTGATGTCATATCAGTGGAGAGTGATGAGTGTGCGAATGATTTTGTAGAGCGTGTGTGTAAGTGATTTATCAGAGTTTTATTCTGCTTGTGTGTGTGACTGCAGGTCATTCGACAGGCAGCTCGGTAGGGGAGGTGATGATACAAGTGGATCTCATCTCTCACCCAGGCACTGGAGAACACAAAGTCAGCGTGAAGGGTAAGTCCAAAAATGTCCCAACAATCACAAACACTAAGGGCACAGAATATACATGAGATAACCAGAGCTTTGTAGGGGTGGTCTGGTCTAATTCAAGGTATACATTTAAACATTAACTGTAGCTTTGCCACCCTTCATTGTAAGTAGGTTGTTGTAGCATGGCAGTCTATTTTAGACGTCATTCAGGACTTTTATGTTGACAGGGCTGAATGCTGTAGTGCTGGTGGAGCAGAGTGGGTTTTTGTGTATATCTGAATCTCAAAATTAAAAGCCAACACCCCACAAAGGTGTAGGCTACTTGCAGGCACAGCCTTGATTCGACACACAACAGCGTGATGTGCACATTGTACAGCACCAAAAAGTGGCTTACAACTGTTTGAAAATTCTATATTCTGTCCCTGAAAACTGAAATATTCTACACTGCTGTTTAATCCAGCAGATGGAGAAAGTAGAATGAAGCATATGTAAATGAAAATGTTTACGTCCAGATCACAAAAGTGCGATTCCTGTGCTCTAAAATACAATCACAACTAATCGCAAAATGGCAGCAACAGATATGCAGTCCATCAGTTTTGTTGGAGGTTGTTTACTGATGAGCGAGATTGAGCCAGATTATTAAAGAGCAGAACAGTAGAAATGCTACATCAAGAGAGAGAAAAAAAATTAAATGTTTTAGAATAAATACAAGGTATAAACCCCTGGACTGACTTAACAAGAGTCTACATGACAATAACTTGTCATTACATACATGAGTGGAAACTGGAAGACTGCAGGCATGATGTTTGAATGAATGACACTGCACAGGACAGTGATCCTCTGTGGGGCTCACAGTACAGTTTAATAAATCATTTTGTGTATTTGCAGTTTTTAATGTTGGAGGATTTGGACGTTTGGATCAACTACAAATTCATTATCTGTTACAGTTACACAAATATAAAAATGATTGGAAATGCACATATCTAATCTTTACTGTAAGGGGGTAGGGGAGAACTTGCTGAAAGAGAGAGAGACACACACGAGAGCGAGAGGGAGCATGCAAAGAGAGAGAAATGACTCGGAAAAAAACATAAAATATCAGCAAAACAAACAGCACCGGGATGTGAAGCAACAAAACTGTTCTCTGGAATCCTGTATTTTCACGACGAGCTGAAGTTGATGCTGTTTGTGATCCAAAACTAACCATCTCTCAATAGAACCTGACCTCACTAATGTTTCTGTATGAATGTTGCGACTACTATAAAGCCTTCCTCGAAGACTTGAGGCTGTACCTGCAGCAAAGAGGATCAGACTTCTGAATGATGCCCTTCCTTTAAGAAGAAATGTTGAGCTGAGCAGGTTTCCAAAACCACACAAACCTTTAGCCCTTATAGTTTACACTCCAACTACATTATCTGAAAAAATATCATTGATGAGTAAAATCACAGTGTCTTTATTAGATTCCTCCTTACCTCACTTCATTTCACTGATAATGTCGGATGATTAAGAAGTGGTCGTTAGCTCTTGTTATTTCATTACAGAGATAATGACACGGGGGTCTTTAAATTTCCTCTACAATGTCTCGTTACGCTAATTCCTCTATTAGGCAGCACCGCCTCCAGACGAGCTCCAATAAAAGCACACTGCCTCCAAAACCCACGCAGAGAAGAGTACGAGTCGAGATTCGGCTTCAAAAAAGGGTTTATTTATTACAGGCTGAGGATGTCACACCGGAGACACCTGCTGTTCTATAAGGGTCTGGCTCATTGGGTGCAGAGAACACAGTTGAAGTGGACAAACGTTAGAATATTATGGACACATGGGTTGATGTTTCAGAAATGATTGTCTCACAACTTTAGGGTCAACTGACTTTGACTGCTGTGAGGTTTTATCTCTGTTCTGATACTGCCATTGTGTGCTATATGCCCATAAACTGGACACCGAGAGGCTGCAAACTTTAGCAAACAATTCAGGGGACCAGCACATCACCAGTGAATCATTTTAAGTATCTCAGCTGTTTTTGCCGCTCTTGCAGAGAATAACTGTTGTGAATGTTATACAGAGCAATAAACAATAGTTGGGACAATGAATATGATCTAATAGACCTCAACTTCAGCACACTTTAAATTTTGTTCTTATTTATAAAGTGTAGAAATGAGAGGCAATTAGAAAGACAACCCCTATAAAGGAGTGGTTCTGCAGGTGGTGACCACAGACTATTTCTCTGTTCTCATCCTTTCTGGCTGATGTTTTGGTCACTTTTGCATTTTGTCAGTGCTCTCACCCCTTGAGGTGGTGTCAACAACCCACAGAAGTTGCTCAGGTAGTGCAGCTCATCCAGGATGGCACATCAATGCAAGCTGTGGCAAGAAGGTTTGCTGTGTCTGTCAGCACAGTGTCCGGAGCATAGAGGAGATACCAGGCCAGTACACCCGGAGATGTGGAGGGAGCCGTAGGAGGGCAACAACCCGGCAGGTCATTTGTGCTAGAAGGAACAGGAGGAGCACTGCCAGAGCCTTGCAAAATGACCTCCAGCAGGCCACCAATATCCATGTTTCTGCGCAAACTGTCAAAAAAAGCGTCCACAAGTAGGGCTTGTACTTATAGCCTAACACCGTGCAGGGCAATTGGCATTTACCAGAGAATACCAAGACTGGCAGGTTCGCCGTTGGCACGTGAGTCTGGAGACGCCATGGAGAACGTTCTGCTACCTGCAACATCTTCCAGCATGACCGGTTTGGCAGTGGGTCAGTAATGGTGTGGGGAGGCTTTTCTTTGGAGGGCTGCACAGCCCTCCATGTGCTACCCTGACTGCCATTAGGTACCGTGATGAAATCCTCAGGCCCACTGTGAGACCATATGCTGGTGACCCTAGGTTCCTTCTGATGCATGACAATGCTAGGCCTCATGTGGCTGAAGTGTGTCAGCAGTTCCTGCATGATGATGGTATTGATTCTATGGACTGGCCTGCCCGTTTCCCACACCTAAATCCAATCGAGCACATCTGGGACATCATGTCTCATTCCATCCACCAATGGCATGTTGCACCACAGCTTGTCCAGGATTTGACTGATGCTTTAATCCAGGTCTGGGAGGATGTCCCTCAGGAGAACATCCGGTGCCTCATCAGGAGCATGCCCAGGCATTGTAGGGAGGTCATATAGGCACATGGAGGCTACACACACAACTGAGCCTCATTTGAATTTGTCTTGAGGAATTTACACTGAAGTTGGATCAGGCTGTAATTTGATTTTCCACTTTTATTTTGAGTGTGACGCAAAATCCACACCTCCATGGGATTTTGATTTACATTGATGCTTTTTATGTTATCTTGTTCTCAACGCATTCCACTATGTAATGAATAAAGATTTTCAGCTGGAATATTTCATTCATTGAGATCTAGGATGTGTTATATGCTCCCTTTAATTTTTTGAGCAGTGTATATAAGATCGCACTCCAATGAAATACATTCATGCATTCATTCATTGTCTGTAACCACTTATTCAGTTCTGTTTCGGGGTGGGTCTGGAACCTACCTGGAATCACTTGGTACAAGGCGCAAGGCGGGGACACACCCTGGATTGGAGATATATGTTTTTCATTGGACAGTGACAATATATACCTTGTTTGGTTTCATTTGCATGCTGGTATATACACCCCTATTTCCCCTGTTGTTATGGACCATATTCTGTAAATTTAATTAAATCATTTTATAAATATAATATGTATTGTTTGGAAGCATCCCTAGGTAAATGTCTCTAGGTATTTTGCTTATGGTGATTACCTGTTTGTATTAAGCATAACTAAGCATTGTTTCCCTTTTACTGCAGTAGTGGGAGTTAACAACATTAACTGGCAAACCAACGCCATGTTCCGTCCATTTGTGGAAGTCAACACTATTGGACCGCACCTCGCTGACAAGAAACGCAAATTCAGCACCAAAACCAAGAATAACAACTGGTCTCCCAAATACAACGAAACATTCCAGTTGTGAGTAGCCCATTGCTCCATTTATTTACACTTTTGTTCATCAGGCAAATGTTTTTAAATTTAATGTTTTTCTAAAACATACTGAGATGCATCCTAACTATCTCCTATCTTCTACCTCATAACAGCAAGATTCTGAAGAATTGATACCCAACCTGTAATTCACATTATACTCAATGTTTTATTCCATTAAATCTATAGTGACTGAGGTGAGCTATAACTGTGTTCTATACTGAAAACACAAAACTCTGACCAAAACATAAGACATATGCTCTCCATTGCCCTCTGATGAAGTAGTTTTCACATCTTGTGGTTCCTAATTATTCATCCATACATATTCTGCAACTGCCTCAGCCTGTTCAGGGACATGGTGGGTCCAGAGTGTACCCAGAATCTTAGGGGGAAAGGCAGGAATGGGTCACTGGTCCATCACCGGCACCACACACTCACCCAGTATACACATATACACTCACACATTTAAATTAACAAATGAACAATAATTTTCAGCATGTTTTAGTTTCTAGAATGACACGTTAAGTATTGCAAAACAACTTGATGAAGCTACATGGACATCTATAAATGATAAGTGTCAATATTTAGCCACGCAATTAATCTGGAAACTTAAACTTCTTTTTTTTTTTAGTCATTTTATGAAATATGTATTAAATCTCGTAACTAGGTTTCGCTCACATACACCTTACCTAGCACATTTCTTCTCCTACCATGTTTAATTCATCAATTTAAAAGGTTTTTGAATCTTTTAAGGCTTGTGTCCAAGCTTCATCAATTATGATTCATTTAATGCTAAAGTCCTCCCTGAAATTACTCAGACTACTGAGACATATTAGAACAAAGTTTACAAAGAAAAATTGGTTTCCACTTCCTCTAGCCAGTTTGCAGTGCATACCACACTACACGTTTTTCTCCAGTCCCAAAAATACAAGTATGTACTAGCATTTTAACATATAATTAATCATGATTAATCACAGAACATTGTGATTAAAGCAATTACATTGTTTAATATAACATAAATATAATGTAATATAAATGCTTATTCCAGCAATCAGCAGTTTTAATAAAAGCTGTTTTAGTCAGTTTGCCTGTGAAAGTGTTATAACTGACAAGCTCTAGAATAAGTCTTTACATATATTTAAGATTTATAACAGTTCTATGGACAATTCTGTGTCCTGCAGAATTATGAACAAGCTCCTACAGTAAGTGTAGACTTATAGAGTACTTTTTTCTCCTTTTGTTGAAAGTGATAAAATTCCCTTAGTAATCTGTTCCATAGAGACTACTGCTTAAAGAGTTTGAGTAATATCAATATTTCAGTAATTTTTATGCATAACCATTTGCATAAAACAGTCCTGCTCTATGTCTGCAATTTTAAATAGTAACGTTAACTATGCTTCAATGTTGCGGTGTGCTCTCTATTACTGCCCCTCAGTCCTTCAGTTTGTTTTGCTTTCCATGCTGAAGTTTATGATCAAGCTCCACATTTACACACCTAGAGAAAGTGCTTTGAGAAAGTGTGTTTGGCAGAAGCAGTGTGTTCTGTAAAAGACCTTTACAGCAGCAAAGGAACCGATTGTTCCAGGAGGGGGGAAACATTACATTTAAGAGTTATTTTGGAGTCTGACACACTGAATAAAAACAAATATGTTCTTTTGAACATACAGACTCTAAACTATCAATCCATCACCATTTCTGGCTCAATTCAATACTCTGCATTAGTTAATGAACTGCATTTCAAATATAAAGCCAAATATAAATAATAACCAGACCTGAAAGAGTTAAAAACACATCTGACCTCATGTATGCTCACTGTTGACAGCTGCTTTAAGCACAGCTATAGCCACTGAAATCAATGGAGTCTGAGGCTGTGATGGTTTTGTTTAAAGCTGAAGAGGTAATTAAGTGCAGGGGCTTAATAAAGAAAAACCTTCACTGAAAACCTCTGCCTCACAGGTTTCAGTGTGTTGTCCAAGCCAAAGCGACACGATGACACAATGAGTTATTTCGCTGAATTACAGCTTCCACCAAAAAGCACTGCGTTCAGAACAGCAGCTATTGAAGCCCACACCAAGAAAATGCCACTGGATCAAGAACTAAAAGGCATATGAAGCAAAGGGTGTTTTAGTTCAATCAGAAACATAAACACTGCATGGTGGGGAGTCATATTAAAGCCCATGGGGATGTTATTCACTCAGTGAGTGTCCTTCTGTGTAGTAATGTTAACAATGACATTTTACACAAGAGTATAATAAAAATATGTGAACCGCAATTAAATGGATGGAGCTGTGAACAATTCCATTTGAGGAACAAATAAAGACCCCATCCCTTACATGATAATTGTACTTTTTAACATTGCAAACATTTTGAAATGCCTTCTTCTTTTTTAATATTGCAGACATTCTCTGAAAGAGCACAGCTATTGCATTCACTCTTACTAGAACTAAAACCTAAAACCGCTTCAAAACAAACCCAGAATTCACAACGAAACATCATAATACATCCAGAATACCCACTGTATCCATGTGTTGCTGTCACAACTTTTTTGTTTTCTTGTAAGCACCATATTGGTTACAGATTGTCTGGTTTTAATGACATCCTTTGTTAGCATTTTCCTCGTAGGACATAATGGGTCAGTTAGACGCTGATGCATTTCTCTGCTCTTGTGACTGAATATGTGTTATTCATGAGTTATTCATACACATCATATTCAAACTGCAGTAACAAATTATTTATTGAAAATGCTATTTCACTCATGTTCTGTTTCAGTATTTAATAGACTACAAGGAGAATCAACATATTCTTTTCACCCATTCTTATTTACAGTCTTTTTCTAATTTGGCTTAATTTTCAATAAAGTAGTTCTCCCTGTCTAAAAATTTGACTGATCAGAGAGAGTTTCCATGCAATAGTGAAGGCGATGCCAAATACCTAATGTCTCCCTACACCCTCCATAAGTCATAATTAGGTAATAAAATAATGGTTTCTGCAGTGTATTGTAGCGTGTTATAAGTCCAAGGTGATTTTAATCAGTTAAGGTTATTTTCGCTGTTGAAGTAGTACACAGTCTGGGTGCAGAATTTTGTTTTATTATCTGTGATTTGTGTTCAATGTAGGGACTTCACTGCTATTTGGGCTTATAAGTGTTGAAAGAAGCATTAAAACTGCAACATTGGTAAACAACTATTTCAGTTTGAAACATCTGAAACATCACAGTTTTTGTGAGAAATAAGTATGTGCTCAATGTCCTGCAACCCATGGATGTGTCCAAACATTTGTAAACACATCTACAAACGAGTAATGTCCAATGAATCTCACCATTAATGCTCTTCACCTCAGAAGAAATGGTTGTGCCCCATCATTTGTCTTTACAATGTATCACTAAAGACAAAGGCTGAAGTTTGTTCTCACTCAGAAGAGATGGTGCTGAGCAGGGAAACACTCCAAATGAAGCATAAACAAACTTGTATTTTCTTGCTTTAACCACAGGAGCATCTTGCATTTGATGAGCATAACTTAGATCTGGATTAGAGTTCGTCAAACACACATGAACGGAGGGATGTGCCAAACGATTTAGAGTTTTCAATTGAAAGAACTTTAAAATGATTCTAAAATAAAGACAAACTGCAATAATGTATGAAACAGTGTAGCCCGAGGGCCTTTCTCTTCTGCAGAGATAAAAATTTCCCTAAACTAAGACAGAGGTCTTAAGGTTCTGCTCTATATTCTCTACTTGCTTGTGGCAGTTAGACCTATCATAATGAAAACTATTAACTCTAATTGTCTATTCAGACACTACGCCACACTACAACCTGTCATTTGACTAATTAGCTACCTAGCTTGCTAGATGAGGACAATAATTTACATTTACATTTATGCATTTGGCAGACGCTTTTATCCAAAGCGACTTACAAAAGAGGATCTAACATTCGAACTACAGCACAATTTATACAAATTACCTTACATTAAGTGCAGTATGCCAGGAAGTAATAAGTGCATTAAAGAAAGACTTTCAGTGCAAAAGATACTCTCGGAAGAGCTGGGTTTTCAATGATTTCTTGAATGCAGAGAGGGTTTCTGTTGCTCTGATAGTGCTTGAAAGCTCGTTCCACCAGCGTGGTACCAGAGATGAGAATAGCCTCAACTGACCTGTACGGGGGGTTGGTCGTGTTAGTAGGCGCTCCTTTGAGGAACGGAGAGGGCGGGCGCTAACATTGTCTGACATTAAATGATACACCTGCACAGAATTATTTCAACAGTCAAAAACAGGTTTTCTCTGTCATAGTCCTAACTAATGATTTAAAAAACAGCACATCATATAAGCACATCATATAAGCACAGCATATAAGTGGTTTACATTCCTATACATTTAAAAGTGGCGTATAAGAACTTTTTAATTTACTCCTCACCTTGAAAAATGAAGAATCTACCTCATGCTACCAGGTTTCAACTACAACACAGAAGGTACACCTCGAGAACCGACCTGTCCTGGAACATGCACAAAGTTGTCAAAGACCTGCGACTGATTCCTGTACTAACTCTTGTACATCACACACTGATTGCTGTGTGATGTCCTATCACAATACAAACAAACAGCTGGGAACTTTCAGTCTAATGCTGATTTTCCACTACATGGTACCTAATCTATTTGACTCACCCATACTCACTTTTTGGTCCATGGTCTCTCGTAGCTTTTGCAACCTTCACCCCCACCAACCCCCCCAGGATGCAGGAGTTCATATTTCTCTTCTTCTTTGTTAAACAAAGTCAATCCGACTACTGACTAGTTACAGACATTGTGGTCTGCGTAGACGGGACGCATAGTTACATAGTTATGGAGAGGTGTGTGTTAGCGTACCCAGTAGGGTACGATGTAGGGTTCGCGTCAACGTGTTGTTTGTCCCAGAAGCATAAGTTGGGCTTTACTTTCAGGGAATCAATCCCTAGCCTACTATGAGGAGTTGGTGTTTAACAACCATTGTCTAACAGTGGTATTGGTAGTTTCCTAAACCCCTTATGCCACCTTATTAAACCATTTATGTTGTAATCAGTTTTAAAATATATCAGCATATGACTATTACAGTCCAGGTTGACATTCAGGTAGAATTATTTGTAATTATTAGGGTTTCAAACTCCTGTCTGCCTTAGGAGGTTGGTCCTTGGGCAAGGCACCTAACTTTATATTTATACATCATTATGGTAATTAAAGTGTACTTCATTCTGGATAAATTTATCTGCCAGATTACTTTAATGTAAATGTAATAGATAAGATCTCCTGCTCTTTTGTCATGTTATGGAAACTTGTGTAGAATTAAAAATGTAACTAATTTTTATTAAACTACAAACCATTGATAATTTGGAAACGCTTTACTTTTTATAAAATGCAAAATAATCATTTTAACACATCTTTGGCCTTCCATAACTCCCATAATTTACTGAGCTTAGTGACTTATTTATGGTTTTATTATGTAATATTATGTAAGAACAGCATTACTGTTGAGTTCAGAAGGTAAATCACATCATTTGTATGCTGAAAAATTCATTAATAAAAATATTCTCTGTCACACACACACACCTGCTGCAAGAATTTCTGCACATGTTCATGGTTGTGCCTCCCTTAATCCACACATATACCTCTTATAAATATATTTTTAAGGGTTCTTAAAAACATATATGGAAATGTTTTGCTGTCTGAGCTGTGAGCTGTGCTGAGCTGAGTTTTTTCAACTAAGCCCTGTGTCTCCCTGAAACATTTTACTCAGTAAATTAAGATATTCTAATTAAAATATTATATAAACTACTCTGAAATGTTACAACAAAGTTAAAGTGATGATTTCCCCTAACCAGTTTTTCGTGCATACAACTCTACATGTTTGTTTTATCTCCTTACACAAAAAACAAGGAAGCATTATCATTTTAACTTGTAAATGATTAATCACAGAATGTTTTGATTAACGCAAATTGAGCATTAATAAGACGTTCACATAGAAATGACCATGTTTAAATTGTCAAAATCAAAACTCACCCATACTTTTGGATAAAATATTATCCCCGAGTACAAATGTATGCACAAGCTTTTACTGCACTTTTTCTTTAATGGAACTCAATTTGAGGTTATTTTCTGTTGAAAAACATGACAGAGCGGGATAATATTTTAATTTTGAATTACATATATACCTTGCACAAAACATTTATTTGTATACCTAATAAATGCAAAGACGTTATCCACTACACTATCCAGCCATAGTTAACATGCTCTCTCCTTTCTCTCTTCAGTATTCTGAGTAATGAGCACGGGCCCGAGGCCTATGAGCTGCATGTCTCAGTGAAGGACTACTGCTTTGCCCGTGAGGATCGCATCATTGGGATGACAGTCCTCCAGCTCCGAGAACTGACTGACAAAGTCAGCCTAAACGCCTCATACCCGCTCGTCCGCAGCATCAGCATGGACGAGACTGGGCTCACCATCATGAGAATTCTCTCGCAAAGGACCAACGACGAAGTGGCCAAGGAGTTCGTACGACTCAAATCGGACACGCGGTCGGCAGAGGAAATGTCATAAGGAGTAAAGAGAGAGGAATTAAGTGCAAAGAAGAGGCAAGAATGAGAAGTGGATTGGAAGGAAAACCCAAACAGCTCAAGAGCGTCGTGTTGTTTGTTTCTGTGCATGTGCGTAAAAAAACATCGTTTGGAATGTTCAGTTTAAAACAAAAAAAAAAAAAGAAGTACATACTCTAAAGTGTTTACCTACTGTATGCTCACTATTAAATAATATATTCTACGGTTACGTTAAGGGAGACGTTGAATACTTTTTTGTATGACGACTAGTTTTTTTTTTTTTTGAACAGGTATTTGTTCAGATAAAGTGCCAAACCCAACCAGAAAAAAAAGAAATACTAAACATAACTATTAAAAAATGAAATCATAATAATTATTGGTGAACTTGGTGATCTTTTAAATCTGCTCGACTCTTTTGTCTGTGTGGATGTGTGTGTGTGTGTATGTATGTGTATGTCATTCTCTCTTAAGTGTGTAGCATTCTGTTTATCTTGTTTTTTGTTTTTTTGTTTTGTTTTATTTGCACACTTGTTATTTATGTTTTCATCTAATGTTTTCATGCATGTTTCCTTTACTATTTTTGTTCTGAATCATGTCTCTCTCTCCCTTTTGTTCTCTTTCTCTCTCTCTAAGATGGCCCTCAGCCTCAGACTCTTTGTATTTTGTGGCGACTCTAGACCAAGACCATGTTTTTTTAAACGGCAATGACTGCTATGTAACTCTTCATAGGTGTTTGTAATTTTATAGCCATTGACGACAATGAGGCCCGCCTTCAGTGCTAATCAGAACAGATAGAACCAGGAGGTGGAACCATTAGTTTCCATGTTTTTACATGTTCTTTTCATCTCTCTCTCCGTTCAATTTCTGTCACAGGCTTCTTCCAGCCTTTCAGAATTATCACTGTGAACTCCTTGGAAAGGCAACCTCACACACGACACTGCTGTGGGGCCGACACTGTCTCCTCATTTCCGTTTCTGACAAACTGCCAAAGTTATATTTCAAGAGAAAAAAAATGTTTGTACAAAGCAATCCATTACCTGTATAAAAAGAGATAGATATATGCTGTGTACATTGTGCTCTACTAATTTATTTTATTTTATTTTTTTTCATTGAAGTAGTGCTCTGTCTGATGTGAACGGGCTGATTCTGAAATTGTTTATTTTGAGGATTATTTCTGTGGAAGCTGTTTAGTCGGACGTGAAAGTTGTAAATGTTTACATCTAAGTTAGTTCGACCTTCATCATTTCCTTTATTTTTCTTTACAAAAGGAAAGAGTTCAACATTTGGTAATTATGCAACATTCCTATGTATTGCACTGATGGCGAACTGTATGTCATGTAAATATATTTAGTGAGAAATTGTAACTTCCTGTCTCGCGCATTAGTTTTTATATATATATATATATATATATATATATATATATATATATATATATATATATATATATATAATTATTTTTATTTTTTATTTTTTTTAACAACACAGAGCTGACTCTAATATTTGGGGTGAAAAATTAATAGTACAGAGGGTTTTTTCCTCTTAATCCAAATGGAGCTGATCAGTCAAAACACTTTTAGCTTCAAAATAATGGTTCTTAGTTCTGCGTGGAGTTACGAGGCTAATGCTAACAATATCTGAAGTCCAAAACTTCTCTCACTGCACTCATAGCGCATCCCCTTCTTCATTAAAATGTCGCTGCTGTGGTTATGGAAAGCAACAGTGTGACTATGAACTACAAAATCCCTCAGTGCAGCTAAATGCAGCCAGCCAAGATAGACAACAGATGTGCCAAATTCCTAGTCTGAGAGAATCAGACTCCCCTTTATGCAAACCTTTGGACATTTCATATTGTATTTTCTGTTGTTCTGCTCTTTTTAGGTAACTACTAATGTTACAATTTCAGACTTAAAGAGCTATACTTTTATTAATAAAGACAATCAGTCTGTATCAGTATCTGTAGCACTGATATATGTGCTTGACTGCTGTATTCAGCTACACAGTACTTTGTTCATTTATAGCAGTAAATCATGTGTTCACCGACAAGTCTGTGGAAAGTGGAAACAGATCTAATGTGTTACGAAGCCCCAGAGTCAGTAAACAAGTAAAAACCACAAAGTGGCTCGGTCAAACCAGAGGTGTATAGTTGTGAGTCGTGTCAACTGAGGTCTTAAAAAACTTGGTGGTCAAGTGACCCATGCAGGCTTCAAATAGTTCTATGAGGATCTAGGCAGACAATTTAAATGCATAGAGTCAGAGAGAGGAACTGTTATTAGTCTTTAATAAATACATTGATTTACAATATTTGCACATCTTTAAAAAATAAAGAAATAACAATTCACATTTTTGCATGAATAAAAACATTTTATCATGCCCTTATTACCACAATTAACAAATCACTTAATGAGAGAGAGAGAGAGAGAGAGAAGAAAGAAAGATACGTCTGGTTCATTTCAGTGGAGTTTAGTGCAGTTACATTACTAAAGATTACAACAACAAATAAATTATGTGAAGTAATGTTCAAACCCTTGCACATTTCATGCAAAGAACACACATTTGGGAAGCTATTTGCTTTATTAAAAAGGAAAAAAAGCAAATCCCAGGGTGTTGAGACTCGAGGTGCAGGATGAAGGTGCTCTTTTACTGTTTAAATGTCTCAGATACACATTACATTCTATCCTATGTAATTTTCTCCAATTTCCCAAATGAAATTACATTATGAGAAGGTAATTTGCAGGTTGTTTGTTGTTATACTGTACTCAAAGTCCTAGTCTAATTATCTGGCTTATTCCAGCAATGGAGTTTTCTTCATTCTCACTGCATTTAGCAACGTTCTTGTATTTGTTTGTGAGCCACACATTGACTGTACTTCAGTGAAGAACCAGATGGATTTGCATGTTTTAATGTCACGCAAGAAAAGTATTAAGTCAGTCAAATATTTTGTGAAATAATCATTCATAAAATTAAAAGCAGAAGACGTCATATAATCAGTTTACAATTACTTCATGAACAGCTTTGTTACAGATTTTTAAAATAAATATACAAATGGCACCATGATTAAGAGACAACTTTTAATTGCTATAAGCTTGTCAAACTGCTTTGAGCAGCGCTGGGCTATTCTCAAAAAAATACATTTCAAAATAAACGTCTCATTTAAATGCAATACACATGAGATTATTTTAAACATATACGTGCGGAAAACGTGCCATAATGAAAAACAAATATTCATTACATTGATTTAATGTCGCTCTGTCTATTACCAGAAAAAAATCATACGGGTCGATTTCCATTTTAAAAAGAAAATGCTGAATTTGTCGGATTTAACATAAACCACAGAAAACCACGTTCATACATGTATTGTTTGTAACGGCTGATCTAACTCAGGGTAACAGTGGGTCCAGTATGGAGAGAGATTAGTCTCAAAATACTTTACAAATGCGTAAATGTTAATCCGCAAATTAAACACGAGTCACAGATATTTCAGATGTTTCACTATTCACACATGAATACATCCCAATCTGTGTCTCACAGTCTGCAGTTTGTACAAATACAGTTACATTCATAAATACATGTTATTGGTTTTCATAGATATAATAATTTTATGCAAAAATAAATACATTTGTTTACATTTACATTGCAAATATTTGTGAAGTCTAAGTCTTGAATTTAAAATTTATTTGTAAATTGTTGAATCTGCGTTTGTGGGGACAACTTAAATGGAGACGCATTTCTGCAATATTTAATGTGGAAGTTCGAACAAAAGCTGCCCAAGCCGCTGAATTCAGCTTCATATCACAGACCGTTAGGAGCGGGGGATCACTGTGGAACGCTTTTGAAGGTGCCCTAAATTTAACGACATTAAAGTCCAGCGGAACTTCCATAATTTCGTTAAAATCATCCCGTATTTGGACACTAAAAGCTGTGTTGTGTATTGGACTGCTAAAGGACGCGATATGTTTTGTAATTTTGAGATCGGATTGTTAAGACTGGTTATTTGTTTCTGTTTGTTTTCTCCTAAACAGAAAATGCTCTTCTAATTGGTCATCACTTTTATTTAGCCTATCAGCAGCCAGAGTTAGCTATCCATCACTTTTACTTCAGCAGCCAATGGGATGACAGTCCCGCCTACAGGGGGTTGTTTTGCTGCGGCCCTGAGAGCAATAGGTCAGTCCTGAAACACTGGGAGAAACAACGGTGCCACCTAGCGGTGGCTTGTTCGCCTGCTGGCCACATTTGTGGATCAGGCTGCATTTGTATTTGGATCGGATGAAATGCGAAAGTAAAGTTTCAAAATCCAAAAAACCATGACAGGAAATGAACAAATACTAGGGGTGGGTGATATGGCCTTAAATAATATCATGATATTTCAGGGTATTTTGGCGATAATGATATCCTTTGCAATATTCTTGGCTTAACACTGGAAAATACTTTTATTAATTTCCAGAACACACTATTGCAACAAGATATAATAATAATAATCATACACAAGATGTAAAATATCCTATGCCAATCCATTAGAGCTTCACACCCCACTCTCTTCCTACCAGCAGCCACACAATTTCCATTGTTCCAATCCTACAGCTACGCCCTAAGGTTGTTGTGCCCGTTTATGATCCGATTAGCAACCAGCTATCCTTAACATCTATGGTTACTCACTGAGCCCATCACCTGAGTACACAAACCATCCACTGCATCACTAGCTTTTCACAGTGGACATCAGGTTGGCACCTCCCCTCATCGGCCCACAACACCTCCAGATGGCTCAGTAGTGAAGTCTGGCGTCCCACACCCACCCCCCTCCAAGCTAGCTTTACAGTCCTACCTTACCCTTTACCATCAACAACCATAAATCCACAGTGGCCTCCCTGGTGACGAAGGGTGTACCTAGCCCCACTGGAACCATTAATGCATGCTCAGAGCCAGCAGTTCCATGTGATCTTTACTTGCCACATCACCAACAATCCCAATAGCACCTCTACAGTGCATTTCCCCAACTAGCCTGTGCTCTCCTTATCCACAACTACCTCCACGCGACTGGAGTCACTCGTCTTTTGGAGCAAATTCTTTGAACACAGAGCAAATTCCCACCGTACCTGTTGTTATGCTTAAATGATTCACGTAATGAATGCCATGTTATGTGTAACAGCTTGACCTCATTATTTAAACAACTGAAGTCAGAATATCACGATAATCACGATATTGACTTTATTTATCGTTTGAAAAAATCTTGTGATATTATTGCGCACAATACGATATGGCACAGCCCCAACATATACACGTCACGAAAAGCACGCGAGTGACTTGATCCATAAATGCAGATTCAGCAATTTACAAACACATTTGAAATTTTAGACTTAGACTTTACAAATATATGCAAAGTAAATTTAAACAAATGTACAAACCGGATTCCAGAAAAGTTGGGACACTAAACAAATTGTGAATAAAAACTGAATGCAATGATGTGGAGATGGCAAATGTCAATATTTTATTCATAATTGAACATAGATTACAGATCAAAAGTTTAATCTGAGTAAATGTAACATTTTAACGGAAAAATGTGTTGATTCAAAATTTCACAACAAATCCCAAAAAAGTTGGGACAAGTAGCAATAAGTGGCTGAAAAAAGGAAATTGAGCATATAACAAACAGCTGGAAGACCAATTAACACTAATTAGGTCAATTGACAACATGATTGGGTATAAAAAGAGCTTCTCAGAGTATCAGTGTCTCTCTGAAGCCAAGATGGTAAGAGGATCACCGATTCCACCATTGTTGGGCAGAAAGATAGTGCAGCAATACCAGAATGGTGTTACCCAGCACAAAATAGCAAAGACTTTTAAGTTATCATCATCAACCGTGCATAACATCATCAAAAGATTCAGAGAATCTGGAACAATTGCTGTGCGTAAGGGTCAAGGCCGTAAAACTCTACTGGATGCTCGTGATCTCCGGGCCCATAAATGTCACTGCACCTCCAACAGGAATGCCACTGTCAAGGAAATAACAGAATGGGCTCAGGAATACTTCCAGAAAGCATTTTCAGTGAACACAATCCACCGTGCCATCCGCCATTGCCTGCTGAAACTCTACAGTGCAAAGAGGAAGCCATTTCTAAGCAAGCTCCACAAGCTCAGACGTTTGCACTGGGCCAGGGGTCTTTTAAAATGGAGTGTGGCAAAATGGAAGACTGTTCTGTGGTCAGATGAGTTGCGATTTGAAGTTCTTTATGGAACACTGGGACGCTATGTCATCCGGACCAGAGAGGACAAGGATAACCCAAGTTGTTATCAACGCTCCGTTCAGAAGCCTGCATCACTGATGGTATGGGGTTGCATGAGTGCTTGTGGCATGGGCAGCTTGCATGTCTGGAAAGGCACCATTAATGCAGAGAACTATGTTCAGGTTCTACAACAACATATGCTCCCATCTAGAAGTCATCTCTTTCAGGGAAGACCCTGCATTTTTCAACAAGATAATGCCAGACCACATTCTGCAGCAATCACAACACCATAGCTACGTAGGAGAAGGATCCACTTTGTGACTTGTGTTTAATTTGTGGATTAAAATTTACACATTTGTAAAGTATTTTGACACTAATACTGGGACTGGGACTAATATTGGGACCACTTCCACGCGCTCTCACTTTTTGAAATGCCTCACTATGTAAAGCAATACAGTTGTGTACTCAATACATTTCAAGGTGATCGTATTCAATTCTGACATTAATTCATCATGCAAGATTTAAAATGCAAATACAAACCGGATTCCAAAAAAGTTGGGACACTAAACAAATTGTGAATAAAAACTGAATGCAATGATGTGGAGGTGCCAACATCTAATATTTTATTCAGAATAGAACACAGATCACAGATCAAAAGTTTAAACTGAGAGAATGTATCATTTTAAGGGAAAAATATGTTGTTTCAAAATTTTATGGCATCAACAAATCCCAAAAAAGTTGGGGCCACTTCCACGCGCTCTCACTTTTTGAAATGCCTCACTATGTAAAGCAATACAGTTGTGTACTCAATACAGTTCAAGGTGATCGTATTCAATTCTGACATTAATTCATCATGTAAGATTTAAAATGCAAATCCTCATGTATTGTCTTTCAATAAAGAGGTCAAGCAATGTGAAAACAATGTAATAGCGGTTTTGCTTTTAATTTTGGTACATATTCTTCATGTTAGTTTGGAAAGCAATGATGTGTGTGGATTGCGTTTCACCTTGTCCTATTGCAGTGCTTTTTAATTTGGCACTAATTCCTCTCCATATTGGCCTGCTTTTGAAGGCAAATCCTGGGGGCCTGGTGTCTGCAACTGACTTCCAGGAACTATTGAGTGTATCATTAAAAAAATACAGTCCATTGGAGTGAACGGAGTTGACGCAATTCTTCCTCTATAGCTACGGCCTGGGTCAGACATGCTGTGCTTTCACTCTCTCTCGGCTCACGGCATAGAAACAACTTTCAAAAAACTGAAAATCATGAAAAGAGATGCGAACTTTGCTTTATTCTTGGTCTATAGGTGGGTAACTTGCCCTTTTCTTTTGTAAAAAAAAATATATTAATAATAATAATTAAGCAAATTTACTTAAGGTGGAACATACTATGAATTAGAAAGGCCTCCAACTGCATGAAAATAAAAGTGCTACAAAAAATAAAATGACACAGGCTACAAATAAGTTTCTGTGGTATTTAAAACAGTAAATAACAAAGTCAAACTTCAGCCACGTATGAGCATAACATTCCACCTTAAAAGACACAAAGATTCTGAATGTAAAAACAAACCAGTGAGAACTGCAGTTCCCCAGGATCACTCATTTCCTTTAATAAAGATCAGGCTCTGGTTTGAGTGAGTTGAGAGACATTTTTGTGGATGTGGTTCTGGAAATGGTGGAAATGGTGACCAACAGAGGTGACCTTGTATATGTTTAGCTACTTGATGCTTTAGATCTATATTGACATCCAGCAACAGAGGGTTCATGTCCAATATGTCCAGTGCATCAAATTTAAGAGCACAGAACCTGGATAGATCAATACTGATCCCATCAATTTAACAACACACACAAATGACAGTGAAGTGGGGTTTTTTTTGTATATATAAATGCTGTTTCTTTTAAACAAGCAATTAAGCAATTGTTTTTATTTATTTATTTATTTATTTGTGTGTGTGTGTGTGTGTGTGTGTGTGTGTTTTGGTTTCTGCATTAGTTATTGACCAGAGTTGAAAAGCAGTGATGGATTATTCAAAATAGCCCACAAATCAAAACATTAAGTCTTAAAAGGCGTGTCTACGACTGTAGGGAAAAGCTTCTCTCTGGTTTACCAGACGCTTCCATGTCTTTTAAGTTGGAACAGTATGTTTGAGGGGAAAAAAAATAACTGGCTGAAACACATGTTTGTAAACACAATAGACTGGTTTCCAGAGCACAAACAGGTTGGAAAGATGCAAATGGTGAAAAAATGTCATAAGATTTTTATAAAGCATTTTTTGATAAAAAATCATGAACGTCACCTTTAACCACTTCCTCAGAGTTACATGTGCAACTCAGTGAATTAGAATATCATCAAAATGTTAATTTATTTCAATAAGTCATTTCAGAAAGTGACTCTCATATAAATGCATTACAAACAGAGTGATCTATTTCAAGCGTTTATTTCTTTTCCATGAAAACCCAAGAGTCATTATAGTCATTAAAATGAGAATAATCAACACAAAACACCTGCTAAGTTTCCTAAGCCTTTAGCCTGAATGGAAGGATAAATTGTGGTAGAAAAAGGCACACAAACAACAGGGATAACCGCAGCCTTGAAAGGAATGTCAAGAAAAGGCCATTCAAAAATTTGGGGGAGATTCACACGGAGTGGACTGCTGCTAGAGTTAGTGTTTCAAGAGCCACTACACACAGACGTGTCCAGGACATGGGCTACAACTGTCGCATTCCTTTTGTCAAGCTACTCATGACCCAGAGACAACGCCAAAAGGTTCTTACCTGGGACGAGGAGAAAAAGGACTGAACTGTTGCTCAGTGTTCAAAAGTTTTTTTTTCAGATGAAAGTACATTTTACATTTCATTTAGAAATCAATGTCCCAGAGTCTGGAGGAAGAGTGGAGAGGGACACAATCCAAGCTGCTTGAGTCTAGTGTGAAGTTTCCACAATCAGTGATGTTTGGGGAGCCACGTCATCTGCTGGTGTTGGTCCACTATGTTATATCAAGTTCAAAGTCAGCGCAGCTGTCTACCAGGAAATTTTAGAGCACTGCAGATTTCATTTTCCAGCATGACTTGTCCACACTGCCAAACGTACCAATACCTGGTTTAATAACCACAGTATCACTGTGCTTGACTGGCCAGCAAACTCACCTGACGTAAACCCCATGGAGAATCTATGGAGTATTGTCAAGAGGAAGATGAGAGACACCAGACCCAACAATGCAGATGAGCTGAAGGCCGCTATCAAAGCAACCTGGCCTTCCAAAATACCTCAGCAGTGCCACAGGCTGATCACCTCCATGCCATGCCACATTGATGCAGTAATTCATGCAAAAGGAGCCCCAACCAAGTATTGAGTGCATATACTGTACATACTTTTCAGTTCTCCAACATTTCTTTAATAAATATCATTTTTTAAATTGTTCTTATATAATATTCTAATTTTCTGACATAATGGCTTTTTGGCTGTAAGCCAAAATCATCAACATTAAAAGAAATAAATGCTTGAAATAAACCATTCTGTAATGAACCTATATAATATACGAATTTCACTTCTTGAATCTATTTTATTGAGATGCACCTGTATCATCATGAAGGAAGAGGACACAGAGAATTGGCTGGACATAACAAAGAAAGACCAGTTTAATTCTTTAGTGCTGTCTTTTGGACTGAGCAGGTGACCACTGCCCAGCTCCCAGAGCACAGAAGCTCAACATCCTCTCCACAAATGTTGCTTCTGATTTGTATAAACATGATAATATATATATAAAATAATACATACTTAATAAAAGTACACATGAAATGAGTACAAATATTTTTTATGAATATGAGTTTACAAATATAATGAATAATCACTGGATTAGGAACACCTACATTGTTTCCACACTCATTGTCCATTTTATCATCTCCACTGACCATACAGGAGCACTTTGTAGTTCTAGAATTATAGACTGTAGGCCACCTGTTTCTTTGCATACGTTTTTTATCCCCATTTCAGTGCTCAAAACCCCCACAGGACCACCACAGGGCAGGTATGATTGGCTGGATCATTCTGAACACTGCAGTAAGTGTGTCTAACAGACAGTGTGTGGACACAGAGTTTAAAATCTTCAACAGTACTGCTGTGTCTGATCCAAGTACCAGCACAACACCACCACGTCAGTGTCATTGCAGTGCTGAGAATGGTTCAACACCCAAATCATACCTGCTCTGTAGGGGTCCTGACCACTTAAGAGCAGGGTGAAAGAGGGGAAGTAATGTACTATATACAGAGCAACAAAGACTACAGTCTGTAATTATAAAAAAAATTTGTTCTCCTGTATGGTCTGTGGAGCTGATAAACTGGGAAATGAGTGTAGATACAAATTAGATGTTCCTAATCCAGCAATAATTTAGTTTTTATTATTTAAAAATTTTAATTGGTGGGAATATGTATTATTACATATAAACTAAATATTGTTATTATTGATGATGCCAACAGTTCTTATATAATTACAAATTTAATTAATTAAAACATTAATGAGGGCACGCATTAAATTATTACTCCTGAGATACTCAACCTCCACTGGCACCATGGACACACATTCTCACACACTCATTTCTTTTTTTCTTTCTTTTGGTTTTGTTTTGTTTTATATTAATTAATCAATTCATTCATTCATTTATTTGTTAGAAAACTTTGGAGATTTGAAAAACAGTAGATAGTTCATCCAGCTTTAGTGCAGAACTAATCTCTAAACATGAGTACCTGACCTTGCTATACCTATGACAACTGCCATCAAATTCTCACAGCAATGTTCCAAGCCTTTTCAGAACAGAAGTATAGAGGCTGTTACTGGGTCGAAAAGGACTACACTCCTGATCAATGCGAATATCAGACCAAATAAAGTGATGTCACGGCTGAGGCTCTGTGGGCGGTAGAGTCTATCATTCTCCTGCTGACACTAACCACTACAATGAACCGATGACTGATCCCACAGCCTCTGGGCTTAGAAACAAATAGAGCTCAACTCTTACAAGTGCAGACACAGCTGCTAGATACAAAATAGGCTGTGGTTCTTGAGATTCTGAGGTTCTCAGTCCTTAATATTTACATTTAAAAAAACCTCCCCCAGAAATGCTCCATTCTTCCCTTTCAGTAGAGAATGCATTCATTAACTATGCCCATGGGGTTGACTCCTAGAGGTGGTCAAAAGAGTTACGACATAATAAACCTACTCGGTACTATGGACCATGTCTGTTACAGTATTTTAAATCAAAGTTTAGACTCTTAAGCAAGTGTTGAAAATTTCATTTTGACAAATGTTAATAATAATGTGCAATTATTTGTCATTGTACAACACACAACAAAATGCCTTCAGCATGTAACCCATCTGTGACAGTGAGCACACACACACACACACTATGTACTAGGGGGCGTCCCAGGCCCCAGGGATCAGTTGTGGGTTCGGTGCCTTGCTCAAGGAGACCTCAGCAGTAGACAGTAGAACAGTGGTGTTCTTTCACTCCCACCACCACCCATTTTACTGACTGTCATGGGAAACAAACCAATGACCTTTCAGTCCTAAGCCCTCTTCTCTAACCATTATTTATTATAATATTTATGTTATATTGACGTGAAATATCCTCATGCTCATTCTATGACACTCATCTAAGACATTTTTCCCAGATTTAAAGGGGAATAAGTTGTATTTTAAGAAATATAAATTGTGGCCTTTTTACATTTAATGTAATTCCATTTCAAATAAAATTTGTAGTGTTAAAAAATTATAACACATTTGTACACTCAACTGACTTAACTGTTTTTCAAGAAATTTTGAATAAAGAGAAATGGTCCAAAACTGCTCATAATGTTTATGTAGTTTTGGTGATTTGGTGACATATTTATAGTTTTATAGTTTATATATTCTGTAGTTTTGTTTGGATGAAATAAATTTCAACACACATTTCTGTACCAAGCTGCTTTTTCAGAAATAAATTTGGCTAAATAAATAAAGCAATTTTTTTCCTCTAATACTTAAGATTGAACAGCTTACACCACATGTGCACATGTTTTAAAAATATATTTTTTTGTTGGTTTGTTTTTTAAGCAGTGTAGCTGAACACATTCATGAGGTTGCATGTATCAAGAGTAGAGTGAAACTGGAGCATCCTTTGTCTCCTCATGAGACAGAGGTCATATTGACTGGAAGAGGAACGTGGAGAAATGATGAAGCACAGAGTCACCCACCAGAAGAACACCTTTTATTTCTGTCAAATATGGCGAGACACCAACCTCCATCCTACAGTGGCAGCAGATGGATGCTACCATGCCCTGGCAATTACAACTACCACCCAGAGCGAGAACCTCGCTTACAGCAGAGTTTCAGCGGCTGAAGCCAACAAATAATTGGTCTGTCTGACAGATGTCAGCAGTCAAGTCCACATAATGCCTCAAAGCCGAGTTTAGGCATCACCAGGACCCTCGCTTCCATACTAGGCTGAAGGAAAAGAAACTTCCTATAGGCATTAGTCAAAGCCATCACACAGCTCCCTGAGGCAAAGAACAGCAAACCTAAGGCCCTCAGGGCTCTCACTGAAGCGCATACTAGGCTTGGAGAATGAGCTAAACAAGCTACGGATCATTTAATAGGACTGAAACTGCTGAACTAGCAGCTGGACTGCAAACTAGAAGTCTGTTTATGAGACTGGGCTCTTCTTTAATAAAACCAGAGTTAGTATTTTGTCTGTGCTCCACACAGGGAAAGCTTAAGATGAACTAGCATCCTCACAGAGCATGGACATATGGGGGGAAGCTCAAGCCAAAGGAGAGTAAGAGCGCATCCAAATCCAAGGTGGTTTACAGCAGGACACATCCAAGTGTCACAAACAAAAAAATGGTTTGCATAGGAAAATAATTATAAATACAATAGGGTTCTATGCAGTGAGTGCTTGAACTCTAATAAAAAACTGAATTTTAACAGGCACATAAACACAAAACACACGCTTTATGCTGCCTAGTCTAGTTAACCCAGCTGCTGCTGTTCTAACTTTAAGCGTGACTCCGATATCTCATTTGTCATTTGTCTTAGTGTCATTAAAACAACACTGTGCTGTGGTCAAAATATTCACATAAGTTTAAGGCACCTTCAGAAGTGTGCAGCAATCCTATATTACCACTAGTGGTGGACATAGTACACAAACTGTACTTGTAAACTGTAAAGTACAGATATTCAGTGTAAATATTACACCAGTAAAAGTCTTCTCTATTTGAGTAAAAGTACAAAAGTATTTACCTTCAAATGTACTTAAGTATCGAAAGTAAAAGTACCATGATTTATTATGGTTCTAATGTCTAATATTTTTGGTTAACCGGTCTTTTTATAGAAGCAATGATTAGTCTGATACTGATGAATGCAACAGAAACGACCAAAGATTAATTAAAACTAATGTTACATCAACTGTCACATACACATAAGTTGTTCCCCTCCAAACTAACAGAGGTTGCTTTCTCTTGAGTATTAAGCCTAATTTATGATTCTGCGTGAAACCTACGCTGTAGAGGACACATCAAACTGAACCCTACACTGTAGCCTGATTCGCACCTCTCCAGAAATATAAATAACTATATGTCGTATCCATGCAGACCGCAATGACTTTGATTGGTCCACAGACAGCAGCAAATTTACCAAGTCTGTTTCTTAAATAGCTAAGTTTTTTTTTTTGCTTGATCTTTGATTTTGTTATTGGGGTTTGTCTTTTGGACTTGGTTATCTCACTGTATTGATTTTCAGGTTTTAGAATATTTCTGGTTTTGACCTTGCTTCAAGTATTGTGTTAATTTACACTGTAAATTGTTAAACACTGTTAAAAAAACTTGCAACTGATTGTGACCCTTGGTTTGGAGTGATTAATGACATCTACAGATCCTTATACCATGTAATAAATGAATGAATAATAGTCCCTGTTGACTCTAACTAAATGGTACAAATCATTTTGTTAATTCAAAACGCTTCTAAGAAGCAAGTCATTACTTACAGTCTAAAAGGTGCACAACAGTTGAAATAAAATGTCTGCCTTTCTTATTACGTGATTTTAAGTGGACAAACTTGAGGTTTTCTTGTTTTAGCGCTCCAACTGCATCCGCCCATCTCCTGGTAACAGAGCTGAGAGATTTGTTCAGACATGTTACGATTTTATCCCCACATAAACCAAAAGGAATGGCAGATTTTCATAATGTAGTGGAGCAAAAAGTAAGGTATTTGACTTTGAAATGTAGTGTCAAATGTAGAGTCAAAGTAAAAAGTCGCCCAAAATGGAAATACTTCAATAAAGTACATATACACGAAAAAAGTAATTCCCTGTACAGTAACAGTAACAAATTCCAGTTATATGAAACTGAATTCAGCTTCTTATCCTGCAAGTGAAATAGTTCTGTGAGGATTTGATGGAATTCATTTATGGGAATATTAATAAGGTTGGGAGGTTAATTCTGGATCACAAACATCACTCCATATCATCTCAGAGATATTGGATATAGCTCCATCACTCCAGAGAATGGAGTTGCACTGTTCCACAGCCCAGTGGCTGGAGGCTTTATACCCGCATTTGGCATGGTGACCTAAGGACATAAAGGGCTATTTTGTTTCACACTTATCTGTAGAGATTATCCACTAGTTAAAAGCCTGTGTGATCATGGGGTGCACCTTTGCTGAACTGACTCCTTTTGGACATTTTCAGTATTTATTTTAGTCTTACATCACAGAAAGCTTAGCCTACTGTGTATTGCATCTGAGTGACAGTGGAAAACACCCATTTAAATGCATTTAGTATCTCTAAACCAGAAAATTATTAGACTCCTAAAGCCAGCATGATATACACCAAGCTGCTCTGCCACAGTGTTTAGTGCAATATTTAACCTCTGGGTTTTATTGAGCTTGTGATTGGAGATACCTTCAGGGTGTGTTCTGTCATTCTGGACAGCAAAAAGATTCGATCCAATTTTATGACTAAGCACAAAGCAATGAATTATTGACCCCCGGTATTCCATATTCATTGCATTTACCATCCCACACAAACACACTCAAACCTACACGCACTAACATGCAAGCGAAAAGTGTGTGTGTGTGTGTGTGTGTGTGTTGAGGGGGGGCGTGGCATGGTATTGATATGGTAGTGGAGGCTGTTGCTATGGAAACCCCCAGCCCTGGCCCCAACTCCTGTGTGAAGAAGAGGATGTTTGATGCCAGATAAAATACATCATCCTCAGCACCTGCTATGACAAAGGAGCTCCTATTCTCCATAATCAACTATAGAACCTATGTAAACACAAAATTCCCCACCCCTTAGAACCACTCAGGCACAGCTTGTCCAGAGTATTTAATTAAAGTGTTCAACAATCATATATTATCACCAGTGGTGGACAAAGTACACAAACGATGTATTTGAGTCATAATTTTAATTAACAGGAGTATTTAATTAAAATTTCTTATGATGCATTTATCCGGAACATTAAAACATCTAACGTGCATTATGATTCAGTGCCATTGTTTAAACTACAGGTTGGTGGGAAATCTACTTGGGATTTCTGGCTGTCGCACCTCCACCAGTGCCTTGGTGATCATGTGGACTCCTTCTCCGTGCCTTTGCTGGGTTTCCAAGGGCATTGTGGGTCATCAGCTAAGGACCACCAGTTGAAGGCTTTGTTCCTTTAACACCAGTACGTCTCCTGGTAGCGAAGTGATACCCCCTGCTGATGACCTAGGTGTTGAATGAAGCCCAGTTCTTTGCCTTCCTCCTTATCCATAACCAAAAGCCTCATTCTGCCTCTTCTGACAGCTCCCTAATAACTCAGTTTTAGGGTATCAGTATTGTCACAAACTCAGTATTTCCCTGGGGAACAGAAGCTGCTTCCCAAGGTCAACTCCTTGCCTAACATGAGGGGTCTAGCTGTATTCTTCTGGCAGTAGAGGTTGACGCATTCCCCCGTTCTTACAAATGGGATGCACTGTGAAGCCAGGGCAGGGGACCTGCTGCTTGCTTCTGGGGACCTGTCCCCACCTAAGGCCTGCATGGCCATTCTGTGCTCTGCCAACCACTTCCAAGTTCTGCCAACTGCAAAGCCCATCTCCTTCCATTTCCTCCCTGTTCGTACCTGGGCATCTGCAGCTCTCACCAATTGGTCAGTTTATTCCCTAAGCTCCAAATCTAGCTGCACGTTCTCCTGCTTGTAGCCCAGGCTGATGGAACGTAGGGACAGTTGGAGCTTGGCTATGCCAAAGAGGCCTACATTGGAGAGACATCTTGGCACACCCAGCCACTTTCTAATGTATGAGTTTACCAATTTGCTTATATTGGAGAAGGGGACTTCGCTGAACTTGAGAGGCCGCATAATCCTGTGGTAGTCCTGTGAATTGATAACACCATACCTTAAACTTACTGGGAATTGGCTGCGGTCAATCCTGGCCAGGCCATCTGCCAGCTGTTCTTTCACCACTTTCCCCATCTGCTTATCAGATATGTCTGCTGTATAAAGTTGGCCAAGGCTACACATGGGATCTGTGCACCACCTGCATTGAAGATGGTAAAATCGCTCCTGACCACGTTATGCAGAGACAAACTTTGAGACTTTGAAGGCTTGATCCTCGTGCTTGCCCACTAAACAAGCTCATCGATTCTTTTGAGCAGGCTTGAGGTACATGGTGCTGTCTTGAAGTATGGTGATGACATCATCCATGTAGCCTCTCAGTGGTGGTACTCTTTGGGCTGACGGCAATCTAAATCTTCTGACTACATGCCTTCCCCCTGATGAGGATGATCTTGAATGCTGCTACAAAAAAGATTGGGGGAGATTGAGCAACCCATGGCAAATGTTTATTTCTAACTGCTGCCACTTTGTGTTGAAATCTGGATGTGGAGAAGAAGGTCTTTCCTTCTACATTCAGGAGAGCTATGTTCCTGAAATGGACAATGTTCTTAAATGGACAATTGCTCGTTAGGGATGAGGACTGGCACCGCACTTTCACCACCCTAATGGAATGACTTTGTTCTTCCAAGCTGATCTTTGGAGTTTCCACAGGATCCTCTGCACACCCAGACAGTGCTTATATAGCTTGTACAGTACACTCTCAGAAAAAAAAGGTACGGTAGAGGTACATTAGTGACTAAAGGTATAAACAGTTTAATGTACCTTTAAAGGTACAACAATGTTTAAAAGTACAGTTGTGTTCCCAGTTGTGTACCCTGTAAAGGTACATTACATTGTCTTCTCCAGAAGGAGAAGTGAATATGTGTAATATTTCATTATAGAACTGTGTAAAATAAAAAAAATAATAAAAACAAAAATAAAAAAAACATAATAAACATCTGGGAGATTAAATGGGGCATTTGAAATCAATACCATTTTAAAATCTACAATTATAATAGAATAAGGTACCATGCCTAACTAAAGGTACAAATATGTACCCTTGAGGGTACCACCACAGAGACAGCAAAAGCTACCATCACAGTGACAAATTTTCTGACAGTGTATGCCACTGGGGCCTGGTGATGAGGCTGCTCTTGATTTGTAGATAATATCTTCGTCCTCGCAATGTTTTGGGGGTGAGGTGTCAAAGGGCATTGCTGGGGGTGCTTGGCAAGGAACTTATCCTAGGGAACCCAATAGTATTGACTTGGCCACATCACTAAACTGCCGACTGTGTTGCTCCAACTTCTCTTTAGATATCTTCAGCTTCCAGCTCCTCTTCCTCCAACAGCTGTCTTGCATGTCTGAAGGGGTTCTTAAAAAAGTTGTTCCTCTTTTTCTCCTTCTGTTTTCTGTTCTTGCGAATGCAATCTGCCCTTCACAGGCTGGCCAGATTCTTCTTCACATCCTCCAATAGTGGTTTAAGGCCCTTTCTCTCCTTTTTTTCCTCCACTGATTTTGTGGCTAGAGCCAACTCTTCAATGGCTGCGTGATCTGTTGTTCCCTCCTTCCTTTCCTCGTTGGTCCTGCAGTTTGCTTCCTTGTGAATACTCCCAGTCTGCCACAGCACTCCTTGTATAGGATGTGCCCAGTGAAGTTGAGCCTGGTCATGTCTTGGTCATTTCCAAAATGGCAAAATGGTACGCAGGTCCGCGTCCAGGCATTGCCACACTGCCGCCTCCTTGGCTTTTGGCCAATTAAGTGTTAGCCTTCTTCCTGATTGCCTTTCCTCCCTTCTTTGGCTCATCTTTGTTAAGGTTGGTGGATGTTCTGTTCCACATAGTGCCACTATCATAATAATAGCTCTCCACCATAAGGTTTCATCTCACTGCTTCTCGCCTGTCCTCCTCAGTGATGGCTCCCCTCCACAATGTGGTTTGCCAGATGACTCTGGGTTCTACTTGTCCTACCTGCAGTTGATACTGCAATGCACTACTGCTGGAGGCTTTCCTTTCCACATTCCATTCTGCCTTGGTGGATCCATAATACTCTAAACATTTTCATCTTCTTGTATATTGATGTAGCCTTGTATTTATATTAACATTTTAACATGATCTGGCAACCCGTTTGGCTGTTTCTGTACCCATTTGGAAGCTGTTTTGATCGCTCGGGTTTTCCTGTTTACTCGTTTCCACTGTTATTTCTATATTTATATCTGTTTTTATAACCTACTAACCATCCATAGATCTATCTTTTAGATTGTCTCCGCAGGAATATTCATTACAGAGGCACTAAAACTGCCACCAGACCCTGGAGTAACGTTCTTGGTGTAAGTTACTAAAATCAACTAAAAGCGGTAAGTACCTGCAATTCCATGGCTACTACTGGCTGTTTTGCCTGCTCAGAGTGTGGCATGTTTAGTCTAACCCCCTTTTCCACCTCTAGCAATAAAGATAGTGGTTCTGTTTGTACTAAGTGTCAGCTAGTTAGCTCTCTGGTGGACAAAGTGGACCAGTTAGAAGTGCGCATCCGGAGCTTATTATTAAGGGATAAACAGCGAGATTCAGTGTTAGCAACTCCGGGTGCCTTAGGGAGAGTTAGCACCCCCACGACTCCGGCGTTAGAGCCCTCACAGCGGGGTGAATGGGTGACGTCTCGGCGTCATAGCCGGAAAGCTAAGGCTGATGCTAACGCTGAGGCCAAAGCTAGCCCACCGGGACACAACGCTCCTCCGATTCGCGTGTCAAACAGGTTTGCCCCGCTCAGCGAAGCACCCGCTGAGGAGCCTGTTAAGAGTGCTCTGGTTATAGGAGACTCTATTGTTCGACACGTGAAATTAGCTACTCCTTTAGGGGCGCCGGCAGTAACAGTTAGCTGTTTATCGGGAGCCAGAGCGCCGGATATTAGTGGCAACCTTAGACTGTTAGCTAATAGGAGATATTCGAGGGTAGTCATTCATGTAGGGGCCAATGATATTCCTCTGCGGCAGTCTGAGGTAACTAAGGGTAATATTACAGAGGTGATTAAACTGGCCCAGACGATGTCCGATGCCGTAATCTGCTCTGGCCCCATACCAATGCGGCGTGGCGACGAAGCTTACAGCAGACTTTGGGCGTTAAACTGCTGGATGTCCAAGTGGTGTTCCGAAAATCAAGTGGGCTTTATAGACAATTGGTTACGTTTTGAGGGCAAGCCTGGTCTTATAGGTAGGGATGGTATCCACCCCACGCGGGAGGGTGCTGCCTTACTTTCTTGCAGCATAGCACATAGTCTTTTAGTTAGTCAGCAGAGTAGTGTAGATAGCTGCTGACAATCCAGAGCCGGGACCAGGCCGCAGACAGACAGGCTAAACCGACCGTCTGCGAACTGTCCTGAGGCGTTACCCAGGTTCAACTGTATTGAGACTGTATCTTTCCCGAACTAAATGTAAAAGTAAAAAATCAGCCTGTTTCAGCAACCTAATCAATATTAAATCATACACAACACCTAGCAGCAACACCTCAGAACTAAAATGGGTTAAATTGGGTTACTCAACATAAGATCACTAAACTCAAAAGCACTCATCGTAAATGATATTATAAGTGATCATAAATTCAATGTTTTCTGTCTCACGGAAACGTGGGTTAGACCAAATGAATATTTAGCACTAAATGAAGCCACCCCCCTAGGCTATAATTATGCACATAGCCCAAGAATATCAGGCAAAGGAGGTGGAGTATGTGTAATTTACCAAAATACCCTAGAAATTAGTCTTAAACAATGTGACACCTTCTCTTCTTTTGAGGTACTCTCCACTATTATTACAAATCCGGTCACAAAAAAGGAGGCATTTTTATTATGCAACATTTACAGACCACCAGGGCCTTACTTAGAATTTCTGAAAGAATTCAGTGATTTTGCTACAAACCTAGCGGTGTGCAATCATAAAGTTATAATTGTAGGAGATTTCAATATCCATTTTGAGAAGGAAAGTGACCCACTAAAAAAGGCATTTACCTCAATCTTAGACCCTATTGGTATTACTCAAAATGTAACAGGGCCTACACACTACTGCAGCCACACTTTAGACTTAGTTCTGACACTAGGTCTTAACATTGACAAAATTAATATCTTACCGCAATCCTCAGCAATCTCCGATCATTACTTAATTTCATATGAGCTACGTTTTAGCCATAATATATGTAAGAACCCTCGCTATTCTACAAGGCGTATAATAAAACCATCTACCGCCCTGCAATTTATAGAAAACCTACCAGAACTATCGACCCCAGTTCCAACTCCATCAGACCCAATGGACCTAGATGTACTAACTGATTACCTAGAAAATACCTGTCGATCTACTTTAGAAAAGGTAGCACCACTTAAACATAAAAGTATAAGACAGAAAAAGGTGGCATAATGATAAGACCCGTACTTTAAAACAAACATTACGAAAACTAGAGCGGAAATGGCGATCAACCAAGCTTGAAGTGTTCCATTCTGCTTGGAAGGACAGCCTTATAGAGTATAGAAATGCCCTCACTAAAGCTCGCTCAGCATATCTGGCCTCGCTGATCTCCAATAATAAAAATAATCCGAGAGCACTGTTTAGTGTGTTTTCTAGAATTACAAAAAATCAAGCAGGTTCTGAACAACTAATTCCAGCAACTCTCACCAGTAAAGATTTTATGGACTTTTTTAATAATAAAATTGAGAATATTAGACAACAAACTCAAGCCACAGGATCAAATCCATCCTGGCTGCCACCCGATGTGAATGATATAAAACATAATATAACTGTAAAAGAAAGACTTGAAACCTTTTACCCACTCCCACAATTAGAACTAGAGAAGATTATCACCTCCGCAAATTGTACAACTTGCACACTTGATGCAATTCCCACAAAGTTGCTCAAAGAAGTACTACCAGCTATTATTGATCCTCTTTTAACTATAGTAAACTCATCCCTTAGTCTGGGCCATGTACCCAAAGCTTTTAAACTAGCAGTTATTAAACCTATGATCAAGAAACCAAATCTTGATGCTAGTACACTGTCTAATTACAGGCCTATTTCAAATTTGCCATTTCTGTCCAAGATCTTAGAAAGAGCTGTGGCCCAACAACTTAGTTCATATCTACATAAGAATCATATATATGAAAAATTCCAATCTGGATTCAGGCAACATCATAGTACAGAGACAGCTCTAGTCAAGATAACAAATGATCTTCTTCTTGCCTCTGATCAAGGCCACGTATCCCTGTTGGTGCTTCTTGACCTAAGTGCAGCCTTCGATACAATAGACCACAATATTCTCATAGAAAGGTTAGAAAACATGGTTGGAATCACAGGGACAGCCCTATTATGGTTCAAATCTTACTTAACGGAACGTTATCAATTCGTAAAGGTAAACAATCTAAATTCTAATTATTCTAAAGTAAGATTTGGAATTCCACAAGGCTCTATTTTAGGCCCCATTATTATTTACATTATACATGTTACCGCTAGACACAGTTATAAGAAACCATGACATTAACTTTCACTGTTACGCAGACGACACACAATTGTATATTTCAGCCAAGCCCGATGACAAACACAGATTAAAGAAAATAGAGGACTGTGTAAAAGACGTGAAAGGCTGGATGTTGCGTAACTTCCTCCTTCTAAACAGCAACAAAACAGAGGTCCTGCTTTTGGGTCCAAAAGTGGCAAGAAATAAATTATCAGATTTAATTTTAAATCTAGCTGACTTTCCAGTTAAACCTGGTTCAGCAGCAAAAAATCTTGGTGTCATAATTGACCCGGAATTATCATTTGATCAACACATAGGTAGTATCACTAGGACAGCTTTTTTACATCTTCGCAATATTGCTAAGATTAGAAATGCCTTATCCCTTCAGGACGCAGAAACATTAGTACATGCCTTTATTACTTCAAGGCTTGACTACTGTAACGCACTACTGTCAGGATGCACCAGCAGCAATTTAAGAAAACTTCAACTAGTTCAAAATGCTGCAGCTAGGGTCCTCACTAAAACTAGAAAATTTGAACATATCAGGCCAGCTTTATCATCACTTCATTGGCTGCCTGTTAAATTCCGCGTTGACTACAAAATTTTGTTATTAACATATAAAGCTCTACATGGGCTTGCTCCTGAATATCTTCAAGATACAATTTCCTATTATGAGCCTCCATGTTCACTCAGATCACAGAATACTGGATTTTTAATTGTTCCCAGAATTCAGAAGGCCTCAGCTGGGGGAAGAGCCTTTTCTTATAAAGCCCCCAGACTCTGGAATGATCTTCCAGAAAATGTTCGGGACTCAGACACAGTCGCAATCTTCAAATGTAGGCTAAAAACACATCTGTTTAGTTTATATTTTGGTAGCTAATGCTCCCCCATAGATAAAGGCGGCAGATCCGGGGGGTCCATGGACACAGGGAATTATAGTAAACTGAGACGCTGGTGCTGTCGTCCCGCCGCTTCTCGCGATCACTCAGGTTTGTTGACGGTGGAGCGGAGGGATGCCAGTGTTTCAGGATGCTCCCGTGTCTGTGTGTCCTTCTGGTTCTCTCCTTTTAGTTATAGCTGTCATAGTCAGATCTGTCGGAGTCATTAGCCACACTCTGGAAATTTTCATATTTTCTACTTTACAAACACAAAACAGTTCAAAACTACTTCATCCCTTTATATCTTTCCGAGTAAACAACTGCCCACCTGTCTGTCTGGACACTGATGGATGACTGTCGAGATCCTCCTCCACGCTTCAGACCAGCTGCCCACGCTCCAGCAACCACCAAGTGCCTTGAAGCTGTCCCTACACTGAAGTTCTCATGGACTACTAACTATCATCACCAGTAGATTGACCAGAGGAGGATGGGTCACCCCTTGTGAGCCTTGGTTCCTCCCAAGTTTTCTTCCTCAGCTGGGGGAGTTTTTCCTTGCCACTGTCGCCCCTGGCTTGCTCACTTGAGGGTTTTACATTTGTTTTTACATTTCATGTCAAATCTTAGTCTTACTGGAATTCTGTGAAGCTGCTTTGTGACAACATCAGTTGTGAAAAGCGCTATATAAATAAATTTGATTTGATTTGATTTGATTTTATGTAGTTAACAACAGCTGAATTTTAAATCAAATTACAATTACAGTTTCAAGTAAAATTAATAAATAAACCAAAAACCCCACCTTAAAAATGTGGATGTTAAAATAAAATGCTTAATGACTTGTCTTGTAGTTGCCGTTAACTTTACTACTTTTCCCCATTAGCTTCACAATATCATTGACCCTCTGCTCTCTTCATTACATGCAAGCTGATTGGCTCCTTTGAATGGCAGGTGGGACTTTAAACAGACGGTTGATAACTCTTCTTATATGGTGTTTGGAGTCCTGCCCCCTGTGTGTCATTCATCAGGCTCATAATAACGTGCAAATCTGATTGGCTGAGCATTGTCACGTGTGATATGCACAACTCAAGCAATTGGTCGAGTTTCTAAAGCACTAAACCTGTACCGTGATGGCTAGAAAAGTTACACCAGTTAAAATAAATACTCCATTCAAAACTAAATAGTTCTCAGATGTTTATCAGTTATAGGTCCATGTCTGGAGACCACAGTCCAACTTTTAGTATCTCTGCTCTATAATAAACCATGAAACAAAAATGGAATGCTCTGGGGCAGCTGCACATGAGGCTAAATGTCTGATGCCAGGTGCTTCATATAAGGGCCCCTAGAGGGTAACTGTCTGAATGGTGCAATGGGCAGATAGAAGATGGTATGTGAGAGGACAGCTGTAGAGAATAGCTGCTATAATGACATCCTGTCAAAATCACATCTCTAAAAGAGAGAGGGAGAGGGAGAGGGAGAGAGAGAGAGAGAGAGAGAGAGAGAGAGAGAGGGAGAGAGAGAGGGAGAGAGGGAGAGAGAGAGAGAGAGATGATATTCTCTACATAGAAGCATAAAATGAAAATGGGATGATCTGGAGCAGCTGCACATTACCAATGCCAGGTATTAGCCAAATGAATATTAAGCCAAAGCTTTGTAGCAGTGGAACTCTTGTTTTTTGTGATGGAGCTCCATCTAATACCTTTGTGACGATATTTGTAATCCAGAACTCACTCAGCATCAGAACCTGACCATACTGAAATTTTCCAACATGTTCTGACATGTAAACTTTAGGAAAATGACTGTTTGGAGAGAAAGTAAATCAAATATCAGTATGAATAATGGTAACACAAACTGGAATCAGCTCAGATTTCAAAAGGATTTGCTTTAAACAAGATACAAAAACACCTGCAGACTGCCAAGGCTGGACAATAGGGCTAAATATTTATATAATGATATATTTATTAATTTTAATCTATATGATATAATTTTTAACAATATAAAATGCCACAGAAAACAGCCCAGAACAATCAAGAAACATCACATCACAAGACTTTTTTTTAATTTTAAAAAACTGAGTGCAATAAACAGATGGCAATGCCCTATAATAAATGCCAGTCAGTGACAGATGTTGTAAATAATGCATATTGAAATACTGAAAATGTGTTTTAAAATTATATAATTGTTATCTAAACATTTTATTTTGCTATATATATTGATACTGATTTAGTGTCCAAGGTTAAACCCTAGGTTAAACACTGATATGGAATGGTCCAGTGTGAAGTTTCATGTGTTTGTGACGTGATACAAAAACATCAGATCATCAGGACGAGCAAATTCTGCCTTCCGAAGAGAAAAATCTAAAGGAACAAAAATCTGGTTACTATTGCGGACATGAGGAGCACTGTCACTTTAAACAGTCATCTGACAGAAATCAAAATTGTACAGGTGACAATCTCCAGCCTTTATTTTCCACTATTGATTTTTAGTGAGGCACTTAAACATGTACATGAAATGAATCAAACTCCCCAGAGGTACACAGCCTGTTTACGGCTTTGTTTATTACCAGACATTCTCTTTTCTCATCAAACTGTCCCAGCAGTTTCATACCTCTTTAAAAGTATGATACTGAATAATAAAAATGAAATGCTGTGTGAACTTTTGAAAACCAATTTGAATGCAGTCAGCGTCAGAAGTCTACACTATTTAAAGCAGACTCAAATATAGAGTTTCTCAACTCTTTACCCAGGGATAAAGCAGAAGATTCCTACATATGCTGTAATGCCAAAAGGTTTACGGACATGAAATTAATTCCATTTCCATTTTAAGGTTCCCTCATTTTGGCCACAGTTTGTTTACATGAAAAATTATTCAACACTGTGGAATAGATGCACATGAGTCTAATGTCACTACACTCACTACACTGCCAAAATTGGGTTAGAGGAGTGGAACTGCATCCTCTGACGTGATGAAGTTACTTCAAATGTCTTCGGGTTTACACTAAACAATGAAACATTTCTGTGGCATTTTAATTATATTCACATAAATATCAGTAATGTCAGGTACTAAGGTCCTCCAGCTCTATAGCCCTATGCTAAGGGGTCTTTATTTCCCTCTAGTATTAATTTGGTTTCATGCTTTTCTATACAGATTATACAGGGGGGGGCTCATTGGACTAATGTTTAGAGAAGAGGGCTTGGGACTGGAAGGTTGCTACCTACCTATTGATACCTATCCTCCCTAGCAGCTGTGCACATGCTCAGAACCACAATTTTTTATGTTCTTGCTTGAGTAGAATTTTGTAATCCGCATGAAATCGTTGTGAGCAAAGTGGCAAGGCTTTAGCAAGAGCACAAAATCCTGGTGTATAGTAGAAGATTGGTGATGTTCAATGAATGTGGGAAACAAACGAGACTCGAGGCAGCCCGCGACGCCTCCTATGTGGTCGTCGCCACTCCGGCTCCTCTGCTGCAGCGGATTGCTGCGGTACCCATCTACATGCCTGCACCGGGATGGGAGCGCCAGCGTGGGCGTGGGAAGCCAAGGCCGCCTCCCCCTCCACTCCCCCTGGCTTCAGCTATTACAGTTGCTCCACATCTGGTCGTGGTGGTGGTGTAGTCACAATCTATGACCCTACCATAGACACAACTCAAAATTCTGGTTATGACGCTAAATACTTTGAAGTGCTTACTCTTAAAATTACTGCATCAAAAAGACAGCACTCTTTTATGCTCATCACAATCTATTGTCCTCCTGACCCTTATACACAACTTCTTTCTGAATTTGCTGATTTTCTTTCATGTGTAGTTATCATTTCAGAAAAGCCTTAATTGTTGGTGATTTCAATATTCACTTTGAGAATGATCATGATCCGCTTAAAACAGCATTTGAAACAATTTTGGATGCACTAGGGTTGACTCAGAATGTTACTGTGAGTGGCATCAATGCAGACACACATTGGAGCTAGTGTTAACACTTTGAGATAGAGAATCTACCACTTGCTACATGAGACCATCTCTGATCACCATTTAATCATATATGAAATTGCTTTAAACTTCGATATCTGTCCACAGAAATTGCATTATAGCGCATTATAACAACCTCAGCGGTTAGTGAATTTATCAATAACTTTCCAGACCTTACCACCATTTCTTTTCCAACTCACTCTAATGACTTCAAGCTCATTACATACAGCCTACAAACTTTACTGTATACAAACCTAGATAGTGTTGCACCTGTCAAGACCAAACAATTTAGAGAGAAAAGGCTTGCTCCATGGTACAGTGACAGCACGCGTGCCTTAAAACTGGCTGCTCGTAACCATGAACGTAAATGGAGACACACAAAACTAGAATGTTTCCGAATTGCATGGCAGCACAGCCTCACCAACTACAAACATGGCTTGTCTAAAGCCAATTCACAGTACATCTCTTCTCTTATAGAAAACAACAAAGACAACCCTAGATTCCTTTTCAGCACAGTATGAAATCTAAGTGGCAACAAAAAGGAAATCAACTCCATTGTCCCCTCTGATTTCTGTAGTAATAACTTTATGAGGTTTTTTAATGATAAAATTGATTGCATTCAACTAAACATCCAAAATCAGTCCAAAGTCACATTGGCTCTTGTAGATGAACCTCCCGCCAGCTCTGAGATGCACTTAGACTTTTCAGTTCTGTCAATGAAAATGACTTGCTTAGTTTAATTAGCTCATCTAAATTATCTTCATGCTTACTGGATCCTATACCAACACAATTATTAAAACAATTCTTACTTAAAGTCATTAGACCATTGCTCACGATAATAAACTCATCCCTCAACATCAGATATGTACCTAAATCTCTGAAACTATAAATAATCAAACCAATTATTAAAAAAAAACTAATCTCTTGAGCAAACTACAGGCCAATATCAAACCTCCCTTTTATTGCTAAGATTCTAGAAAAGTCGTGTCACAGCAGTTGTGCTCTTACCTACAAAACAATGCCATTCATGACTTTTTTCAGTCTCGATTTAGACCAATCACAGCACAGAAACAGCTCTAACAAGAGTAACTAATGACTTACTCCTTTCACTTGATAAGGGTTGTATCTCTATTCTAGTGCTGCTTGACCTTAGTGTAGCATTTGATACCATAGATCACGTGTCAAACTCAAGGCCCATGGGCCAAATGTGGCCCTCCGTGTCATTTGATGTGGCCCGCAAGAGCTTAAAAGATTTCATTGACTGCAATCTAGTGGCTTAATGCCGTCGCTTCACGGGTAACATATTTGCATTATCCTTAAACTACATTTCCCACAATGCATGCCGATTATGTTGTCTGCCAAGTGACGGCATTCCAGCCCTAGATTACAGTGTATCCTCTTCGATGTGATTTTTTTCAACAAGTGGAATTAAGAAATAGCTATAAATATTGATCCCAAAATGTCCAGGAAAAGAAAAATTGATGCAGATGGAAGACAGTTTCAAGAGAGATGGGAAGGCAAATACATGTTTGTGCTTCAAGGAGAAAAACCGGTATGTCTTTTGTGTTATGAGGCGGTTGGTTGTATTGTTATTCTGCCCCAAAGTTTTGAGTTAGTTAATGTCATAACTTGTGTTTGATGATAATTTTCTTTATTCACTTGGATAGTTTGATCGTTGATTGATAGAGTAATATGAGTTTCTTAACCTGACAAATTAACAGGATTTATGTTATGTTAACAGAGCAACTAGCAAACATAATTTTACATCTATGCAATTATAACTTAAGTTGAAATAGTAATAAATTCAGAGTTATTTAATATTAAGGAGTACTTACATTTATTCTACATTATATTTGGTTACATTTAGTTACATTTATACTGTCTTACAGTTACATCTGGCCCTTTGAAGGCAACCATTATGTTGATGTGGCCCTCTGTAAAAATGAGTTTGACCCCCCTTCCATAGATCATGTGATGCTTCTTGATAGGCTGGAAAATCTGGTCCGAATAAAAGGATCTGCCCTCTCTTGGTCCAGATCCTATTTGTCTGACAATTATAAATTTGCTTATCTGAATAATAAATCCTCTGATCATACTTTAAATATGGTGTTCCACAAGGGTCAGTGCTTGGCCCTGTATTATTCACACTCTATATTCTTTCACTGGGTAGACTAATCCATAAGTAATTCCACTGTTACACTGATGACACACAACTGTATATATCAGCCAAAACTAATAATGTTGCTTGTCTACGTAAAATAACAGAATATCTAAATGAAATTAAAGACTGGATGATGCAAAATTTTCTCATGTTAAATTCTGATAAATATGAGGTCTTGTTACTAGGTACAGATACTCAGAAACATTCACTCAGAAATGCTGCTATTAATCTTGATAATTCAACAGTAAAACACAGGACCATCATTAAAAACTTAGGGGTAGCTTTTGATTCGACTCTCACATTTGATACCCACATATCCAATACAGTCAAAACCACCTTCTTCCACCTAAACAATATTGCCAAAATTTGGCATATTTTATCCTTAAAAGATGCAGAGAAACTAGTGCATGCTTTTATAACTTCACATCGTGACAGGGAACTCATGCAAAGCGTTACACAAGCTTCAGTTAGTTCAAAATGCAGCAGCCAGTGTGCTCACTAGAGCTAGAAAATTCAACCATATAATCCCAGTTCTCTCATCCCTACACTGGCTACCCGTAAAATTTTGCATTGACTATAAAATACTCCTCTTTGCTTATAAATCTCTAAATGGTTTAGGCCCGCAGTAACTTATTGAACTCATACCTTATCGCCTGTCACGTATACTTCGTTCACAGGATACCCGTCTACTCTTAGTTCCTCGCATTAAGAAAAAAACTGCAGGAGGAAGAGCCTTTTCTCACAAGGCTCCTCAACTCTGGAATAGCCTTCCGGTTACTGTTCGGGGCTCAGACACACACTCAATCTTTGTTACTCCTTCTCTACTGGTGTTAGAGCTGGTTTTCATATTATCACTACTTTGTATTAACCCTGTCATACTACCATAGCTACAGCTTTTTTTAGTTAGCTTTCTGGTAACCGCCAAGACGCTATCTGTTGTTGGGTTCTGTTGCCTGACCCATGGAAGCTTTTTTTCGCAGGACAATTTTGCCTGTTCTTTATCATGAACCTACTAACCTCTTTATTTTTATTTTTTCCCTTTGTTTGGTTTTATTTCTCCTGTCTCTCTCATGCTTTGAGATGTCCTGCTAATCTCCAGGTGTTGCCCTGATCCAGACCCTGTGTCCTGTACAAGATCCTGGCCTTGTCTCATCTACATTATCATGCTTGGCCATGCTGTTTTATCTCAAATTAACTCTGCACCTACTTTTATTTCACACAGAGTCACTGACCACCTCCTCCTTCCTCAGAATCATATATAACTAACATACTACATTCACATTACTATAACACCTTCATCTGTCATCACTTCACTTTTACTTCTGTTCTGTTCCCTGTTGTGCTCTCTGGTGTCGACCCAAGGAGGATGGGTTCTCCGTATGAGTCTTGGTTCCTTCCAAGGTTTCTTCCTCGTGTGCTGAGGGAGTATTTCCTTGCCACAGTTGCCCCTGGCTTGCTCATAGGAGGCTTGGATCCGGATCTTTTGTAAAGCTTGCGTTTGGCATTAGGCACTTAGCCTTCCAGGCTTTCTCTGGCTTGAAATACTTACTATGCACATGACTCAGGTAAATATATAATATACAAGAGTGATATTGCTTCTAGCTTGCTCTATATGAGAGTTGTCACAATGTGTATATATATATATATATATATATATACATACATACAGACAGAGTATCAGACATAAACATGTCTAAAATGAAAGCCTTGAAGTGACTGCTACTATCACCTAGGAGTGTTATAGCAAGGAGAACTTAATTGTGAAGGTCTATGTCCCTCTAGGAGGGAGTCCCTCTGAAGGAGAATCCTGCCATATTTCACTCATAAAACATCCTACAGACGCCTGTCCAACATCACTGCTCTTCTCAGAGGATTTGTGGCTGTGTCCGAGCTCATGGAACAGAAGAAAGACACCTCGTTTATGCACAACCAGCCAGAGGACATCAATTTGACAACAGCTCATAAAAATTAACTTCTTACACACGTAAGCAAGGAGAGAGTCCAGCCTCAGACACTTTATTTCAGGATGCACAGAGGACGATTTGGAACTGCTGAGACTGTAGCATCTTGTCTCGTAATTAACCCAGAGTGCACACTTCTCATAGGGGACAGTACATCACTCCACTCTGTTTATATCTATGTGTGAGGCATTTTACAATGTACATCACTAAACTGGCTGGCCTGAAGAATGCAGAGAGAATGGCAATTTATATTCACCCTCTGAACAACTTTGAAAAATTCTGACCAAAAAGTCCTAGAGCTGGTGCAAATGACACATACTAAAAGATACTTTGCATTAGGGTGACCATACATCCTCTTTTTCCCCAGTCATGTCCTCATTTTGGGACAGAAGTCTGAAGTCTGCACATTTTCACAATCCCAATACTTGCCCTAAGACCTAAATCCTACCTTGAATTGTGTACTGTGATGGCTTTTGATAATGTTGTTCAGAAGTTTTCAAGTGTTCAAAGGGTCAGAGAGGTTTTTTTTTTCTTTGGGATTACTTAAGATGGAAATATCTCCAAATTCAGAAGACGGCAGGACTAAAAAACAGACTAAAATACCACAAAACTACACAACTCAAACTACAAATGAGTTTTTGTGGTAATTCAAAGAGTGAGTAAAGCTTTCTGACAAGTCAAACCTCAGCCACATACAAACAAGGGTTGTTGTTTTTTTAAACTCAAACATACCATTATACCTTAAAAAACAATTCCATAATTGTACATATTCCCAATTAACTGCTGAAATCAACATTACAGTATTTTACTAGAGTTTTGGAAAGAATTGTGTTGAAATATGTTATGGTAATTTAATGATAGTCTTCTTTTCATGTGGGTGGCTTTATTTGTTCTATATTTTACAAAACGTGATCTCATCTGTCACTGTAGCAACACAAATACACTGGACACATCTGACTGTTACTGACAAGTTACTGACGAGTAACTTGTATATGCACAGCTTTTTGTTTAACATTAACATTACACTAAAACAAAAATCTCCAGGTTAATTAAAGCCACATCACCAGAGAGTGGGGAACGAGGCTGTAAATTATATTACATACAGCACTCTTCTATCAGTCAGACATTTAGGCTATATGAACATTTCCATATTATAAATGTCTGCTTAACAGCAATTCCCTGTTCCGTTGTCAAGTCTATATTACTTCTGGTTGATAAAATTTGGTGCTTGCTTTTAGTGATGGTAAAAACTTTTAAAATTTTGTTGGTTTCATGATCAGGATTTTTCTGGTGTAAAGGAGTCGCTTAAATGCCTTTTCATCACAGTGCTTCAGTTCTGTAGTTTGGTATGAACAGAACATAACAGGCTTTCCATTTGTTTAGGGGCATATGCTGAATAGAAATGAAAAAAATAATCTGGCCATAAAGGCATTTGTTAGTTGTCTTGGTACAAAATAGCTGTTTTTAATTAAAATTCAGCAGAATAGTTGCATGGTTATGGATGCATTTGTCAACTATTAAACTCCGCCCTGTCTGCCGCATGCTGCCATCCTGGCCTGACTGTGATCTTAGTGTTCTGGATCATACATCTCCTTAAATGTAATGACACCCAAAATTTCATATATGGACTAAACACAAGAACGCCACTTCCTTCAACATTTTTTCTGAAATGAAGAGAAATAATCATGATTTTTTTTTTCTTGTTTACTGTAGTTACAGTTTCTGTGAAGGCTTTACACTGTATACTGGAATATTCTTGTGAGAATATGATGGCATTCAACCACATAAACATTGTTAGGTCAGGTACTGATGCAGATGATTAGTTCTGGATAACAAGCAACACACAAACTCATCACAAAGGTATTGGATTGTGCTCGATCACTCCAAAGAACATGGTTCCACTGCTTCACTACCCAGTGCTGGGGGGATTTATACCCCTGTAGTTGGTGATTGCCATTAGATATGATGTATAAATCCATATTTCTAGAGCCGTTGTAAAGTGGTAATGTGATAATTACAAACCCACTTTCTGGAAAAAAAAAAATCAGTGATGTGCAAATCTATCTTTGAACGGGTTTAAACCATTTATATTATCAAAAATAGTAAAAATATATTTTCAATGTTGAAACTGAGGAATTTCATTGTTTTTTTAACCTGAACCTGGTTTCCTTAGTTCCCAAACATAGAGTTGTTTAGGGATGATGTAACACAATGGTAAACATGCCCCTGTCCCAACAATTTGGAACATGTTGCTGGCATCAAATTCAAAATGGGCTTTGTTTTTTGAAAAAAGAGAAAAAAAAGCTTCTCTGTTTTAACATTAAATTAATAAAATATATTATATTTAAAAGGTTGTCTTAGTACATTTATAAAATAAATGTAAGGTTTAAATTATTATTGCATTCTTCATTTATTTACATTTTGCACCATGTCCCTACATTTCGGAATGGGTTTGTAATTATGACTATTATTGGTACATTAAATCACACATGTCTCACCTCAGAAGAACAAGGATGTAGAAGAAGGAGATGTAGGTGGTAATAAATTTCAATATACCACATCTCATGTATGGAACCGCACTGCACCTGGAGAGCATAAGACTCTGATTATGAAATATGGATCAGTCCCTCATACACATGAACAGCCTGCTCTGTGTGAGAAAAACACAGTGAACTGGAGATGTTTAATCTCCCGCCCTTGAACATAAACATAGATAAATCTCCAGCTGGAGCTGACGGACACCTTGGGGATGGATGGTTAAGGTGGAGACGCGTGAAAAACATTATCATCTGACTGGAATCCATCAGTGCAGCCTTACATTAACCGGGGGCTTTTAGAGGATGAGGGGCGTGGCCACATACTGTCTACCCAGCTGCAGAGATTATACACAAACCCACACACAAACATAGCAACACGCCATACCTCACTCTACCTCCTCCTACAACCTCTCCACCAGCAGAGAAGAACTCATTGTTGAATATGAGAAAACCAAAAGCTGCATGGACTGCCTTGTCCATGGCAATACAGCTGAGATAGAGCAAGTCGCCAGCTTTAAGTCCTTTGGTGTCTACTTTTTTAAGGATCCTTCACGGTTCCTCAGTAACTCGGTTAATCAGTACCTTGATTAAAAAGGCACTGCTGTATCTCTACATCCTAAGGAGATTTAAAAAGCTTTTCTCAGATTCTTATCATTTTTACCACTGCACCATCAAGAGCATAACTTTAATTAGGGAACATAGTTGTACCATATTCGGTAATAAATGTAGATTTTAAAATGACGTTAATTTCATCATTTCATCTGCAGGACTTTTAATATATCCTTTTCTTTTAGATAGTTCTATAATGAAAGAGTACAAATATTCACCTCTCCTTCTAGAGAAGAGAAAGTAATGTACCTTTAGGGAACACAACTGGACTCTAAAACCACTGTTGTACATTTTAAAGGTACATTAACACTGTTTGTAACTTCACTGACGATATGTAGCACTACCATACTTTTTTTCTCCCTCTGAGATTGTACCACTGAAGACATTTACTACCAGTGCTGTAATCAGAGAGTAATCAGGGACACCTCCCACCCCAGCCCAGCCACCCCTTATAACCTCCTGCCATCCAGGGAGAGATACAGGAGAATCTGTGACAGGGGCCAAGTCAGTTCAAGGCCAGCTTCTTACCTCTCCTGAACTCGAAAATTCACTGGACTCATACCACTGCCACATTTCATTCATACTTTACATACTGTTCTCTATATATTTTCCAGAAAAAATGTGTTAATGTTTATGTGCTTATTATCGCTGTGGTTGTAATCGATATCATGGGGTCTGTTGCCTCACTGAAAGTTCTAATACATAGTAACAAAGATGGCTCTGCACTTGCTGCTGAGTGTCTTGTACTGATTTAGAACAATTATTTCTGGATCACAAACACCACTCCAGCTACTGAATGGTGCCCCATCAGTCCAGAGATGTCAGTTAAATTGCTCTACAGCCCAATGCTGTGGGCTTTACACCTCTCTGGTCCACCATTAACATTGGGCATGGTGACACTAGGCATATTTGAAGCTAACATTTGAAAAAAAAAAAAAGCATTTTGTTTCAAAGCTTCACTTTCGCATTAGGTTGAAGGGTGTCCTGTAAGGTTCACCAATCTTGCACCTATCACAGGAAACATTTATGAGCAGTGCTGAAAAAGGTCAATAAAATGCAGCTTTAGTCAAGTTCTGAAATATACACAAGAATTAGAGAGAGAGAAAAAGGTGGAGTGAAGGAAGATGAACTGCTTAATTAAAGTTTGCACAGTGCACTGAGGGGGATCTGCAACCAACTCTGCATGGGGATAAAGTGTGTGTGTGTGTGTGTGTGTGTGCCGGGGACAAAAACCTGTTTACACACCCACAGTAGGGTATGTGTTAGGGCTAGGAATAGTGTAGGAGTTAGGGCTAGAATTGGGGAACAATTTATGATTAGGGTAAATTTTGGGTTATGGCTAGGATTGCGGAACGGTTAGTGTTAGAGTAAACATTGGCGTTAAGTTAATAGTATTTATGGATAAGGAAACAGAAGTCTTCCCAAAAGATAAGTGTGTGGAATGACCCCACAATCCAATAAACAATATTGAGTGTTTCCAAATTGAGTGTGTGTGTGTGTGTGTGTGTGTGTGTGTGTGTGTGTATGCGTGTGTGCATGTATGTGTGTTTGCTGATCTGACCTTGGGCTAGACAGAATCTCTAGTTTTGTGTTTTTCAGCCCAAGCACTAAGAGTTCTGACCCTTTACAATAAATAACCTCCTGCAGGCAGTAATTCAGTGATTTTTCCCTGAGTTTAAATCATCCGTTTTAAGCACCTTTCTACTCGGCTGCACCTTTTTAAACATTCTGCAGCCCATGACAGGCCTAACGGGATTATTACAAACAATGTGTTTACACATTGAATGGGAGGAAAAAGTGGAGTGGAATATGGTGGGAATGAAAGAGTGATGGTGATAATGAATGGAGTAGACTTTGGTAGGAGTGAGCAAGTGGAGTGAAAGTGTGGTGGGAATGAAACAGGGGAGTGGACTATGGTGGGAGTGAGAGTATGGAGGGAATTAAAAAGTGATGATGATGATCATGATGTAATATCAGCCTATTTAGTTTTTTGTTGCTGTGGTATCACAAAGAAAAGAAATCAGAAAACACAATATCCAATGTGTTAGTTTGACTCACAGATAAGGGGCAAAAGTTTCATCACATCTACGAATTGTTCCTTATACATCCATATTCTTATACATAACAAGAGCAAAGAGAAATTAGGCAAGCCTAGTTTAGCCGGACCGCCATTAGCCATATATATAGCCATTGTCACAGGTTTTTCTGGCATTTCAACAGGAAAGCCCAAAATACATGCCCTTGTCATTGGAAGGTCTGGAGAAGCTTTGGTGTTTCACATCAATGTCTTTGTTTACATTAACAAAATTAATTTATTACTGGTTTTTGAACATTTCTAAAACCAAGCACCTTAACATTTTATCAACCAAGTAATCTATACTTGATAAAGATCAGGGCATCGCTGGGAACTAGATATTTATTACCGACTTAAATTTGTATAAGGGTCCGACTGATAAAACGGTGCTCTGTAACAAATTCACAGCCTGATTTATTTTAAGTAACAACTCTCTGGTTTTCTGGCTTTTTTAATCCGGAAATTTTGATGTAATTTACTCATCAGAAAGTCAGTAACAGTGAGATGTGTCAGGGTATTCATGTCGTTATAGGACAGCAACAAAGTTGACTTTGTTTGTTAAATATTTAGTAGAACACAAAAGGCTGGGTCACAGAAACATTCTCCAAACATAAAGAAGAGACTATGATAAAAATTACCTCAACAACTTTCAACACATTTCTGCTTGAGGCTCCAGTAAAACACTGAGCTGCACTGCGGTGAATGGTGGACCTTCAGCGCTGAAACGGTGCAAGTGTGTCCCAATTGAGCTCTCAACCCTTAGACCACTTGAACATGCATTTTTTTTAGGTCCCAAAAAGAGTACTTATCCAGGGAAATGAGGACCTCTGGTCACTGCCGAACGGTTACAAATTTAAGGCTGAATTAATAGCCCCTACTTATACATGTGCGTTTCAACATTAGGTGTCAGTCAGCCAGTCAGTAACTGCATATGCCTCTTCTAGGCCGGCCTGGCAGGCGGTCTGGCAATATTAGTTATATGAAGTCTTTAAAAAAGCCCACAGCCTAAAGCAGGACATGTTTAAAGTCCTAACACTGACTGACTCCTGACTTGAAAACAAGCAGGGTGACTGAGGGGAAGGACATTCCGAAGTATTTGGACATAATCACTGCACTTGTCTCCAGAGGGATTGTCTTGATGATGTAATATCCCTTTCCTTTGGGGTCCTGAGTGACTCTGAGGGTCCGGGGGCAGTTTCTAGTGACTGGGGGTAAATACAGCTCATCCTGAAACAGATGCTCTCTTTCCATGTCTCTGTATCTCTCCTGCTCTTTGCCTTATGTTCCCTCTCTCCTTTTCTCTTTGTATATCTCTCCCTCTTCAGGTTCTCTTTCTCTTGCTTTGTTTTTTCACACTTTCTCTCTCTCTCTACCTGTATAAATTCATTATCCACTCTGTGGTGGCCATCTGTCTGATGGTGTGTTTGTGAGAAGAGAGAGGGTGCTGTGTGGGGTAAAGAAAGAGAAAAGGAGATAGAAATATAAAGGGAAAAGATACTGAGAAAAACACAGCTCTTAAATGTCTCATATTCCTCATTTTTCATATTTCCTCATTTTTTGAATATATATTCAATTTACATTTTTTTAATTTCCATTTTCTACATTTTTTGTTTATTGCTTTAAAGTCTAAAATATTCTGAGTGACAGGCAGGTGTGTGTACCAGTGTGGACAGTGTTTAAAAACAACAGCAGCACTGCTATAACTGATCTACTCGTAGCAGCACAACACACATTAACGCCACCACCACCTCAATGTCACTGCAGTGCAGAGAATAATCCACCAGGGAAACCACTCTGTGGTGGTCATGTGGGAGGTCCTGATCATCAAACAACAGGGTGACAAGGGGCAAACAAAGTGTTTGTAATTGTACAAGGTGGGCCATTTATATGGATACACCAACATTGATAAGGAAATAAAGTGCTGCAGGGATGTAGTTGGAGGGGTGGTTGCGGTTCTACAGGGTGGGCCATTTATATGGATACACCTTAATAAAATGGGAATAGTTGGTGATATTAACTCCCTTTTTGTGGCACATTATTATATGGGAGGGGGAGGAAACATTTCAAGATGGGTGGTGACCATGGTGGCCATTTTGAAGTCAGCCATTCTGGATCATGTGTGATATGACCCTCTTCCCACTGAAAAAACAAAAGCTGGATCCAAAATGGCCAACTTCAAAATGGCCACCACGGTCACCACCCATCTTGAAACGTTTATATTCAAACGTTTATTATTACCTTAAACAGGACAGTTTAGCACTTGAAAAATTAGTCTCAATTTCTTTGTTTAAAACACAAAACATCTTTTATGCTGCTTCATCTGATAAAACACATAAATCACGAATATTACACTTCTAATACCACCTTTTATTCCTCTTTCTTCTTATAAAATACACACTACACGGACTATACACCATTAATTTTTCTTTGTCGAAGGGTGTGATTTTAGCCAATGACGTCGCCAGCATACAATTACTGGAATTTTGTTACAGTGAAAACACTGAAAGATAAATTATTTTTATTCTCAGACAGCAGATACAGCACTAAAACTGGTGAAATATGGGCAGATCCCACACAAAGACAAATTCAGCAAGGATACCCTATTAACAATTAACTGTTAACAATTTTTGTTTTTATTAAACTATTGCACATTACAAACTTAGGCTATGGTGATGATGACAATGATTAAATATTGCTATAATGTATATTATCAGAGCTTGACATAGTCTTAACAAGAACCAGAACTGTTCAACGTACACACATATACATGCATATAAATCACACAAAACACAGGCTTTACGGCTATAGTCCACAAACCTGTGTCTATACTTTACCAAGGTACCGGAAATTCAAACACAAATGTGGAAGAAAAAGGCTGCTGATAAGGGCATGATGGAATAAGGTGAATACCTGCAACTGCTAATTTATTTGACTTGCCAGGGCTAGTCTTCTGTCCTCTGATCTAGTGAAAGGCTTTCCAGAAGAGAAGAGGCTGTTATTGCAGTAAAGAGAAACAAACGCCTTCATAAGAACCAGTGGGGAGCAGAAGACTACAGACAATTCCTTTCACTGAGCTACAAGTGAGGAATGACTCCTATCCATGGACTCCATGTGTTCTTTTCTCCTCTCTCCACTGGAGGAATGAAAAAAACCAGAGCATTTGTATGCCCATGATCTTCTGAGGGGACAAGGGATCTAATCTCCTCGGTGACTGCTGTTATTAGTGAAGGCGCAAAGAGTGAGTCAGATTCTGCTCCCAACGTCTAGAAACAGACAAATCCCTGACCAATCATCATCTGCAGGGCAGAGAGAGTGTGGGAGAGTGAGATAGGGAGATAGAGATAGAGGACAAGGTTGAGATGGGGGGAGTGAATTTTAAAAAGATAGGAAGAAAGAAGAAGGAGAAGGAAATTACAAGAAAGCAACTTAGGTCAAGCAAGAGAGAGATGGCAAGCTTGGGAAAGGGGTCAGGTGAATTTTAAAACTAACAGAGTAAGTCAGGCGAGAGAAAGAGAGAGAGAGAGAGAGAGAAAGAAAAAGAAAACATAGAAAGGGAAATACGAGCATGCAATACAATCCGGATTCCAAAGAAGTTGGGACACTAAACAAATTGTGAATAAAAACTGATTGCAATGATGTGGAGATGGCAAATGTGAATATTTAATCGTAATAGAACATAGATGAAATATCAAAAGTTTAATCTGAGTAAATGTAACATTTTAAAAGAAAAATATGTTGATTCAAAATTCACAGTGTCAACAAATCCCAAAAAAGTTGGGACAAGTAGCAATAAGTGGCTGGAAAAATGAAATTGAGCATATAACGAACAGTTGGAAGACAAATTAACACTAATTAGGTCAATTGACAACATGATTGGGTATAAAAAGAGCTTCTCAGAGTGTCAGTGTCTCTCTGAAGCCAAGATGGTAAGAGGATCACCAATTCCACCATTGTTGCACAGAAAGATAGTGCAGCAATACCAGAATGGTGTTACCCAGCGTAAAATAGTAAAGACTTTTAAGTTATCATCATCAACCATGCATAACATCATCAAAAGATTCAGAGAATCTGGAACAATTGCTGTGCGTAAGGGTCAAGGCCGTAAAACTCTTTTGGATGCTCATGATCTCCGGGCCCTTAAACGTCACTGCACCTCAAACAGGAATGCCACTGTCAAGGAAATAACAGGATGGGCTCAGGAATACTTCCAGAAAGCATTGTGAGTGAACACAATCCACCGTGCCATCCGCCGTTGCCTGCTGAAACTCTACAGTGCAAAGAGGAAGCCATTTCTAAGCAAGCTCCACAAGCTCAGACGTTTGCATTGGGCCAGGGGTCTTTTAAAATGGAGTGTGGCAAAATGGAAGACTGTTCTGTGGTCAGATGAGTCACGATTTGAAGTTATCTATGGAACACTGGGACGCCATGTCATCCGGACCAAAGAGGACAAGGATAACCCAAGTTGTTATCAACACTCCGTTCAGAAGCCTGCATCACTGATGGTATGGGGTTGCATGAGTGCTTGTGGCATGGGCAGCTTGCATGTCTGGAAAGGCACCATTAATGCAGAGAACTATGTTCAGGTTCTACAACAACATATGCTCCCATCTAGACGTAATCTCTTTCAGGGAAGACCCTGCATTTTTCAACAAGATAATGCCAGACCACATTCTGCAGCAATCACAACATCATGGCTACATAGGAGAAGGATCCGGGTACTGAAATGGCCAGCCTGCAGTCCAGATCTTTCACCTATAGAGAACATTTGGCGCATCAAAAAGAGGAAGGTGCAACAAAGAAGGCCCAAGACGATTAAACAGTTAGAGGCCTATATTAGACACGAATGGGAGAGCATTCCTATTCCTAAACTTGAGAAACAGGTCTCCTCTGCCCCCAGACGTCTGTTGAGTGTTGTAAGAAGAAGGGGGGATGCCACACAGTGGTAAAAAATGGCCTTGTCCCAACTTTTTGGGGATTTGTTGATGCCATGAAATTTCGAAATAACATATTTTTCCATTAAAATGATACATTCTGTCAGTTTAAATTTTTGATCTGTGATTTGTGTTTCTATTCTGAATAAAATATTAGATGTTGGCACCTCCATGTCATTGCATTCAGTTTTTATTTACAATTTGATTAGTGTGCCAACATTTTTGGAATCCGGTATGTACTAGAAAAAGGAGAAGAGAGAAAAACAGTGAGACAGAAAATGAAGAGATGATCAACAATGACAGGCTACTAAAGGGTCTGTGTGTGTATGTGTGTGTGTGTGTGTGTGTGTGTGTGTGTGAGAGAGAGAGAGAGAAAATGATCCTTGTGTGATCCAGCAGTTGATGATGTACTGAGCCATGTTTAAACCCTTGAAATGTTTAGTTGTTGTATGTGTTTACTGCAGACAGGGGAATCAAGGGAGGAGCTTTAAAAAGAAGAAGAGGCGTAATCTTGGAGGATGAGGGAGAAACTCATCATGAACAGATCCTCAGCAATGGAGGCGTTAAGATGATGTCTGATCTAATCCTGCTCCAGAACAGAGGAATTTACAGCTTCAGCTGACGCAACTTCAGACTGGGACACAACATCTGTGCACAGTACACAGTGAATTTGTCAGTGTTGGATTAAGACTTAAAGCGTTAAACTTAACACTACTTTGGAATATATATAGTACCACTCTATAGAGAGTAAAAATTGCACTGCAAACAGTGTTGCATTTCCAATATTAATTTGACAATGGTGTTAAAAAAGAACACTTGCAGTGTAAAATAGTAGCCCACTAGATTTGTTTACAATTAACACTTATTTTTACTCCCTTTGGTAACTCTCATAAGTGTAAACAATAAAATATACTCTTCAGTTTTAAGCATTATTTTACTTAATTTAGTTTTTCTATTAACACCATAGAGTTACCTCTCTTTAAAGGTTGAATAATAAAATGAACTAACATTCTTGTACAAAAAAAAAAAAAAGAATTTTATTGATATGCTTCAACATTATCAGCAGTCCACCCAGACATGCAACTGATAATATGAATATTCAAACTATCCGTTTAATAAAAAAGATGGCTTTAAATGCTACAGTATACATATAGACTACAGTTCAAGCAGCAGGAAGCAATTTTAATGGCATTGCACAATTTAAGGGAACTTGTAGGGTCCAAGTAGGTCAAGCCTATGGCACAATATACCAAAACTGGTTTTCAGAGCTATATGACATCTGCAAATCAAATGGCTTACAGTATATTAAGTCACTTACCCTGAACACTTTAGAATAATCGATTTCAGGTCAACTTTAAAAGCAAAACATTGTCACGAAAACAGATCGTTTAAGAGCCGCTGAAGCCAGTAACACTTGCTCATTTTTTACAACAATTGATTTGATTTTGTAAAACACTGGCAAATCAAGGGCTACTTCACCACAAATAACCAAATCAGGACAATCTTTGGTGCACTGATATTTTACCCATTTTACCGAGAACACATTTGTCTGCAAAGGAATGTTCATTTTTACAAACCGGATTCCAAAAAAGTTGGGACACTAAACAAATTGTGAATAAAAACTGAATGCAATGATGTAGAGATAGCAAATGTCAATATTTTATTCATAATTGAACATAGATGACAGATCAAAAGTTTAATCTGAGTAAATGTAACATTTTAAAGGAAAAATATGTTGATTCAAAATTTCACAGTGTCAACAAATCCCAAAAAAGTTGGGACAAGTAGGAATAAGTGGCTGGAAAACGGATATTGAGGATATAACGAACAGCTGGAAGACCAATTAACACTAATTAGGTCAATTGACAACATGATTGGGTATAAAAAGAGCTTCTCAGAATGTCATTGTCTCTCTGAAGCCAAGATGGCAAGAGGATCACCAATTCCACCATTGTTGCGCAGAAAGATAGTGCAGCAATACCAGAATGGTGTTACCCAGCGTAAAATAGCAAAGACTTTTAAGTTATCATCATCAACCGTGCATAATATCATCAAAAGATTCAGAGAATCTGGAACAATTGCTGTGCGTAAGGGTCAAGGCCGTAAAACTCTTTTGGATGCTCGTGATCTCCGGGCCCTTAAACGTCACTGCACCTCAAACAGGAATGCCACTGTCAAGGAAATAACAGAATGGGCTCAGGAATACTTCCAGAAAGCATTTTCAGTGAACACAATCCACCGTGCCATCTGCCGTTGCTTGCTGAAACTCTACAGTGCAAAGAGGAAGCCATTTCTAAGCAAGCTCCACAAGCTCAGACGTTTGCACTGGGCCAGGGGTCTTTTAAAATGGAGTGGCAAAATGGAAGACTGTTCTGTGGTCAGATGAGTCACGATTTGAAGTTCTTTATGGAACACTGGGACACCATGTCATCCGGACCAGAGAGGACAAGGATAACCCAAGTTGTTATCAACGCTCCGTTCAGAAGCCTGCATCACTGATGGTATGGGGTTGCATGAGTATTTTGTGGCATGGGCAGCTTGCATGTCTGGAAAGGCAACATTAATGCAGAGAACTATGTTCAGGTTCTACAACAACATATGCTCCCATCTATACATACTGGTCTCCTCTGCCCCCAGACGTCTGTTGAGTGTTGTAAGAAGAAGGGGGGATGCCACACAGTGGTAAAAAGTGGCCTTGTCCCAACTTTTTTGGGATTTGTTGACGCCATGAAATTTTTAAACAACATATTTTTCCCTTAAAAAGATACATTCTCTCAGTTTAAACTTTTGATCTGTGGTTTGTGTTCTATTCTGAATAAAATATTAGATGTTGGCACCTCCACATCATTGCATTCGGTTTTTATTCACAATTTGTTTAGTGTCCCAACTTTTTTGGAATCCGGTTTGTAGATGCAATTCTACTGGATCCTTTCATGTCATCAAGAAGCATCATCTTTCCTGGCCCTACAGCTAACCTGTCTTGGTCAAAGGCTCCTCAATTATATGCTATATAATTCTGATGTAGTTGTGATAATTCATTTGTGGTCATACCGCATCGACCACAAATGAACAATGAGCCCAATATTTCTTATACACTGAGGATAATGTATCATTAAACAATGTTTATGCAGCGAGTTTTTTATCTGGGAACAAGTACTTGAAAAGCCTGTGATGTTCTGCAAGTGTTTTAAAGAGATTGTAATGCCCTCAGATAAAATGGGAGAAAATACAATGTTTACAATTTGCAGTAAGGGTAGAAGCAGCTGCCAATAATCATCTTCTTGGAGCACCACACCATCAAATATCAATGATTCATTGCGAAGCACACACTAGCACTGAATTGCATTTATACTCAAGTCATTGCTCACTTCATGTAGTTTCACAGTTTGGGGTGATTTTTCCTTTTATGGTAGCCATAATTAAATCACTGCAACCTTAAATCCAATTATTCTGCTGTTACAAAGTTGGATTGTAAATAACACAAGGCAAGTTTTAACTCAATCTGGGACACCCTTCCCAAGAGGTCATGCATCATGTCAACAGAGAAATGCTCCACTGTATTAAAGTATTGCAGAGTTTTTAATTGCTTCACTCCATACACATGGGGTAGAGTTGAGTTTGACTGCAAAGATTCACAGTGTAGTAATTGCATGTGTTTTGTTCGCAATCATCTTCATAGAACACAGTTTAAAAAAGTACCTTTTCTGTAAGGCAAAACCTGCAGCAATTCTGAAAACTAAATGATTCAACAAACCCGAACAGGCTGTGTAAACCAAGATTATCACCAGTTACTTGCACAATGTTCCCATGTACACGGCCACTGAAAACTTCTATTCACTCTGTCTCAAGAATTATTAAGTCATTAATAATTCTTGAGTACTGCATCAAATCCAAACTTTTTGATATCCTGAGTATGAAAAAGGGCACATAAATGTATGTTTACTAGTGATTAATTAAATTGTGGGGTAAAAATTCTCAAAGTGAAATATATCACACCCAATTTGTGAATACCCGTCTTTGCCCAGAAGGGATTGGCTTTTTCAAAATCGTCATAAAACAGTTGGATTTGTAATGCATGTGTTACGTATATTTTAAGTATAATCCACCTTCTAAATCACAGAAAATACCATCTTTGGATGTTGTATATGACTTCAGTCTGAGTGTGGCCTTTACATTTTTTTAAAATAGAAATCGGTGTTCTAAGAACTGGTAGGGCAATGACTTACTGATAGAGACGGATGGTCAATGGAGGGCGCTAGGGTGCTGCTCTACCTGGTGGAAAGTTATTGTTTTTCTTTATAAAATATTTTTTATAGTTATCCACTACTTATTTGAGATATTAATATATTACAAATGTAAAATAATATATAATATATAAAATATACTGTGAAAAGGGAGCTATATATAAAACAGCCCAGTGATCCCTGTGGCTACCTGATTTGTGCGACCTGCTCGATTTGGACTGCTGTCATGCACGTAGCATATCAGGGGCAGGCTAACTGTTTTCCAAAGAGAGGAGCTTTATCTTCAATAGAGTAACTTTAAAAACACATAAACACTAATGAGCCTTTCTTCAATGTCATTTACAGTTTTAAACACCTGGAATACCTGCCAAGTGTGTTTATTTGCAGCTGACGGTATCCCTGTAGAGGTATTCTTCTGTTTAAATGAATCATGATAAATAACAAAGTTGGGCACAGACCTTTCAACCAAAAGAATATCTTTACCATTATACTCAAAGAAACTAATATAAGTATCAGAGCTATCAGCAGTGATGTTCCACACATACGCAGTCCAAATCGTACAGCAGCACATATATGGTAGAGACAGGAAGAACCTGTCACTTCCTGGTCTGCTTCTCTTCCAATGAATACTGGGAAGGTGAGAGATTGTACAAGCATTCACATGACGTGCATCTCCGTTCAAATACAGCACATTATTGAAATCAATTGGCATAGGGAGGTAGACAGGTGATTTCCTACCCTCCTCCAAATGTTACATAGTGCAGTGTCTGCAATGCTGAACCGCAATGACTGAGACTCTTCAGAAACTATATTGATGCAATCATTTTAAGGTAAAAATATTACACACTGTTCCTTTAAGGTGATCTTTTATATGGTTGGCCTGTGGTATAATTTATTTAGTATGATATTTCAGACAGAAATTACTTGTGCTCGTTTACACCTCGCTATGTCATGTGCAGCTGCTCCAGAGCATTTAATTTGATTAATTTTTTTCCTGTTGACACTATACAAGGCCAGTGTCCACAGTGAGTACCTGGTTTCCTCACCTGTAAAGGGGGTCTCATTGACATAAATTCAAATGGATTAATACAGTGCTGATTTGAATAAAACACTTTTATTCAAAGGTGTTTGTATAAATAACCCTGTCCAACGTAACCCTGTCCTCCACACTGTCTGAGTCAGGCAGGTTCTCTGTGGCAGCAGGTGTGTGTTGATGTCTGTGAGAGGTTGTGCGTTTGGCGTTCATTCTGACTCCCTGCAGCGACTTCCTGCCAGGCTCCACCTGACGCCGTGTTCCCTTTAATCTGCACCACTTTATACCTCACCACCACTCGCTGTCTCTCTACCACTCTCTGTCTATCTGTAACCTTTTCTGTTTCTGTTTCACTCTCTCCGTCACATTGTCTGTCTCTGTACCATACTGTATGTACAAGAAAACATATCAAGTTTGGAAAATTGTATTCATTTTTGACATAGAAATACAGAGCTTACAGCTACAGGACAACAAGAAAACTTCAGTGATTTACACATTCTGTTCTTCATCTCATTTCCCTCAACATGGTTCTGTTTCCATTTGTAATCTCTCTCTCTCTCTCTCTAAAACTCAATAAAAGCAACTTTGATTCTCACCATACTCAACTCTTATGTATAACAGAGAGTGTCTCACAAACTGAGGGTCAGAAAGGTGTGGTGTTGAATAATAAATGCAGGTGTGTGTGGAGTGTATGGCTGTGTTGTCCCAGAGTGTTTCTCCAGCCATCTGTCACTTGCTTAATTACAGCTACAGGGCAGAAGCGGAGAACCTCTTTTTCTTCTTCATTTTCCTGTGTGTATGTATATTTCTGCCTCCACTGACCAGAAAAAAAAGATAAAAGTCCAGATTTGACCTCTCTAGACCTCCATCTGAAAACAAACCACATTCACTCAGAAGGGGAGCCAGAGGAGGTTAAAGCAGTAGTTTACAGTTTGGATACTCTTCCGCTTTCCCACCATTCAATTATACTCCAACAAATAAATACATACATCAGAGGCGACTGCTCCAAAACTGCAAGGGAAGCTCAGCTTCCTCTAAAATGGAAAAAAATAAGTGATCAAATATATACTGTTGTGTGTACATATCATTGAATAAATATGCACTACAACTCGCTCAACTTTTGTTCAAAATCAGCTTCTTATCACTGGTAAAGACGCGGCTTTCCTCTCAATCATTCTTGCAGCTTCACGGTGCTTTAAACAGTGTGGACGCTGAGCGTCTATGGGGCAGTGGGCTGGCCTCGGCTGGCCCAGACGCTCAGCTTCTGCCTGATGATTGGATGATCTGTCTGAGGCTGAATCCCTTTTTGATTGACAGCGAAGTGAGCGAATCATCGATCCTTTGGTGTAAAGATCCGTGGGAGCACAGGCGGCACGGTGGCGCAGCAGGTAGTGTCGCAGTCACACAGCTCCAAGCCCAATGATTCCAGGTAGGCTCTGGACCCACCGCGACCCGGAACCGGATAAGCGGTTACAGATAATGAATAAATGAATTTTATGATGTAGGCCGAAATTGAGCTTCCCCTCCTTGAAAGACCAGCATCTGCCACTGACATACATGTACAGTGTCTGAATATTATTCCTTTTGTGTTACACTGGAGCTATGAGAGTAATGGATCTATGAAGGCTATTTCACACTAATAAGCATTGGGCTAATGTGTGGAGAAAAGGGGAAAAAAAAAGATAAAACCCTTGTAACTTACAAACTTCTGACAGGGGCTGGTACAGTAGAAAAAATTACTGTTTAGTTCATCTCCTGAATTTGAATCCTGAATGTTCCCAGAACTTTTAAAATGTCTGGTTTAAAGGAAAACATCATCCACTTTCACCCCACCTCCCAATACAACGCTGAATGAATGCTCATATAATTTAACAAATACAGTGTTTAACAGGACACAAGCAATGTGGGCAATTTAATAAAATAAAATAGAATTATGAAGATGTTTTTACTGTTACTGAGAACTTCAGCTAAAAATGTTTTACAGCATCTAGGGACTTGGTACTTAACTGTAACTGAAGTTGTGACAATGCTTTTGGGTTTGGGTTGAATGTATAGTTTTAGGGGAAGAGAAAAAAAACACATTAAATTCAATTAGTACATGGTTATGCTACACAAAGGAGCCTAAATCTTTCATTCTCACCTTTACCATGGAATTCTAGGGCTACTGCATTAAAAATATACAGAGAATAATGTTGTAATTCTAATTTTCTAAAATTTATTTATTTATTAGAAAAAGCTATAATTTAAGGAACATCTACCATGCTATAATGATTTTACCTTGATTTCCTACAATAAAAAACTTAATTAAAAAATTAAAGACAGGTATAAAAATTCCATGGATCGTACATAATACAAACAATGCATGGCAAACATACAACTATCACACTTTGGATCAGACATTATTTTAATTCAATGTTAATGCAGATCTTATTGTAATGCATGTTACTTAAATATTTATTGTTAAGATTAGATCTACGCACATGTTTGGCCATTTGTTTGATTTGAAATACGAAAATTGCAAGAAAGGAAAATGCTCCTTCTGTTTCTGGGGCTGTGGACAGTGTGACTCCCAAAGATTAAATTCTTCAAGTGTCTGCAGTTGAAACTCAACTTGGTTTAGTCATGGTTTGTGATTGTCACAAGAAGTTGTTTTAGTAGGGCGGCATTGGTGGCACAGCAGGTAGTGTTGCAGTCACACAGCTCCAGGGACCTGGAGATTGTGGGTTCAAGTCCTGCTTCAAGTCTGTGAGGAGTTTGGTGTGTTCTCCCCATGTCGGTGTGGGTTTCCTCTGGGTGCTCTGGTTTCCTCCCACGGTCCAAAAACACACATTGTTAGGTGGATTGGTAACTCAAAAGTGTCTGTAGGTGAATGTGTGTGTGTGCCTCCCTGTGAAGGACTGGTGCCCCTCCAGGGTGTGTCCCGCCTTACTCCCTGTGATTACGAGTAGGCTCAGGACCCACCTCGATAAGCGGTTACAGACAATGAATGAGTTGTTGTAGTATGGTAGTTGTGTGCACTATTTGTTTAAATACATTATTTGTAGCTCATAGTAGTAATGTGTTTGCTTTTCTGGCTCTTTGTGTCTGATAGGTTGGCCACCCCAGTCCTATGGCATTACTCAAAGAGCCTAGCACCTTTATCTTCAAGAGTATACACTAAAATATATATTATAATCTGAGTAAACATTTCTGTCTATCATGCCCTTATGAGCTAATGTAGATGTATAATCATAATTAAATCATCATATCACATGAGCCTGTCAGACACTCAGTTATTCTAAAGTTTTATCGCAATGTACTTTTTATTTTTAAGGGTGGAGATTAAATATCCTCAGAACACAAGGCTGCCATTCTGAGCTCCTCTCCCTTTTCATTTCACTTGTCCTGTCTACAGCAGCACACACTAAACATCTTTTATAACTCCATCTGTCAGGAGGCTTTGTTGGCTAACCATGAACATACTGTTCACTTTAAGTGAGAGCCGTTAAGGCCAGTGATCATCGACCGAGCTTGGTATTAAAATATTACTGCCAATCCGATGGCCTCTGGAATGTGCCGTGAATAATTAAGCCTTAGCATTGAATACATTGATCTTAAACATTTGAATATTTCATTTTAAGTGTGCTTTAAAGTCATAAACATTATTGTTGTAGTGTGTATCGGGCATTATTCAGTCTTGCCCTCTATGGCTTTTTACAGAGGTCAGTGGAAATATCCTTGTATTCACTTGTATCATATAGTTATAAAAACAGAACATTACTCAGTAAAATATATTGCAGCCTCTGAACCACACACACGCACACACAATCTATGCATTCAGAAGTGGTGCTGATAAATCTTTAAAACCATGTGCAGTCATGCAAAAGCATTCCTGCCTCACAGCCTGTGGATATACCTGGTTTGGATTGATCTGTTTCTAGGAATGTCACAAAAACACATTTTGCACAAAATCACAGCAGTTATATGTCTGGTTTATTAATGATCCAATCCAGCTTTACTCTGGATTAGATGTATATCTATACATACTCTATATGTCCATACACTTTCAAACACCTAAGGTTCTGTTCACAGCTTGTATAGATTTTGTGATCCACAGCAAATCATCCAATATCAGTATCATGTCACTCACTCATGTTTTCATGCAGGATGCCATCAAATCCTGACAGTAATGTTGCAGGTATAAAGACAGCAATGTTGTAGCATGTATTGTCAAGGCTTTCCAGAAGAGTAGAGACTGTTACTGCAGCAGCCTACTGATTGAGGACCTTTATATCAGGAAATTTAAATGTGATGATCGGCATACTAATCCAATATAATTTGGATTTGGATACAATTTGGAGCAGTTTCCTCACCATATGTTAGCTCTCTGGTCTGCTTCAGCACTGGAAAAGGTCCATTGTTTGTACGCAACCCCGGCTCCGTAAATGGGAAACAAATTGTGTGTGTCTTGGTCTGAAATAGCTCATACATCTCTCTTTCTCATCTCTCTTTCAGGCACACCCGAGAAACAGGGTCTGGAGGTTTGGACAGTAGAAAATTTTGGAACATTTTAAAGCATGAAAAGTGATGAGGGCATTGATCTATTCCTGTTCTATAGGCAGTTAAAATTGGCTTATTTTGCTTTTAAAGTTACATTACATTCAGGAGACTGCTAACTATGTGAACGTAAACACATACTGAAAGTGCTAAAAAACAGCTCGAGTTACAAATGAGATTTTATAGTAATACAAACAGTGAATAAAACATTTCGAGGCAAGTTAAAATATTGTTCCACATTAAAAGATGCCACAAACTCTGACGACAAATTCTGGAAAATGCTAACTGCATGAAATTAAACGCAGACTGAAAGTGCTACAAAACGAAACAACTCGAAATACAAATGAGTTTCTGTGGTAATTCAAACTGAATAGAAACTTACAGAGAAGGTGAACTTCAACCACAAACAATGTATAGTCAGCTTCTTACTCTTGAGCATGATGCTCATGGGTGGTTTATGTGTTTCCATAATGTGTTAAGCTACATTGGACCTGTAACTCCTGTTCAAAACTAAAGAAGCAAACTTCAGCATTTAAAACTTATTATAATTTAGATGAAGTATGAAAAACCTGGGTAAATGTCTTTTTGCCAACTTCTTTAATAAACAACCTGTCGATTCTCATTTAAGCCCATCTTTAGCCTCAGTTCTGTAGGTTATCAGCTCCAGATGGCTGGAAATGTGTTGAAATAAACAGTGTGTGACAACAAAGTTAGAAGAGTGTGGCAGTGTTGAGTGACTGAGGTGTGGCCAGCAAACGTGTGTTTCCCTGGAACCGGCACAAAAGCACAAACACAAACACACACACACACACACACACACACACACACACACACAAACACACATCCACGCAACCTTGCTCATGCAATATTCAGCACTCAAATCAATCTGGCTTCATCCGATAAGCAAATCTGCCTGCTGACATTATGAATGAAAAAAAAAAAAAACATTTTCTACAAATATTTGAGCAGGAGCATGTGGTACAAATAAGCCACACACACACACACACACACACACACACAGAGAGAAATCTAGTCATATAAGCTTGTTGAAAACAGAGATGTTCACATGTCTGAATCTAGTTTTGAAGGTCTTGAGTTCTTTGAAACTCAAAACTTATATCTACCCTTGGATCTCTCTAAATTCTTCATCAAATTTATTTGTATACTGACTTACAACTGACGTAGTCACAAAGCAGCTTCACAGAATTCCAGTAAAGATAAAGTTTTAACATGAAATTTAAAGAATGTAACAAGAATGTAATTCATTTTTTCAGCTTCCTGTTGGTGAGCCAGACAAAGCTTTCAGGTGTCACGCCCTCGTCTCGTCACCTGTTTTCCCCGGTCATGTGCTCTTTTAGCACATGGCTATGTTTTGTTTATGTTCTTGTCTCCGCCCTTGTCCCGCCTTTGTTCCGCCTTCTCGTCTGTGTCAACTGTGTTAACCCGTCCTCCTCGTTATCTGTCCAGGTGCGTCTCGTCTATGTTGTGTATTTAAGTCCCCTTCCATCACTTCCTGTTGTCGTTCATTTTGTATTGTTTGTTTCCTATCCCAAGTTGTGCCGTTACCATTCCTAGTCATGTCATGTTGTTTCTTTGTTTTGTAAAGGTTTGTTGTTTTGCTCTTTCCTAGTCTGGTCATGTCGTTTCGTTTCCCAGTCCTGTCGTGTTGTTTCCTTCCTTCTCCCTGTAAAGTCGTTTTGTTTAAATTTCTACTCTTGTTGTTTTCTAACTTCATGTTTGCCCTTAAAGTCCGTTTGTGTTAGTTTCGTTTCTTTATTTTGATATATTAAATATCGCTGTGTTTTAGCAAGTGCGTCCGCCTCCATCAGTCCGTCCCATGATCCGGGACATCAGGAGCCGTTTGTTTCAAGCAGTGTAACCAACATTTTCTCCCATTGTTACTTTCTAAGCTATGGCTGTTTGCAAGCAGGGGTGATTATATTTTATTTGTATTAACCTTTCATTTCTTGTCTTGTTTTTCACCCATTTTGCATACTGTTAAAATTTAGTTTCTCATTTAAGGGTGCCACGCTTTTGCCCTGTCTCTTGTGTTCATGCTTTGTTTTTGTTTCCTTTCCTACTAAATGTGCTAAAGGAGCGCATGGCTCTGCCTTTTTGTTCCTGTCTCCTCCCTTGTGTGTCTACACTTTAGTCCCACCTTGCTATCAGTGTCTCAACCTGTCTCTTTTGTTGCCCTGTCATCTCTTCCTGGTGTGCTCCTTGTGTATACATAGTCCCTTGGTCTCAGTGCTCCCTTGTCTGATGTGTAGATGTGTTTCAGTGTCTTAGTGGTTCATGTATGTCTACACCATTTTGCGGTTGTTTTCTGTTTGTTTCTAGTTTGTGTTTCCAGTTTCCTGCTTGTGTTGTGTTCAGTTTTAGTTTTGTTTGTTAATGAAAGTTTCCTTGCATATACATCAGCCTGCATCCTCCGTCCAACCGTCACAAAGGGGTATTTAAAGCATTGTCTGTGATTTTCCACTTGTCTCCAAGATTTTGCCTTATATTTTTAACTTTTTAAAATGTATTTATTATTACATTTTAATTCTGCAATGTGGGCAGCATGGTGGCACAACAGGTTGTGTTGTGGGCTCTCCCCGTGTAAGCGTGGGTTTCCTCCGTGTGCAACGGTTTCCTCCCATGGTCCAAAAACACATGTTGGTAGGTGGATTGGCAACTCAAAAGTGTCCATATGTGTGAGTGTGTGTCACCCTGTGAAGGACTGGTGCCCTCTAGGGTGTGTTCTCGCCTTGTGCCCAGTGATTCCGGGTAGGCTCTGGTCTCACCACAACCCTGAATTTGATAAACGGTTACAATGAATGAATGAACAAATTTTGCAAACTGGAACCTTTTTTATAAACAAAGTTTATTATATCTCTCAGCTGACAATGCTCTTTTTAAGCATTATTTACACCATATTGCAGTTACAAGAGTACGTTTTTAAAACAAGGCATGATCCCTTGACATTCATGTTGTATTCCATAACTACATCTGAAATTAAATAAAACACTTATAATCCTAAATATTTTAAAAACATTTTTATTTCATGGTTATAAATTAGTTTGTAAACATCTTAAAGGTAATTAATAATCATTTTAACTCAGAAATAGAAAGGGCAACAGTGACCTTATTCTTGTCTAATACTGAAAGTGGATACTCAAAGTAAATAACAAGCGACGACCTGAGACTGTGAGTTTAGATACCCAAAACATTATTAAATAGTTGTCTAAAAACACATTTTATACATTTATGAATTGAACCTGGTGGGTAAATGGTTAAACTCATTAACAAATATGTGCTGAAGCTGACAGGCTTAATGGCAATTGATGGAGAAGAGAAAGTACAGTATAAGACAAAATCTGAGATTTAAATGTGTAAACTGACTACATTGTAGTGCAGATTTGGCAAATAAGTCATTGTAATCCTTTTGTTGTCTATGTGTTAAAAATGAATATTAATCAAATCAAATTTATTTGTTTAGCGCATTTTACAACTGATGTGGTCACAATCATTTTATCATTGATTAATCATTAATCATTTTAATGCATTTACAACCTAATTAATAAATAATAAACTAACAATTTATAAATTGTAAGTGTAGTCACATCCTAAAATGGTACCAAGATTTTTATTGTTCTGTCTGATTTTCAAGGGCAGCACTGTGGTGCTACAGGGAGTGTCACTGTCACACAGCTCCAGGGTCCTGAGGCAATGGGTTCGGAGTCCTGGTGACTGTCTGTAAGGTGCGTTTTCCCATGTCTGTGTGTCTTTCCTGGGTGGTCCAGTTTCCACCAACAGTCCAAAGACACATTGGTGGATTGTTTCTTTCCAAGTGTCCATATGTGTGAGTGTGGAGTCCTGAGATGGATGCATGCCATGTCCAGGGTGTGTTCCTGCCTTGGTCCCTGTGATTCTGGGTAGGCTCTGGACCTACTATGACCCTCTATCAAGTTAAATGGTATCATAAAGAAAATTAATTATGAATTTATATCTATATTGAACACAAGATACAAAATAGAATTACTGGGCACCGTAGTATAAAAAAATAATCATGTTTTAGGCATAATAAATTGATGAGTTGGTTTCCTCAATTTGCAAAGTAAATTCACCTTATCTGGGTTAATTGTGAATCTGTCTCTAGATTCTCTTTAATTTATCTCTACTTTATCCTTAATATCTCTTACGTTTCTCTTTAATATAGCTTTAGGGCCTCATTTACAGCACATAGGTCAGATCGTGAGACAGTAGAGACTATACCTTGTTACTCCTTTTGTCTTCTTTTGAGTTTGTACTAAAGTTGAAAGATAAAATATACCTTTACTGTACATTATTGTTCAAGTGACAGACTGGTAAATAACCTAGACTTTGATGTGAAATACACACTGGATCTGTAGTTTTTCAACAGCAAACCCACACGCACACCTATGTGGGAATTATTTGTGGAATGATAGGAACAGCCTGTATTTGGGGAAAGCAGTAGCTCTATGGTCATGCAGTTTATGTAAGGATGTAAATGCTGATGCTGAGGTGGAGGTGTGTGTCCTTGTGCTGCCTGTAAGTATTTACAGCTCTCACTGTCCTCATCTGATTTACGCACACACCACGGCTGATTTGTTTGCCATCAAAATATCAAAGATATTAATAGACTCAGTGGAAAAGATGTAGAAGTAAACATCACCCATTTTAACTTAATGTAGCTATAGCAGTGGTATTATAATAGCAGCAGAATTATTAGAAGATTAGCAGTATTAGTAAGAGTAGCAGCTGTAATAAACAGAAGTAATATTAGAATTATAAGAAGTAGTAATTGTAGTAGTAGTAGAAGTAGTAACAGTAGCAGAATTATTAATAGTAATAGTATCAGCAGTAGCAGTACTAGTAGCAGCTGTAGACGTAGCAGGATTATAGTAATAATAGTAGAATTATTAGTAGCCGCCTAGTAGTAGAATCAGAAGTAGTAGTAGTCGATGTAGTAACATAATAGTAATTAATAGTAATAGTAGCAGCAGTAGTAGTAGTAGTAGAAACAGCAGGAGATTTATTGGAAGTTATAGCAGCAGTAGTAGTGGTAAAAGCAGTAACAACTGTAGAAGTAGCAGAATTATCAGAAGTAATATTAGAAGCAGTAGTAGGAGAATTATTAGAAGTAATATTAGCAGCAGCAGTAGTACTAGTAGTAGTAACAGTAGCAGAATTATCAGTAGTAATAATAGCAATAGTATTAATAACTAGTAATAGTAGCAGTAGCAGATATTTTAGAAGAAAACACAGCAGTAGTAGTAGTGGTGGTTGTAGTAGCAGTAGTATTGGTAAAAGCAGTAACAGCAGTAGTAGTAGCAGAAGTACTAGAAGTAATAATAGTAATAGTAGTAGTAATAGTAGCAGTAGTAGTATAGTAGCAAATATCTTAGAAGTAATAGCAGCAATAGTAGCAGTCATAGCTGTAGTAGCAGTAGTAGTAGTGGTAAAAGCTGTAACAGTATTAGTAGTGGTAGTAGCAGTAGTAGAAGTTGTAGCAGCAGCAGCAGCAGTAGCAGAATTATTAGAAGTAGTAGTAGTAGAAGCAGTAGCAGCAGCCATAGTAGCGGAATTATTATAAGTAGTAATAATAGTAGTAGTAGTAGCAGCAGCAGCAGCAGCATCACCAGCAGCAAGTCAAAGAATCAGCTACATTGGAATAGATTCTCCATAGCCACAAGCAAGACCACTGTATTGTGTAAATTATCACAGTGTGTTATGACAAGATATTAAAACTAGTACAGAAACTCAATGATTGTATTCTCTGCTAGTCATGGCCATTATTAGGGCCTCACCTTAGTCCTCAGTTGAGAGAATTGTTGAGAGAAATGAAAATCATTTCCAACTATTTTTATAACCTATTTTTTATCAATCTTGTCAGTTAATGTGTGCAGCCTCACCTGATTGTATCAGAGATCTTGTACTAAACCTGCTTCAAACATGGCTGCCTCCTGTGTCCAAAATCACTTCTCAAAACGGCCCTGGAGGCAGTGCTGCCTTTGAGGCAGAAGGAACGTAATTGGTTACCAGCCAAGCCAACAGGCAGTGATTAGATAGATAGAGAGAGAGAGAGAGAGAGAGTGTGTGAGTTTATTGCCTTTTGTTCCAATGAACCCTTTGATTCTCTCCTTCTGATTTGGATTGAAATGGCCCTTTATGCCCCATTATCTCACTAACTTTTGAGTGATAGCATCAACACTCTCATCCTCATCTTCATTTACAACTTGCTGTTAGGGATCAAAGTCATATGTGTTTGCATATAACCTTAAGGGAGTCTGGGAGTGGTGAACCTCCTGTACCTAACCAACCAACTACTGAGGTATTGTCCAACTGCTTGGGTTGAGATGCAGACCACTTGAGTTATTGACACTATATGGTATATAGGTCTTCCATCTGCCTCAAAGGCTAACATTTTGAGAAATGATTTTGCACATGTATCTCCATTTTTGTCAATTTATAGTTATTTATAACTATATCATATAGTATCACAATATATCATTTGAATGCACCTTCACATTAATTGGAATAAAATCTCTTTATAGTGACTTCCATTGAAAGATAAGAAGGTTTTGTTTTTCTCCTGTAAGTTTAATATATTGGAGATATATTTTTTTCTTTGGACAGCGACAATAATGTGGTTCATTCGGAGACTACCAATTAATTTGATTTGTCAGCTCATGTGAGATAATTAAAAATAAATAAGTTTTCATTAAAATTGTTTGTTACTTTTAGCAGGTCAAATGACTGCACCTTTAACAATGTGTAATAATATTTATATTTTAACCAGGGCTCCAGTGTAAAACTAAATAAGGAAACTTGTTTAGACTCTGAACAAGTCTTGGCTGATTGGCTACATCTAGGGCAAACTGTATAAATTCATTTTCCACCGAACCACGCATTTAACCTTGGCCTTTAAAGGAATCATAATAGCCTTGTTTTGCAGGCACTGTTATTTTCAGTGCCTCCCCATTCAGACCAGGTCTCAATGTCTCCTCATAGCGATGCTGTTTGTTCTGGTGTTTTGTGAAGTTATTTTTTTTTTCCTGCAAGATAGTAATGACACATTATAACCCCATTAAGACACTGAAGCGTGTGTCTCTGCAGGGCTGCTGTTACAAAAATGAAACGTAATGATAATGAAGCAGTGATGGTTTTTGGAAGGTCAGACCCGAGGAACAGAAACACCTCTTGCAGCTAAATTTATTTTTCATTTATTGTTATTTATTTATTTATTTTTAGATTTTTCCAATATAAGAGCAATTTGAAACTCAGTGTTAACACAGTGTGGTGTGTTTGTTTGGGTGGGCATATTGTGCAAGTGAAGCCTTGATTGTAGAGATTAAGTAAAATACTAATCACCTGTCTAAATGCTGGGAGGAAAGCCGAGCTCAGTCAAGTGATATTTATGGTATAATAAAGGTGACAATGATAACCAATTAACTACGATTTTATTTAATAAATCTAAATTATATTTGGATGACTTAATTATTCACAAAGCTTTTTCCTGCTCAGTTGGACTCGCATAAATAGTTAAAGGGAACATCTATGACTGTGGGAAAACGCAGCTCTAAGTTCTGCGTCTATTAAAATGGAACAGTATGTTTGTGGGTAGATAACGACTGTTGTTTGTGTGTGGCTGAAGTTAAACTTGTCTGTACGTTTTTATTCACTGTTTGAATTACCACAGAAACTAATTTATAACTCAAGTTGTTTAGTTTTGTAGCCCTTTCGATAATACAGTTTGACTTCTCCCGAGTTAAGAGATATTTCTCCCTTAAGTGTTCCAAAACAGCAAAAATATATCAATATTACCCACCTATGGAGTAGGAATATAGCAATCCACATTTCCGCTCATGCTTTTCAATGTCTGGAGTTCTCTCTGTTGTCTACAACAACTCCAGATGCCTCTGCCATGAACAGAGTGAGAGAGAGAGAACTAGCATAAAGGACGTTTTTTCATTAATTTAGAGACACTGCGAATGGTGAGAAAACAACTTTTGAACTGTATTTTGAATTAGATATACTTTTTGTAATATATAAATACAATATAAAATAATAATAAAAATGATAATACATAATGTAAAGTTTCTGAATTTTTCTTCTAAAAAAAAAAAAAAAAAGAAACAGCAAAATCAAGCAATATCATCAACAGTTTATCAACCACACAAAACAATAACAAAAAGAATCCTCTGCCCTACACACACCCACCATAACTATTGCTCGGACACACAAGGGATATTTTCCATTGAAAATATTTGTCAAAATGGGATTTAAGTGTTGCTCTGGGATTTTTATACGAGGCCATATCGGTTATAGTGAAGATGGTACTGACTCTCTCTCTCTCTCTCTCTCTCTCTCTCTCTATGTGTGTTTAAATTAAGATGAGTGTGTGTATGGCTCGTCAGAGAATTTGGTTCTCATTTTTTCATGTGTATAATGTGTGTGTGTGAGTGAGTATGACAGCTGGCAGCAATAGACAAGTCATATTACACCTACAGTAACAGCCCTCAGTTTCCTGAGAGAGAGGGAGAGAGAAATGTATAAGAAGTGGAGACACGGAAAAAAGTGTACAGCTGAAAGAGAAAGGAGGAAAATGAAGAGAGGGAATGCAATAGAAAGAAAAAACAGTAAGGTAGGTAAGGTTAAAAAAAAATAATAAAACAACAGGTGAAGAGAAACATATGACCAATGAGGAGAGGAGAAGAGAGCAGATGAGAGGAGAAAGCAAGAATGAGAGAAAGGAGAGAGGTGAGGAGTCACAGAGGTTGAGAAACAACAAGGACTGGGATAGCGATACTAAACTATAGTTTAAACTCCTCCTGTTCACATACAAATCACTGCAGGTCTGGCAACACTTCATTTAGCAGGACTCTTACACCCTTACTGCCCTTCCCTTAAATTTTGGTCCTCTGATGCTGTTCTTCTTTCCATCCCCAAATTCTGACTGATCTCTGCAAGGGGTAGATCCTTCAGTATCATGGCACCAAAACTATGGAACACATTACCTCAATCTCTCCATCTCTCCTCTTTTCTCTTATTTCAAATCTCAACTGTAAACAGACATTCTTTCTTTACATTTTCATCAGCTCCCTCCTGTCAACAACTGAATGTTGCCCCCCCCCTCTATTTATGTATATTATATCTATACTGATGTAATGCGATCTTGAGTGAGGTGATATTTAAATAATTTAAATAATTATTATTACACTACATATATCTGTATCACAGATAACAAGTATATATCATCACACTGACACACACTATAAAGTAGAACGGTGTTTCCCATTCCCGTTCCCAAAGTGACCAGAAGTGATGTGCTATACCACACATTTCCCTTCCGAACTGATACCAAATAAAAGCCAGGCTGGTATTGCAGATACTGAAACTGATATTTTTGGAATAGTGATTAAACCTGATTATGAAAAGCCAAATAAATATTTTTTCTAACCATTTTATTTCTCTACCTAATTCCTAATACATTCATTGTCCAGTTCAGGGTTGTGGTGGGTCCGGAGCCTACCCCGAGTCATTGGGTGCAAGGCGGGAATACACCCTGGAGGGGGTGCCAGTCCTTCACATGGAGACACACACACCTCTATGGACACTGTGCCGCCCTTTAATCATAATAATTATATTGATTTAACAATAATATTTATATATAACTATCTCAATTAATATGGCTTTCTGTTGTTACAGGAAATGTACACACACCCAGAGCCAGAAAATATATGAATCACTCGCCCCCCAGTCAGTTATAATCATTGCCTTATCAGTAGTACAAAACCTTGATAAAGGCTGGCAAGAGGCTGTCTGTCCTACTTTTTCAGCATGCCTATGTGTGTTGGTCAGCAAAGAGGGAAGGCAGAATGAAAAGTAGTTCCAATACTATGCCACTATTTATGGTGGTATTTTATTATTAATCGACAGCCTGGATATACATCCATCCTACAAAATTAATAAACAAATGATATAGATAATTTGGAGCCATAATCGATTCTTAAAAGTAAACGCAAGGACTGAAAGTAAGGATATTTAGGCATCAGTCAGCCAGTCACTAGTGAACAGTAAGTCTATATAAAGTGGACAGAAAAAAAAGATGCGTGTGTGAATGTGGACCATGGTCTACACACTCCAGACTGCTGGATGAATTATGCATAAATGTGTCTTGTGTAACTGATGGCCAGGATTTAGGGTACAAACAAACACTGGCAATATGTTCCACAGGCAAAATCCTGTTAGAGAGATGAAGATTCATTCTTTCTCGCTTAATCCTGAAGAATTAGCTCAAACTGCAAATGAGAGAAAAAAAGAATTTGCTGTGTATACAGACTAATGTATTAAAGGGCCCATCCTACATTTTTAAACACTTGCAAAGTTTTAGTGTGAAATAATTTTTCACACCACAATTTTTATATTGTATGTTAAAGTGGACATGAAATAGTAGATGCAGTTTACGTAATTTATAAGACAAATCCCATGCTTCAAAAATTTAACACTGTCATTCATTAATTATCTGTAACCTCGTATCCAGTTCAGGGTCATGGTGGGTCCAGAGCCTACCTGGAATCATTGGGCGCAAGGCAGGAATACACCCTGGAGGGGACGCCAGTCCTTCAAAGGGCAACACACACATTCACTCACACACTCACACCTACGGACACTTTTGAATTGCCAATCCACCTACCAACGTGTGTTTTTGGACTGTGGGGGGAAACTGGAGACCCACGTGGACACGGGGAGAACACACCAACTCCTCACAGACCCAGAGTGTGACTCGGACCCACAATCTCCAGGTCCCTGGAGCTGTGTGACTGTGACACTACTTGCTGCACCACCGTGCCGCCCTTTAACACTGTCAGTGAAACCGAATTAAAAGTAAAAGGCACTTTATATGCCACTTATTCGACAAGTGTTGCGCCATGTTGCTGTATCGTTAAATGTTACGTCATGACGTTGGTTGTCTTGGGGAAACTGCATTAGTTTATTAGCTTGAGTTCGTAACTCAGTGAAAAATAAAAGACAAACCAAAAGTTGATGCAAAAAGGGTGATGCTGTTACACATACATACATATTTATTTATTAGGAGTGGACATAAAATAATATCATATTTCAGGGTATTTCAGAAGACAACCAACACAAACGGTGCCCCAACATATGAGCTACTGTCTCTTATAACACACATTAACACATCACCAATATGTCTGTGTCAGTGCAGCGCTGAGAATGATCCACCAACCAAATTATACCTGCTCTGTTGTGGTCCTTGTGGTCCTGTGGTCCTTGACCATTAAAGAACAGGTTGAAAGTGTAAAAATAAAATATACAGGGCAACAAATGGACTATATTCTGTAATTATAAAATTGCAATATGCTCCTGTATTGTCAGTGGAACTCAGAGAATGGACAGAGATTGCTGAAACAAGGAAGTGATCAAAATGTTTATAAATATATACACAGACTGACAGTAGTGGCTGTTAATTCAGCAGTATTTCACAGAGAGAATGTAAGGTGGCGCCACTACACCGTCTGTTGTTAGTTCAGCCATATTTCACATTCCAGTTCAAGAACTAAATTTCGGCAGAATGCGTGTTCAAGTGGTCTAAGGGTTGAGAGCTGAATTGGGACACTTGCACCGTTTCAGCGCTGAAGGTCCACCATTCACCACGGTGCAGCTCAGTGTTTTACTGGAGCCTCAAACAGAAATGTGTTGAAAGTTGTTGAGGTAATATTTATCATAGTCTCTTCTTTATGTTTGAAGAATGTTTCTGTGACCCAGCCTTTTATTTTCTACTAAATATTTAACAAACAAAAGTCATCTTGTCTGTCCCAATAACGACATGAATACACAGACACGTCTCACCGTTACTGACTTTCTGAGGAGTAAATTACATCTCCTGATTATTAAAGCCAGAATTACGAGGCTGTAAAATAAACGAGGATATACATTTGTTACAGTACTGTTTTATCAGTCGGATCCTTATAGAAATGTAAGTCAGTAATCAGTAAGTTTGTAAACAAAGACATGACATGAAACACCAAAGCTTCCAGACCTTCCAATGACAAGGGCATGTATTTGAGGAATTTTTGCAGTGGAGTGGTTAAGAATACCCTGCTCCCCACAAAAATCCACATTAGTATTACATGTAATACAGGTGCATGACCCCACAGTCATAATCAGTTTTCAGCAGGTGGCACTAAGTTAGTGAAGGAATCATATGGCATGACAGTTGCAGTGAAAATGTAGAACCTTTTATTTAACACAACTTCAAAACTACAATGTAACCTCTACCTACAAACTTGATCCGTTCCGTGACCCGGTTCGTAAGTGGAAAAGTTAATTTCTCGAGTCAATTTTCCCAATTTCAAATAATGGAAAAGCAATTAATGCATTCCAGCCCCCACCCCAAAAGTCACCCTTTTTGAACTTATATATGTTTACAAAACTCTCAAATTAGTAAAAAAAAAAAAAAAAAAAAAAAAAAAATACATGTAGCATTACTAAAAGCATAAAAAAGAAATACAGTGGAAACTAATAAAAAAGAAATAAAAAAAGTTTTAAGTGGTTATATATCACTAACTTGAAGACGTGACGACTGGCTGGAGGAATAACACAGGCACTGGCTGTATGACGGGAGGTGGGGGGTTGGGTGAATGTGGGGAGACAAAGCGTTGATATGGCTTAACTTAGCACGAATTTCGATGTCTCCTATTTACACTAATGCTAAATTGCTAAAACTACAATTTGCTAATCATAAAAGCTCACTCAAGTCCGGGCGCACTGGGAGACTCGCCTATTGGGGTCAGTGGCCATTTCCAGCCGCCGGCAATTTGCAGTGAGTGCTTGTTTGGTCCACGTCTGACCTTTTAAACCTGAAGTACCTCTAGACAACAGACACGGCTCGTTTTTTCCGCTAATACTTGCGCTCCAATGAAAAATGTCCCCTGTGAAACAATTTACCACAATGCTGCGATCCGGACATGGTTAGGCTTTTTAGACCAGTGTGGTAGGTATAAGAAAAATTAATATCATACGACAATTTAAAGTAGTTTTTGGTGTGAACCGGTATATGGCCCAGCACTATAATATATAATACATTTTTCCATGATATGAGTATGAGTCGTTTAACGATAGGCTGTGCCCAAGTGGCTCCCAATGCCTTCATTAGTCACTAAGGAGTGCCATCATTTTTACACCATTTTTTTACAAAGCACTACCACTGTCTGTTGCTTAGTAACAAAGAAATTATCTGATGTTTATAATAAATTATGAGTGCATTGTGGGAGATCGTAATGACCTCAAAGTCATGTTCAAATTCGTATTTAGGATTCGGACACTGATAGACATTCCATCGCATGTGAAAGTGGCCTGTATGTCCAGCTCCAGCACAGTATAAATTGTACACTTTCCAAACACACAGTAAACTGGACTGCTGGACACAGGTAGAGTGAGGATTAAAAGCTGTGTATATATGCTGTAGACTGATCATGCTGTTTTTAGCTGGAGATGACCACAGCTTCTCGAAGCTCATTCCCCAGCCACAGAAATGAGAAATGGCCCTGTCTAGTAGATGAGACCACCCTTTTTCTTCTCCATCCATTATCCCTCCTCCTTACCAGCTCCTCAGAGAAGCAGAAGAGTAGGAGGAGGAGTGCTGACTATTGCTCTTCTGCTCTTCCATTTCTCTGCGCCAATACTTCAGAAAGGGGAATACACTGCGGCTAAATATCTTCTGGCAGCTTTTGATCCCACACCAAAAAAATACCTTTAATAACTGTGTAATTACTCATTAACAAGGCATGCAACAAGAGTACTGTTGATGTAGTTACTGTTTTAAGAACATTTTATGCCCTGTAATATTACAGTACCAAATGTGGAATTACAGATTAATCTTAATGTAATTACACCTGTTATGGTCACTGTTAAAATCCAGCATTATACTTTTACTGTCTCTAATAACTGCGCAGTTACAGATTAACAGCATATAAAGTGCAGTCAATGCACAATTATATATGTTCTACTGTTGTAATTCATTGGTAACAGTGGATACCTCATGTTCTATTCATATGTAACTACATAGTTATTACAGACAATATAAAATAGCACCCAACTTTCTCCACCCATCACCAGTTTTGAAACCCAGATGGTTGTAAAATGTAGCTCTCTTTCTTTAATGATATAATTGATGTTTGCTAGTAGCAAAAGCACCAGGTGGCTAGTGAGCTGGACTCAAAGATATCAGATGAATTGGAGAAGCTCCATTTTAAGGCTTTTCTAATGAAGTGTTCATTGCTGAGAGCTGTTATACGCTGTGCTGTTTCTTGGTCATTGATTTTCCTATTTGAGCTTAAGAACTGCTTCATTTATCTTATTCCAGTGCACTGGGAATGCTAGGAATTCAAACTTAAGCAGCAATTCTGCAAAACCACATACACATAGAACTCTATCTACTAGAACCCTGCTATAACTGCTGCAGGCGAACACATCTCTCCAATTCCTGCCGAACACATGGCTGTCAGAACTGTCCCCGTCTTTGCTGCAGCTCTCCAAGTTTTCAATGGGGTCTTATTCTTTTTGTTTTTTTCCTGCACGGATATTCATCCTTCCTGAGTGGCAGTGTGGTGGATCACTGTCAAGTCTAACTGATTTAAATGTAATAAGGATATCACTGGTTTCAGTCCCAGTTTTGCTGTTTCTCCAAAAAGGTGTTTTTTTCCAATGGTCTTTAAGAAACAATTCCATTGGCACGCTAACAGTGGTTTCTGCATTGTTAAAATGTTCTTTGGCTTGATGGAATATATGCTGTAAATTGTTCGAAATGTTGAATATTTTTAAAAATATATTTCTAAATAGCATCCTCTGCTATTATGAGTTTGACATTATAACAAATAACAATAGCAGAAACATTTGATGCTGGGAAAAAAAAATTATATATATATATCAGTCCAGTGTTTTGCCACTCAAGCAAGATGGGCATGTTCTGACTGGAACCTTTATATCTACTAAAACACACCCATAAAAAAAATACTACAACCACACCCACAAAAAACAAACCTTCTAAAACGATACCCACAAAAATTGTACCTATCCATGGGTTGCATCTGACGTCACTGTGTAGAGTAGCCACTATACTGGGGACCTACTCATGACTCAAACACACCAATTCAAATAAAATTTGTGATGTTTAAATAGTTTTATTATTTCTTTTTAATTCTGATATAGATGTTAAAAGAAAAGTAACATAAGTATGGATCCCTGACCCATTTATCCATGTCGCATTTGTAAACAGTGCTCTGTCCATCTGTGTCAGTCAGAAAAGGACCTTGGGCTGTGTACCCCCACCCCCCCATAATCACACAAGACTTCACAGAATTTTTGTTTTATTTGCAGAATGATGAATGATTAAAAGCTATAACAGTTAAAAATAGTTAAAAAGCCCAGTAAAGGCGGACTAAACACAGACACTATATGTAGGGTGGGGGACAAAATTCAATCCATCAATAAACTTATTTATTTTCACACAACTTTAAATTTACATTAGCTAGCAACATGTATCTTTAAATTCTATAGCTAATTAACCACATCCAAAACATCCATACCTAATAAACCACACCCACAGCTATTATGCCTAATATACCACACCCACAACAACTATACATAATTAACCACATACACAAAGACTTCAGATGATCTCTTCTGATTGATGAATTTTAAGTAAACAACATATTTTAGCACTAACTGATTTGATTGTAATAAAAAATTCAGACACTAATCATCTGCCTACATCTGCCACAATCAAACATAAGTTTCTGAAGCAAGCCTGGAGCTGATTTCTTCTTCACAGTTGTAGCCAGTTTTGGACAAAATAACATGGAAAAGTCGAATTGGCTGATCAGTGCTTGTGAATCTGTAAACTGACAAAGTCTTTTTCCTGACTCCTGTGGAGATTCGTGCCAGAAAAGCTGTGAATGTGGTCTTTCCAGATTAGTTTTTTCTTTAATTTTCTTGTAAGCACTTTCCGTTCTTGTCATTAGGCGTTTTTAGCTTTGAACAGCGGTGACCGGCAGAAACCAACATTGGTTTTGCTCTGAAGCTGTAAGATTATCTAGGCTTGTAGCTAACTAAGTTTTACTTCCCTCAACCTTCATCAGAGAGTGAATGAATCAATGAAGATTGTTTTTTAATTAGATGTGAATTTGCAGACAAATGGCAGTCCATAGTAAATGCTTGCTGTATATGCCCCATGTATTTTAACAATGCAAATGTGCCACAGTCTACGTGCACATGAATATTTAAGGTTTTTTTAGTGCTTTAAAAATGTTCAGAGTTTTAGTATTCTCTTGATTTTTAAGAAATGCAAATGTACATTTAAATGTAGCACTGTTTTTCAAAATGTTACCTAAACTGAATACAGATACTTCATTGCTGTGTTCTGAATAAATATCACTGTCACTTGTTTTCCACTACATCCCAGCCCTGGTTCAACTTCAGAGTTGTTGCTTAAGTTTGTTTCTAGTGGTTGGGGTATATCTTTTGCTTAGAGACAGCTTTCATCATTCATTATCTGCAACCGCTAATCCTATATAGTTACTATTTTGGAGATACATGTTTGTCTTTGGACAGCGACAATGTTTAAATTTCTGAAATGGTTCACGTACACAAAAAGGTGTTTGAGGGTTAGTGTGAGTTGTAAGATTTTGTTCCTAGTATTTTTTTTTTCATCTTGATTTCACCTTATCAAGATGATAAATTATTACTTTCACCTAAATTATTACAATTTTTTAGTGAGTTGTTTTTCTCTATAAAGAACAGAGTAAACTTGACACACCTCTCCCTGCGAAGGACTGCCACCACTCCATGATGTGTTCCTGCCTTGCACCCAGTGATTCTGTGTAGGCTCCAGTACCTATCAAAAACAAACAAACAAAAAATCTTCTTAACTTTCATTTCTTTTTATTTAATTCAGCATTTCTATTGCTCTCACTAATTTCTCACTATATGAAGGGCAGCTGCTGTGTTTAAATGATGCAGTAAACTAAAATCTACAAAAAAATGGAGATACATGATTTTTCATTGCACAGTGACAATATGCTTAAATAGGGGTGTGCGATATGATGATATCAGATTGTGAAGGATAAGGATTTGTCCACGATACACCATCACAGGGACATATTTGGATCGTGCAAATGCAGATACTGTCCGCTGCAGTTCTTATAAGTTGTTTACATACTGTGTACATATTACACATCAGTCAAATGGGCAGAAAGGGAAAAAATAAAAAGTGGTACCATGAAGCCTGAAGAGCCCACAAGCGATTCACACACACACACATATTTGAGGTTTTCCATCAATCTATTCGTTAGCAATCCTCGTGTTTGTGTAAAGGAAAAACACAACAAATAAAAAAAAGTATTTAAATATGTTCCCCGTGGGTCTCCGCTATGGCTCTCAGCTTTATCGACATGAAGACCAATCAGTGGTGATGCTCAACAAAGGAGGCGGGGAAGCAACCATGCTTCAGTGCCTAAGAGACGTGCACTGCGAGAGACAAGTGCCAGACAGTTTTATATGGCAACAATCAAAAAAATAAATACATTTTCAAAGTTTAGATCCCATTCACTGTCTGCCCTTTCCCTACTGAGACCATTTAAACACAGGTGGGGAGTGAAAGGTATTCATTTCAATACCTTGAAAAGATTCTGAAGGCTTTTCAGTAACATTACTTCATAAAATTGATTCTAGTTTATTCACTGCCTCAAGATTTGTATATGTAATTTCAGGCAGAAAATGGTAAAAAAAATTCCTGGAGTGGTAAGAGGTTAAAAACCAGCATGAAAAAGAATCGTGATAAAATCAAGATTGTAATCATGCAAAACCAAATCGTGATAATGTATTTTTGCCATATCGCCCACCCCTACTTCAAAACTCTCACACAGAGCCATTAAAATTAATCTGCAGGGCCTGAGAGGCTCAAAGCTCAGAGCCTCTATGGCCATTCTCTTTCTCTCTCTAGTTTTCTGTGTGATTGGGGGTTGGGTATGGATGGTTCAGGGGCAGAGGGAATACATCTGTTTAACCTTCAGCATCTCCAATTCAACAAGTCTGAAACAGGCCCCTTTGGGGAAATGGATTCGGTATAGAATAGAATTTAACCAAACACACTGCATCCACAGCTTCGACACAAACACAAGAGTGTGTGGGTGACCAGGCGGTGCAATCGTTTGTAAGGATCTATTAAAAGTTGCAGACTGCATAGGCCATTGATTGTATTATTGGATGTTTCATTTCTTTATTCTATTGCTGCAAAGTTCTGAATATATACCAGGAGCAAAGCCAGCATTTGGCACTCTGATTAAAAAATGTGGAAACTACAGTAATGCAGGATAGCAATTGTGAGTTTGTTCACACTCACTCTCAGAAGTAACAGCTTCTACACTTCTGGGGAGGCATCATACTAAAACAGGTCTTTAAATCCATATTCCAAGCCAGGATTTTAAAATTGACAGCCAGTATGACATTATCCATGGTCTAGTTTCATCAAATGTTTAGTTTCAGAGCACAGTTCTAATGTAAACAGATGGGATAGATGTATATCTTTATCTCTTCTGGCACTGGAGAGAGTGTCACAACATTCAGAAGTACAGCAGCTCACTGTCTCTGCATCTGGGGGGTATAGGATCCCACCATGTTGCATAATGAGGAGGAAAAATGTAATTAATATTAACATTTTTTGCGATAGGGTCTAAAAGGAAACTGTTAGCAAATCAGGCTTCAAAATGTTCCTCTGTTCATGTCAGAATCTGAGTGAGTTATTCATTCTCAGATCATGTTTCATTGTTGTAAGAGACTAGAAGCAGAAACAATTTTTGTTTTGTCTCATTGTTTCATACTGTTTTCAGGGTAAATAATCTGATTCCTCTCTACCTGTGCTTGGAGCATTTTTTTATTTAACACAGAAAATAATTATTTAACAATTAAAATTCCCTCTATGGGGTGCAGTGTAGATAATAAAATAATGGTTCCTTCAATGTCAAAAATCATTTTTGTCAGCTATAAGGTTCACATATCCTTTTGGAGTTCTATCTAGAGATGTAAGTCCCTAATGTTTCAGCACTGACCATGTCCTGGATAAACTACATTTAATTTCTCCCTCAACACATCAAACAATAAAGCTGACTGACATTTAGAATCAAAGTAATTACTTGTATATCAAATTAGATAATTTCATATAAGATTAACAATACGTACATTTATGAGCAAACTTTGAATTTGGCTTGTCAAATGCCGCTAACATCATTGCAATGTTTTTTTATATGCTGCTTGATAGTTATTACATTGTAAAACATTCAATTAAATGCTACCTTAAAAACACCACCACATTTTAAAAAGTCCACATAAAAAAAACTAATATATTTAAATAAATGACCACTTCAAATAAACCTTAAAAACACTAATACCACCAATATATTTTTAGTCTACCATGTTAAAGATCCACCTTCAAACATGACAACGTTAATTAAATGACCACAATAAAATCTTTCATTAAAATATTTAAATTGACCTTAGAGATAAGTCCACCTTAAATAAACAACCACCTCAAAAAGACTGCAAATATACTTAGAGTGGCACCTTAAAATGAACTTTCCGGGTTTAATATCTCTAGTTTTATTAACTGTGATGTGCAATATGTAGGGAGTATGGCGCTATCTTGGAGACAGATAAACGGGCCAGGGATCCATATGTTTATTACATTATTTATTTGAAAGTGTTGAAAAAATCTAAAAAGCTATTTGAACATCACAGCTGTGTATCTGAGTAATGAGTAAGTACTCAATATGGCAGTTACTCTACATTAGTATCTGACTCTTCTGAAGACCCCTGCACAAGATTTTCTTCTGAAGACTTTATGGCATTCAACAATAAGAAGATGAATGATGTCCACTTTTTGGTGATGAGGAATATTAGTTCTGGATGACAATGTCACGCCTTCGTCCTGTCATGTCTGTTGTCCCCGGCCATGTGCTTTTAGCACATGGCTATGTTTTGTTTATATCCTTGTCTCCGCTCTCGTCCCGCCTCCTCGTTCGTGTCATGAGTTAACCCGTCCTCGTTATCTGTCCAGGTGTGTCTCGTTTGTGTCTGTATTTAAGCCCTCTTGTTTCACGTCCTGTTGGTCGTACATTTCACATTTATTGGTCGTGTTTTCTAGTCTGTCCGTCTGTCTCCACAGTTTTTCCGTGTTTGTTTCCCTAGTCGTTGTTTCGTGTCGTAGTTTCTTTTCCTCTCTCGTGCCTTCGTTTACTCTTTAGTCTGTCAGTCCCGTTTGCCCTGTTTAGCTCCCCTTGTTTAGTTTAGCCTGCTTGGCTCCCTGTTTGTTTTCGTTTTGTTAAAGTCTCTTTGTTTTGTTGTTTTCCTTTATTAAATATACCGTGTTTTAGCGAGTGCGTCCGCCTCCCTCAATCCACCCCTCGCTCCTGACAGACAACTAGTTCTAGTTATGGAGAGAGATTAGTCTCAAAATACTTTACAAATGCGTAAAAGTTAATCCACAAATAAAACACAAATCACAAATTTGTTTCACTATTCGCAGCAAAACAACCCCCTGTAGGCGGGACTATGACTCCATTGGCTGCCGCAGTAAATGTTAGACAGGTAACTCTTGCTGCTAATAGGCTAAATAAAAGTGATGACCAATGAGAAGCTCATATTATGTTGAGCTTCTTGACCTAAGCGCAGCCTTCGATACAATAGACCACAATATTCTCATAGAAAGGTTAGAAAACATGGTTGGAATCACAGGGACAGCCCTATTATGGTTCAAATCTTACTTAACGGAACGTTATCAATTCGTAAAAGTAAACAATCTAAATTCAAATTATTCTAAAGTAAGATTTGGAATTCCACAAGGCTCTATTTTAGGACCATTATTATTTACATTATACATGTTACCGCTAGGCACAGTTATAAGAAACCATGACATTAACTTTCACTGTTACGCAGATGACACACAATTGTATATTTCAGCCAAGCCCGATGACAAACACAGATTAAAGAAAATAGAGGACTGTGTAAAAGACGTGAAAGGCTGGATGTTGCGTAACTTCCTCCTTCTAAACAGCAACAAAACAGAGGTCCTGCTTTTGGGTCCAAAAGTGACAAGAAATAAATTATCAGACTTAATTTTAAATCTAGCTAACTTTCCAGTTAAACCTGGTTCAGCAGCAAAAAATCTTGGTGTCATAATTGACCCGGATTTATCATTTGATCAACACATAGGTAGTATCACTAGGACAGCTTTTTTACATCTTCGCAATATTGCTAAGATTAGAAATGCCTTATCCCTCCAGGACACAGAAACATTAGTACATGCCTTTATTACTTCAAGGCTTGACTACTGTAACGCACTACTGTCAGGATGCACCAACAGCAATTTAAGAAAACTTCAACTAGTTCAAAATGCTGCAGCTAGGGTCCTCACTAAAACTAGAAAATTTGAACATATCAGCCCAGTTTTATCATCACTTCATTGGCTGCCTGTTAAATTCCGCATTGACTACAAAATTTTGTTATTAACATATAAAGCTCTACATGGGCTTGCTCCTGAATATCTTCAAGATACAATTTCCTATTATGAGCCCCCACGTTCACTCAGATCACAGAATACTGGATTTTTAAATGTTCCCAGAATTCAGAAGGCCTCAGCTGGGGGAAGAGCCTTTTCTTATAAAGCCCCCCAACTCTGGAATGATCTTCCAGAAAATGTTCGGGACTCAGACACAGTCGCAATCTTCAAATGTAGGCTAAAAACTCATTTGTTTAGTTTATCATTTGGTAGCTAATGCTCCCCCATAGATAAAGGCGGCAGATCCGGGGGGTCCATGGACACAGGGAATTATAGTATACTGAGACGCTGGTGCTGTCGTCCCGCCGCTTCTCGCGATCACTCAGGTTTGTTGACGGTGGAGCGGAGGGATGCCAGTGTTTCAGGATGCTCCCGTGTCTGTGTGTCCTCCTGGTTCTCTCCTTTTAGTTAATGCTGTCATAGTCAGATCTGCCGGAGTCATTAGCCACACTCTGGAAATTTTCATATTTTCTACTTTACAAACACAAAACAGTTCAAAACTAATTCCATCCCTTTACATCTTTCCGAGTAAACGACTGCCCACCTGTCTGTCTGGACACTGATGGATGACTGTCGAGATCCTCCTCCACGCTTCAGACCAGCTGCCCACGCTCCAGCAACCACCAAGTGCCTTGAAGCTGTCCCTACACTGAAGTTCTCATGGACTACTAACTATCATCACCAGTAGATTGACCAGAGGAGGATGGGTCACCCCTTGTGAGCCTTGGTTCCTCCCAAGGTTTCTTCCTCAGCTGGGGGAGTTTTTCCTTGCCACTGTCGCCCCTGGCTTGCTCACTTGAGGGTTTTACATTTGTCTTTACATTTCATGTCAAATCTTGTCTTACTGGAATTCTGTGAAGCTGCTTTGTGACAACATCAGTTGTGAAAAGTGCTATATAAATAAATTTGATTTGATTTGATTTGAGGAGCCATGGGGTATCTGCCCCTCCCTCCGGCTGAGCATGTCTGTCTGAAACAAATCCCCCGTTTTAACAGTCCAATCTCAAAATTACGAAACACATCAGTCCCGTATCAGTCCAATAAGCAACACGGTTTTAGTCCAAATACGGGATGATTTTAATGTATTTTATTTGACAACCCTAGTCTGCAGCGAAATTATGGAAGTTCTGCTGGACTTTAACATCGTTAAATTTAGGGCACCTTCAAAAGTGTTCCCCAGTGATCCCCCACTCTTAACGGTCTGTGAAATGAAGCTGAATTCAGCAGCTTGGGGGCTTTTTGTTCGAACTTCCACATTAAATGTTGCGCAAATGTGTCTCCGTTAGACTTCGACTTCGACTTTACAAATATTTGCAATGTAAATTTAAATAAATGTATTTCTTTTCGCATAAAATTGTGATATATCTATGAAAAACAAAACATGTATTTATGAATGTAACTGCACTTGTACAAATTGCAGACCGCGAAACACAGATTGGGATGTATTCATTTGTGAATAGTGAAACATATTTGTGATTTGTGTTTTATTTGTGGATTAACATTTACGCATTTGTAAAGTATTTTGAGGCTAATCTCTCTCCATAAACACTAACAATACTGAGGTGATTTATGCCCCCATGCACAACAAGGGGGCATGGTGAAGTTCAGCTCATGTGCCGCTGGTCCAGATTGTCTAATAAAGTGTGTGTTTCACATTAAACAATTCTTTTGTCCATCTTATTTGATCTAAGACACCAGGATCTAATTATTGGATATGTATCTTATTCCTGTCACATAGTGAAACCACCCAACACTGTAGCAAATACAGTAGCCATAGGAGAAACAGCGGAATCCTTTATAAAGCCTGTTCCTGTCAACTAACTCCTAAGGGAGCAGAATCAGCGGGTAAGTACTGCTCTAAAAAGCTTGTCAGGTGGCTTGCTAAGCTGTGCATGGTTCTCTTCTTGGCAGAAACACTCCCTCGTGTCTCTCGCCCTCAGTTTCTCAGGAAAGTTTAGCCACAGCAAGGAAACTTAGAAACTACTGTTGACTGCTCAGAAGGTGCTTAGAAAACGCATCTCAGTATTTATTTATTTTTTTATTCTCCATATATTTAAGTCCCCAAATAATAATATCTAATGTGTTCGGCACAAAACACACACTTGATTGGAAAGCTCTGGAGCAGCTGAACATGAGCCAAACCTCACCATGCTCACTCCTGCTGATGGTTAAATGGGTATAAAGCTTCTTAACACTGGGCTGTGGAGCAGTAGAACTGCGTTCTCTTGATTGATGGAGCACAAGCTAATACCCTTCAGGGCCCCCTGGGTCTTCAGAGAATGCCCACTGATATCTACTGAAACATAAAAGACACTACATCCAAAAGTCTGTAGACAAGGCTTAAAATGAGGTCTTTTAAGAATCTGTGAAGATTTTTTTTTAACTCTAACATGTCTTATTCCTCTCTGTATTTGTCCTTCCCTCTCTTTTTATATCTATCCATTTCTTTCATGCTGTTGTCTTTCAAGGCACCAGCTGATGATGAAGAAAACAGCCAAATACAATCAGGGCTAACAGAGGGAGGGGGAGGGAGAGAGAGAGAAAGAGAAAGAGAGAAAGAGAGAGAGATAAAGAAAGTGTTTTAGAGAGGGATTCAGAGAACGAGAGAAAACAAGATCTAAACAAAGAGAGAGGGGAATGAGAAATTGAGAAACAGAAAGGAGAGAGAGAGATGTGGCTACTTTAAGATGCTGTATATAATTTGTGGGGATTTGACAACCTCTCTGGGGAAATGTGTTATTACATGCAACATGAGAATGAAATTACATACTGCAGCATTAGTTTGATGTAGTGTGTAAATATTGCTTCAAAACAAAAACAGCACAGCTAATCAAGTGTGCTTAAATATTCAGCTACAAAACAGTCCAGTTGAATGAACTGCTTTTATGACATCACAACTCGCTATAAATAATGCTATAAGGAGTATGTCACCTAGAGATTATTTTTTAAGCACAGCCTATTAGAACAGTGCTCAGCAGTCCCAAAATGAGCAGTAACAAAAACAGTCGGCTTAATTCTGAGAGATAACTATGAATGATGATGTTTTTCATCCTTTATCCCACCCTAAATTTGAGAGATCAAGCTAGAACTTAATATGGAAGGATAACGTAAGACAGGCCCTTTAAAGAGTTGATGGGTTTGTGCTTAAACACTGACTGAAGCCCAATAATTAAAGTTCATGCAATCAGCCTGTACCTTCATCACCAGAGGACTTTTAACACACAAAGTTGTGCAATTTGTAACGAGTCAGCCCATACCAGCCTGGAAAACAACTAGAATCAATTACATCTCAGCACTGTGGGAATGTTAGGGTTCATTAAGATTCTTGTCTACAAAAGAAAGAGGGGAAACAAACCCAAAAAGAGGGGAATACAGAACCTTTAATTACGTCTTTTTGATTTTTTTTTTCCAATCTAAGTGACAAAAAGACAATACAGTTTAGTGACAGGCATTTCTTTTAGGAAGCAGGCAATTAGATGGGAACTGTCTCTCAGCTTCACTGACCACACAGGATAACTTTGTAGCTCTACAGTTACGGACTGTGGTCCATCTGTTGCTCTGCATACTTGATTTTCCTCTAGTCCTTCATCAGTGCACACAAGATACTGTTATCGGAATAGTTATGGCTGGTGTACTATTCTAAGTCCAGCAGTGAAATAGAGGGTTTTACAGTATGGCTATAGGAGGAAACCAGAATGCCCCTGCAGACATGGGGAGAACATACACCAAACTCTTCACAGACAGTGACCCAAAAGAAAATTTTAATCCACAACCCCAGGACCCTAGAGCCACAGTACATACATTCAGGGTCATGATGGGTCCAGAGCCTACGCAGAATCACAGGGCGCAAGGCACGAACACACCATGGAGGGTGCGCCAGTGCTTCACAGGGCAAGACACACACACACCTATGGACACTTTTGAGTACCCAATCCACCTACCAACGTGTGTTTTTGGACCGTGGGAGGAGAACACACAAAACTCCTCACAGAATGTCACCCGGAGCAGGACTTGAACTCACAACCTCCAGGTTCCTGGAGCTGTGTGACTGTGACACTACATGCAGCATCACCGTGCAGCCTACTGTACGTACAGCCAATGCAAAAATATATGCTCAACTCTTTTTTTTTGTTTGCATTATCTCTAAAACAGAATGAAATAAAATGAGATGTTCTAGAGCAGCTGCACATGAGCTTAAGGTCAAAAGACCCACAGCAAGGCTGTGTAGCAATGGACTATGTTCTCCGGATGTTATTATTTTGTAGTGAAGTCAAGATACATGCCATGAAACACAGAGGAATAATGAAAAGAACAGACAGAAGTCTAACAAGCATATCACCAAGTAGAAGAAATAGGGTCACGGTGGATTATCTTTATTTTGAGTTCCTAAGAGTATAAGTGGGTGATAGGAGGGAGTCTATGTCATTCTCAGTATACAGGCATTAAATGAATAATTGGATGTACTGAAGCAGCTGCACATGAGCCTCAACTCACCCTTCTTTTTGCTGAGTGTGGGTTAATTGAGAATAAAGCCCCCAGCATTTGGCTGGGCAGCAATGGGGTTTGTGATTCAGATCTAATCGTCCAACCTTCGTACCTGATGTTAATGTTAATTCTGGCAGCTGAATTTGATTTAGTTTTAGAATTTGATTAAAATATAGCTTTAGACTTTGTTTTAGTCAACAATAAATACATAAAATGAAATAAAAAAAAATTGCCAAATTTTGGTCATGTATTTTTAAAGGTTTTACTATGAGAGGAATTAACTACTAAGTTTCATAAGAATATATCTTAAAAACTATGTTGAATTTACACTTTTTATCTTCAAAATAATTTCAAAGCAAAATGATTCAAAATAACACTAATATTTTAAGTTCAATTTGCTGTAGTAGGAACACAGAGACTGGGTCAATGGCAAGAGTTCCAGTTTTATGAATCACTGGCCAACAGTTGAAACAAGTGACTCCCACAGATGCTCTCATTGACTTGACAACATTAAACATTCATTCATTCATTGTCTGTAATCACTATTCCAGTTCAGGGTCCTGGAGGGTCCAAAGCCTACCCAGAATCATTGGGCCCAAGGCAGGAACAAACCCTGGAGGGCGTGCTAGTCCTTCACAGGGCGACACATACACCATTTTTGAGTCGCCAATCCACCTTCCCACGTGTGTTTTTGGACCATGGGAGGAAACCGAAGCATCTGGAGGAAACCCATGCGGGCATGGGGAGAACACACCAAACTATAGGGCAACACAGTGGCTTGGTGGTTAGCACGTTCACCTACCAGCGCTGGGACCTTGGGTTCAAGTCCTATCTGCGTGGAGTTTCCATGTTCTCCCCGTGTCTGCGTGGGTATCCTCCAGGGTCTCCAGTTTCCTCTCAGTCCAAAAATATGAAGATTAGGTGAATTGGCTTCTGAAATAACTGTCCTGGTGTGAGTGAATTAGTGTATGTGACTGAATGTCTGTATTTGTGAGTGAATGTGTGTGTTCCCAGATATGGATTTGCGCTCTATCCTGGGTGTAACCCTAGTGCCCGATGCAGTCCTCCAGGTGGACCGTTGTTCCTGGTCTAGAGTACGCTGTGTGAGTTTGGCTGCCACTTCTCGCCAGTGTGTGTGGATTGAGTGCTGAATGGAATGGTAATCTGAGCAGTGTTGATTGTAAAAGCATCCTTGGGTATATAAAAAGGAGCTATATAAGTGGAATGATAAATACATTTTTTCCTGGTCAACAAATATCTGTCTGAAAACCTCAAATCCTCACAGTGTAAAACCTTGTGTTGGCACAAGGTCTCTATTAATATCCTGTATATTAGCCTGTAATTTCTCTAGAACAGACAATTTGGTGGTATTCCATTTTTTTACATTTAACGATGATGATAGAGTACATAACATCAGTTATTTCTTCACTGCACAGCTCTTTCTAGTGGGGGTGCAAAGCAACAATCATGTTAAGCAGGCTTGTTGAACGATCGCTGATTGGTATGAACAGGGATCAATAAACTGCTTACAGAAATGGATGAGGGAGGCAGGGCTTTGGCTGATGAGCACTTAAAAAGCCAGCCGGGGTTAATGGGTCTGCTGTCCAGACCAGAACGGCCACTATTCTCCACAAATATCACTGGGTAATTGGACGGAAAACAGCAAACAAGCCTGGATAGATGATTTCCTGACTTGCTGTTTGATAAACACTGTTGATCACACCATTCCAAAACCTGAAGGTGAAAACAGCTGAAAAAAAATCATTCCATACTGTTCAGTTCTACAAAACAATTACTTAATCAATATATGTCCACTCAAACGTCAATACCGTCAATGTTCCTCAAGTCTCTAAGGGTTAATTCTTTAACTTTGACACAATAAACTGACACACCCACAAACAAACACACCTGCTGCTGGTTTTAATGCCCATGACTCACACACATCAAATCCCACAATAACAGAGTTGTAGCTGGTAATATATATATCAGAGCCTATGGATTATTTGCCAGCTATTCATCACTGGCATGAGAGGTTTATGCACACACACATACAGAGATATCTCTAACTTAATATTAAGACACAGGATTGGAATAATAATCAAGCTTAATTATTAAATAATAAGCCACAATTTTAGTTACAATCTACATGACTGCAAGCCTTTAAAGTTTAGCCTTCCAACAAAACATGGCTTGTAACAAAATAGCTGAACCAATCTGGCTGTGATGCTGTGACATCGCAACTATGACTATTTCTGCATTCAAGCCTCAAGACTCAAAAAGTATATTCAAAAACTTCTGGACCTTAATTAATAAAATATTATGTAATTCAATATTGCTCAACAAATTACTCAGATTCTGATGCTGTAAACCACTGTGAATAAATGTAGTCCTAGCGTCCATGTATTTTGAAAACAATGTATAACGGATGTACTATTTTACATTCATTCATTATCTGTAACCGCTTATCCAGTTCAGGGACTTGGTAGGTCCAGAGCCTACCTGGAATCATTGGGCGCAAGGCAGGAATACACCCTGAAGGGGGTGCCAGTCCTTCACAGGGCAACACACACACATTCACTCACTCACTCGCACCTACAGACACTTTGGAGTCGCCAATCCACCTACCAACGTGTGTTTTTGGACTGTAGGAAGAAACCCACGAGGACACGGGGAGAACACTACTATTTTACATTTTTTTTTATTAATTACACTGAGATTAACTCATATTTACTATATTAAGCTGCAGGGGCTTGCCTAGACTGCGAGGAGACCCGGGGCTTAGCCCCAAGAAGAAGTGTTGCTCTATGAAATCTTTACCAAATGCTCGTAAGATTAAACCCAGCAAGAAATCACACTTCATGAAGGACTTAATATGCTTTAATAATACAATTGTAACTACTAAATCTGTGTAAATTAATAAGTTGTTTGCACATGTAAATGTACTATGAGCTTATTTTAATATGTGTGAATATTTAACTCAAAATAGCATGATGTCAATAAAATCATATAAGAACACAGAGCATTTTCCTGCATTCAGGAAAAAACAGCAGTACTGTTCATTTGCGCTAAATACACTAAACCAGGAATGTCAAACTCAGTGTGGGTAGCAGGCCACATTATACTCAATTCAATGTCGGGGGGGCGGACCACAAAAGCTTTAATTAAACAACAAGCAACTCCTCTTAAATTAAATTCACTATTTGAACGTACAAAAAATGGATGAACAGGTGCAAATCATTATAACAAATTTGTCATATTTACCCTCACAAACATATAATATGTAGTTTCTAAAACACATGACATAGGGCAATTATTTGTGCTGTCAAAATGATTATTTGCAAGAAAAATAAATTTCTCTCAGACATACCATCGGTTATTAAAGTAAGGTTAAAACTGTCATTCTGTGCAGTTTATCTTGGTGGGACTTTGACTCCATTGGTTGCAGCACTAAATGGTGGACAGCTAACTCTGGATGCTGATTGGCTAAATAAGTGACAACCAAAGAGAAGTGCGTTCTCTCGTGCTGTGGAGTATTAGCCCCTCCCAGAGAGCTACGGATCTTCACTGTTTTAAGTTTCCCCTCAAAAAGACACGACTTTTTGTCATTAGCGATACTTATAATACCCACTTTATGATCGCACATTTCAAGACGTTTTAGTGTAGAGGCCTTTAAACTAACATGCAAGACGACCAAATTTCCTATCATGTCCCACAAAGCAAGTTTGGTTGGGAACGCTGACACTACATTTAGCGTTCTGAAACAAAGTGAGTTAAATACATAGTTATATTGCAATGGTTTTACTCAAAGTTCCCTTTCAAGTTGAGAAAAATCGCGGCTGCGAGCAACAGTCTTCCAATTTGGTTCAGCAAATTCACACACGAGATAGCTAACTCACTATTAAAAGTACTAAAAATACCCAGACGAAAAAATAATTATCATATAAACTCACTTTCTCCTGACTGTGTACCATGCCGCCTCTCGCTGTTGTTGTATAGGGTAATCCACACAAAAAGACCTGTATAATATCTCCTGTTTTGAAACCTAAATGATAGCGCTTCCTTTATGTTGGCTCAAACAGAGCAGATAGAGTGCGTTATAGCTTCCATAAAGCCAGAGAAGAGAACAGCACCCCTATTGGGCGGAGACGTGAAATTAACCTGGATGTTAGGGGCAATTCTTATTGAAATGCATTGAATTTCGTACGTGAAACTGGGTGACTTGGGCTTCATAATGTAAATTTGCTATTACAAAAGACCCAGGGCTGTAGCCATGCCCTAAACATACCCCTCACCTCTCCAGATGTGTAACACTTCGCTTCGCCAAAGACCTTATTGACTGTGATTTGTCTGTAGTTGGATGGATGTTGAACCAAAGAAGTAAATATTAGTTAGTTTCATAGGTCCACACCAATGTCAAGAGCAAATCACAAATCTGTGAACCGGTGGCATTGCTATACGGTTCCGTTACCACTACTTGCTAGGGGGGTAACTTTATTGTTAGTGCAAAGCCTGAGTAGGGTTTGTTCAGTCAATTTTTTCCTATAGAATATAGTCCTATCACAGGACTATGTTTTGAAAAAATCATTTGTTTTTTGTCATGCAATATTAGGATGCACACAATTATTTCCTCATTTTTTATATATTGCATGCCGCAAATTATGCATCCAGTACACTGCAAGATGACAATTTATTTGAGGCTCTGTGCTCTTTCTGGAGCTTCTTTAGCTCAACACACCCATACATAATGTCACGGTTCATGCTTAAACTACTATTGTTTTGTTCCAGCTGGGAACAAACTTTTCCAGTTAAGGAATATATCTATGTTGGTGGAAACTCAATGAATGGTTGATCATGTGCTTCCTCAGAGATGTGAGCCCAGCCCACAGCTTAATTTGAAATTGCCGCAGACACAATACCACTGAACAGCTTAATGCACCGGATCAGTCACATCAGCTGACAGACAAGACCTTCTGTGCTCTCTAGGACTCCTGGCCTCAGACAGCTAAGGCATCACAGAGAATCTAACCATTGAAAAACTTATAATAGAGCAAACTCATAGACCACTGCACCACTCAGGAGCCTAGAACTATCGATTTTAATAAGCCTACATAAATTAAGCTGGTTCTGCACTGGTCTAGCAGCTCTATGTTGGGATGCAAAACCAGAAGTGTCAAAATATCTGATTATGATCTTGACATTGAGTTGTCATTTCTATAAATTCCATCTGCAGAAAGAAAGAATTAAACATATTAAACAATAAAATAAAACTTGCAAATATAATTTACATATGTACCTACAATACCTATAAGGGTGGTATTTCTAATCAAGTGGCCAGAGTAATGAAAAAAAAATGTTTCCAATAAAATGTTCAGTGTGAGGTTAAGTACAAGATTAGTGTTTCTGATAAAGTGGCCAGCGAGTGAAAGTAGAAGGGGTTGTTTCTGATAAAGTGGTCAGTTAGTAGAAGTAAAAGGGGGTGGTGTTTCTGATAAAGGGTACACTAGAAGTGGAAGTAGAAGGGGGTGTTTCTGATAAAGTGGCCAGTGAATGGAAGATGAAGGGGTTGTTTCTGATAACGTGGCCGGTGAGTGAATGTAGAAGGTGGTGTTTCGGATAAATTGGACAATACAACTGGACATAGGAGGGGGTTTCTGATAAAGTGGCCAGTTAAAGTGAAAGTAGAAGGGGGTGTTTCTGATAAATGGCCAATGAGTAGAAGTAAGAGGGGGTGTTTCTGGTAAAGAGCACTGTTTATGGCCAATATTGTCAGAAGCCTTTTTTCTGCTTTTGTTCAATGCCACACAAAAAAAGCAAAGTTGCATTTTTACTCATAGAAAGTGGGGCAGAGAGAGAAAGACAGGCAGGGGTGGGGTGCCTATCACAGACAGACATTTCAGAACTGGAACTGGCAGAGGAATGAGAGGACAGAAAGAGGGATGAAGGGAGAGCAAGATGAAGGGAGAGAGAGCAGAACACAAAGATGGAACGAGTGATTGAGGTCAGTGGCCTCTTTCAGAGCAACAGAGTAAACAGCTGGAGACCCACCTGCTGTGTGTATGAGAGAGAGAGAGAGAGGATGGAGAGGGAGATGTGACATTTGCTTTTCCTCTCGAATAGGCTTTGATTAAAGGGCCTATATCCCAGTGTTTTGGTATTATTTCCTTGGTGTCCAGTTTTAAACTACCATTGTCCAGTCTCTCTTTATTAATTAATAATTAAACAGGCTTTTTTGTGCAATATACATTATATGGACATTTGGACACCTGCTCTTCCAGAATTTCCTCTGAAATGTAAAGAATATTCAGGAGCAGTAATAACAGCTTCTACTCTGGTTTTTACACGAGATGCTGGAACACTGCCGAGAGCATTAGCGAGGTTAAGTGCTTATGTTGGAAAGTAACAAAAAACAAAGGGATATATAAAGGTTTTAAAGTGGTGATGAATGATCACTGCTTTGGGGGACATAAATCCCGTCACATTTTTTGGAAATCCAGACTTTGGGGGGGTTGAGTTAGATAAATGTAGATTATGGGTCCATTAAAAGATTAAATAACACATAACATTCTCTACATATTATGATGCATTATTTGAACATACTCAAATAATAATATAGTCACCACAGGGTCAACACAAGGCTTCCCCTTCATGAGGATTTGATTATGTAATCAGCGCTGCAAGAACAAACACTAAACCTCAAAGAGAATAAAACACAGTGCATACACACGATAGACATGAACATCAAAGAGATTAGTCTGGCTGCACTCGCATACACACATATGGGCGCACACACTCACATACAGAGCGAGAGAGTTACATGTGCTAAATACCCATATAGCAAAACTAAATAATTGATTTAATATAATTGGTTTACATTTGTGTGATATAATCATCAGGTTTACTGTGTTTAATCTCTGTGTTTAGACTTGTCTGGGATCTTGAAATGTTTAAAACATATCTTTCAGATAATACAAGCCTTACAAGCTTCATACAAAACAATACAGAATGTCCTATATAAAAATGTAATTTAGAATTATGTATATATATAGTTTCATACAGATCCAACAACTTCTAATTTAGTAATTTGGCTTTTTCAGTGTGTACGTTGTCTAGTGCAAAAAGTCGTTCAGAGGAGTATAAAGTATATAAAACTGGACTGTAATAGTGATTTTTTTCATATATATATATATATATATATATATATATATATATATATATATAGGTCCAGAACCTACCTGGGATCATTGGGTGCAAGTCGGAATACACCCTAGAGGGGGCTATATATATATATATATATATATATATATATATATATATATATATATATCCCAAACACACAAATATCCCATGATGCATCTGCAAACACCAAACACTGCTGTATGGGGCTGGATTAGACACTGCAGCTGGCATCAGCAGACACTCCTGCCGAATTATCTGTGTATTTAGTGCTACAAATCAGAGAGAGAGAGAGAGAGAAAGTGGGTCACTAAATCTATGGAGACTAAGAGACTCACTGATGTGAAACAAAAAATAGATAGAGATAGAGAGAAACTGGGAGTGATGGAGGGAGAGAGAGAAAGGAGGAAAGAAAATGACTGAAATAAAATCTGAAACAAAGGAAAGTGATAGAATGAGGAGGGAAAGGGAAGGGAGAGGGATAAATAGAGACTGGGCAATCTGCAATGCACTGTGTTCTGACACCTTTCTATAAAAGCCAGCATGTTTTTCAGTTGCTTTTCTCCAGGATCAGATCAGACAGGGTAGCTATCAGTCTCCATGTGCACCAGTGAGCTTTGGGCACCCATGTCCTTGTAACTGGTTCACCAGTTGTCCTTCCTTGGACCATGTTTGTTAGGTTATACTCACCAGCAACACTCCACAGGACCTGCCATTTTCAAGATGCTGACTCTTTTGTCTAGTCATCACAATTTGGTTCTTGTTTAAGTTGCTCAGATCCCTGCATTCGCCCATTTTTCCTGCTTCCAACACAACTTCAGGAACAGATTTTTTTGAGGTTTGATTTGAATACAAAATGAGTTGGAGAGCCATAGGGCAGATCTTGGTGAAGGCTGGAGGGAGGGACAGAAAGCTGCCAGGCTAAGGAAGACCTAAGAGTACGAGTGTGTTTGTAATGATGGAGAAGAACAGACAGGTATGAAGGAGCAATGTTATTTAGAGCTTTGTTAATGAGAAGAAGTATTTTGAATTGAATCTTGTATTTTATGGGAAGCCAATGAACCACTGGTGTATGGGACCTACACAATATTTTATTGTTATGTTAGTTTGATTGTGTGCAAGAGAGAGAGAGAGAGGGGGGGGGGGGATTTGTTCTCACTGTGTTCTTCCTTTGTGTCTTTAATCTCTCTAACAGACTACCATTCTCTGAAGAGCAAGTCACATGACTCCAAACAATACACACACACACACACACATACACACACACACACACACAGCAGCCTGATCATTCTCACTCAGTTTTAAGTATTGTTTAGGGTGACCAGACGTCCTCTTTTACCCAGACATGTCCTCTTGTTTAGACTTGTTAAAGTTTAGACTTTAACAAATGTCCGGGCAGAATTTCACAGACGTCCGGGATTTTGTTTTTCTAGAGCTTACATAGAACTTCGAGAAGCGTTTCGTTCACAAACTAGTCCCGCCCTCCCCTACTCCGTTCGGTTCGCTTGAGAGAAAAGGGGGAGTGGTGAAGTAGCCTAAAATCTTCGGATTGCACGGTCTGACTGTAGAGCTACCGTTATTGGTCGATAACCTTCTCTGTAAACATTCAATTGGTCAGTTTGCACATCAGTAGTCGTACACCCCCCCCACCGGAGACGTGTCCTCTTTTTAACAATCTCAAATCTGGTCACCCTAGTATTGTTGTCAGAAGATTTTAGATGATTTCACTTGATAAGATTTTTTTTCATGAATTTCAATATTCTCACCACTCTCCTTCACTCCATCTTTTTTCAGTGCATTGACTTCCATTCATTCTTAATAAATGAAATTAGCTTTGGCTGCTTAAATACATAAACCCAGCTATAGTTTTAAAGCAACACTATGTATGATTTGGGTTTTTTGCTCCTGGGGCTCCCCCTAGTGTAATTTATTTTTACAGCACTGTACTCAAATCTATAGGGAAAGAATAGGAAGGGGGTGTGGTTTCTCAACAGGGGCCCTCCACAAGTTACATAGTGCAGTTTCTGTAGTTCAGAACTGAGAATACTGAGAAAGAGCTGTGAGAAATTTAAGGTAAAAATATTACATAGTGTTCCCTTAACTGCTGTTTTGTTATTCTTTCATCCCTGTGTCCATCCCTCACTTCATCCCACTGTTTATCAGCTAGGAGACTGTCCACAGCCTCTTTTTATCTCTCTCTTAAAAGGACGAAGAGGTAGAAGCCCTTGGGGGGAGGGGGGATGTTTAGAGACCCTCAGTTCCTCCACAATGCTGCAGAAGCACCATCAATTCAAACAGAACTACAGAACTACAAACAAGGGGCAAAATAAAAGAAAATAAGAGAGAAAAGATGAGAATGCCCCACCCTTCCAGCATCCAAACATAAAATTCATTATTCTCCGCATTCTCCTTCCTTCTCTCTCTCTCTCTCTCTCTCTCTCTCTCTCTCTCTCTCTCAGCCCAGCAGCCTGTCCTTTATCTGAATCAGTGCTGAGTGGTGCAGAGTTAATTTCTGTATTAAAAGCTCTCTTGTTTGAGGTTTCTCTGAGCCACAAAGAGAGTGTTCTGTCAGTGGGGGGCACAGCGAGCAGCCTGAGGTTTATTTATTCTCCTTTTCAGAAAGGACACGCGGGTGTATGTTTACTGAATAAACATCAATGAGACTCTACACCTATTTCCAAAGCAGCTGGTGGCAACTTGATTCAGAAAAAGGAAACCTCTTTGTGTTTCAACATTCGCAAAATACAAGAGGTTCACTGTCCAAATCACAGCAGGTTATTTCTGACTAGGCACACAATATTCTGATTTGGTTCTCAAAGAAAACCACAGAAAACATTTGAGTAACGTGCCTGAAGTGTATCTCTTATATGGTAAACAAAAACGAAAAATATATCACAGCAGAAAACCTATAAGTTATAGCAAGATATGGTTAAAGTATGTATTGTTCTTGCATTATTTTACATAAATGACAGATAAATCTGATGTGAAGAATTAAATTGCTTTGTTTTCCCAGAATGAACCATAGATCGTCCCCAGTTTAGGGAGTGGGTGTAAGTGTATCCACGTATAAAATGAATAAACAAATGAATGATTTGATGTAGCACATTTTTAGAGCACTGATGGACTGCACCAATTGTTCAGTACAGCACTCTGGTAATTGGATCCCAAAGACACAGCACCCCATTTTTGGCCACACCAACACCCAGAGCCATGCAAGCTTTCTTTGGAGGTCTTGCATCCAAGTACTGGTCACATGCTATGGTTTAATGGGGAATCTCTGATACATCCAGGCCTTTAGGTGTCAGTAAAATGGCTGTTATGGCTGCAGGCTCATGTAAAGGTGACGTTTACAATTTTTATCAAAAAACTTTCATTCATTCATTGTCTGCAACTGCTTATCCAATTTAGAGTCACAGTGGGTCCGGTGCCAGTCCTTCACAGTGTGACACACACTCAAACATTCACTCACACGCTCACACCTATGGACACTTTTTTGAGTCGCAAATCCACCTACCAACGTGTGTTTTTAGACCGTGGGAAGAAACTGGAGCACTCGGAGGAAACCCACGCGGACACGGGGAAAACACACCAAACTCCTCACAGACAGTCACCCGGAGTGGGAATTGAACCCACAACCTCCAGGTCCCTGCAGCTGTGTGACTGCAACACCATGTCACCCTAATCAGAAAACATTCATTCATTCATTCATTCATTATCTGTAACCGCTTATCCAGTTCAGGGTCGCGGTGGGTCCAGAGCCTACCTGCAATCATTGGGGGCAGGCGGGAATACACCCTGGAGGGGGCGCCAGTCCTTCACAGGGCAACACAGACACACACACACACACATTCACTCACACACTCACACCTACGGACACTTTTGAGTCGCCAATCCACCTACCAACGTGTGTTTTTGGACTGTGGGAGGAAACCGGAACACCCGGAGGAAACCCACGCGGACATGGGGAGAACACACCAATTCCTCACAGACAGTCACCCGGAGTGGGAATCGAACCCACAACCTCCAGGTCCCTGCAGCTGTGTGACTGCAACACTACCTGCTGCAACACCATGTCACCCTAATCAGAAAACAATTTTTATATTGGATTTTTATTATGGATGCTTCCTCACCATTTGCCAGTTCTCTAGTCAGTTTACATGCTAGAAACTGGTCTAATGTGTCCATGAAGTCCTAGTGTCTAAACAGTTTGAGTAACAAATGAGTTTCTGTGGTAATTCAGTGAATAAAAACGTACAGACAAGTTCAACTTCAGCCACATACAAACAAAAGTTGTTTTTTCCCCTCAGACAATTCCACCTAAAAAGATGCAGCGTTTCTGAACATTAACAAACCAGATAACAGCTGACGTTCATTTACTCCAGTGAAAAAAATAAAATCATGACATTACAAGCAAAATTACAAGCAAAGCCCCCATCACGCTGCTTTTACATCACCTGAGCCATTTCCTAAAAAGCACTTCTTGAGAATTGGAATTTAATAAAAGTCTCTCCAAATGCAACCGTTGCACAATTACTGTCCACAAAAATCTGCATGATTCTCTTTAGTGTTCTGCAGATGACTTCAAAAGAATGCCTGAGAGAATAATATTTTAATGAGACTTTATCCTGCGCTAATTATTCATTGCCAAGTGCAGCTCTCAAAAAGTTTATTTTATCTATTAGTATTGACAATGCCTTCTCTTTTGAATATTCCATAGGGAAAATGTACAGCATAAAAGTGATTGAGGGCACAAAGACAGTTTAAAAATGCTTGCAAGCATCCTCAGAGAAAACTTTTGCTAAGCATCTTGTGATTTCAACAGCAAGCAATCTGAACTACAGATGCACAAACTGTCAGTGCTGCTGAATGGTGCTGAATTACTAACTAAAAGAATACAAAAGACTGTTTGACTGATTTTCATAAAATTTGGGCTCATCTGAAGAAATGTGTTAACAGTTAAGGTGCCAGTATTCAAATACATTATTCGGGTATCTGTTACGACTGAATTCTGTGAAGTCATTCAGGAAACATCATCATCGTTTTATTTTTGCCTGATCCATTTCAGCTTAGCAATGACATAAGGGTGAGCAAAAATGCCCAGAGATCTCTATTGCCCACTGCTTCCACCAGCTCTTTCAGGGGGATCCCCAGGAAGTCCCAGGCCAGCAGGAAGATTACTCCAGCGTGTCCTAGGTGTCCCCTGGCAATTCAGTAAGAAGCTGAAACTGGGCTTTATTTACATGGATTTTGCAAAATACTGGGAGACTGCATTCCCTCCCTGGAAAAAAGAGGTGGGGGAACACTGCACAGCCCTTCACTCACAGACTGACATACCATTTATTTATAGCCCATGTTGTATTTTTTAAATGCAAACAGACTTTATCAATGCTTAATTATGAAAACTGTGAAACATCATGTAGTTTACACGTGAACATATTTCTGTTTCAAATTTTCAGTTATTAATTTTTTAATCAAGTAGTTTCAAAACCTACATTTTTTAAATTATTTTGTGTCTGACTTACATTATTAATTATGAAGCACTTTGTAGCTTTGTCTTAGAAAAGTGCTATACAAATAAAGATTACTTATTAGTAATTTTTTTGAGGTCATCTGGCATATTACCTATTGCTGCTTCACGTACCACCAGTGGTTCATGTACCACAGTTTGAGAACCACTGTCCTATATCAATCAATTAGAGCTTCACATAGCACCCTCTTCACATAGCACCCACTCTCTTCCGATCTACAGCCACAAATTTGTATAGATCCTACACATTTGTCACATTTGTATAGATCCTACATTTAACCACTAAGGTTGCTGTGGTGGTTTATGACCCGATTAGCAACCAGCTACATCTAGCAACGTTTACATCATATCCTAAACCTACCCACTAAGGTTGCTTTGGACATTCATGATCTGATCAGCAACTAGCTGCCCTTAACAACTAAGGTTACTTATGGAGCCTAGCCCATGAGTACCATAACTACCCATGGCATCACTAGCTCTCCACACTGGTCATCTGGTAGGCAGCTCCCCTCATCTTTGTTTTGCTGAATTAAGCCCATGACACCTTCAGAAGGCTCAATGGTGAAGTCTGGTTTCCCAGACCCACCCCTCTCCAAGCTAGCTTTACAGCTTTGCCATTCCCTTAACTGTCCAAACTGGCCTCCCTAGTGTCTAATGCCCAATTTATGCTTCTGCGTCAACCCTATGCTGTAGGCTACGCATCGACACAAACTTTGCGCTGTTGCCTGTGCCACATTGTTTATGCCAAACTGAAGAAGTACAGAAACATGAACCTCTCCTCAACACACAGAGATGCAGACAGCAGCACATTCATAGCTAAATATTTCCTCAGACATGATGTGGACTTCAGGGACAAATGAAAATTTTGAAAGGGAAAATGCAGAGGTCTCCGGGAAAAAAACAACTCAATGAGAAGCGATACCACGCGGGAAAAACGTGCTGAATTTGTATTACTTACTTCCTGGCTTTCTTCTTCTGGCATCAAAATTAAGAGAGGAGACCAGTAAGGATTTAAAGATAGTTTATTATGTCTTATGTTCAAAAATGAAATCTGAATAGTTCTGGAATGAAGTCTGAATTATGAACTGAGAGGCAGACAACTATATACCGCATTATACAACCTTACATACGGGTTGATCAAACTCTACTAGAACAGAAACATGATCTGAAACAGGTTGAGCTGTCATAACACATCCTGGAGCACTGTTGTAAAACAGGACTATTCTAGCCATAAATAAGTGAGGTCACTGTCATAAAACTGACTGTGCTTGTCTAACAGACAGAGCTTATCAAATAAGGTCTAGTTAGGGAGTGTGACCCTACAAACTGTTTTAAATGTTAAGAGATACACAGATAGTGGCTGCCATCATATCCTCACTGCAAATGTTCCAACATCTATTGTAAAGCTTTCCCAGGTAAGACTGACAAAGTCCTGATTTAGAACTTTAATTTCTGAAGAAACACTGTTTTTAACCTTTAGAACGAGTTCCATGTGTTTGAACTGTGTGAGAATAAAAGGCCATTGCTCAGAGGATAAAGCAGGAGGAAATGCACGTAATATGCTTCAACATTTCCATTAACAAATGATGAATGGATCTGCTGACTGAGGAGGCCACAGAAGGTTGTCTCTGTGTTTAAAACCATCCTTGAATTTGTTTAGGACTCCTTTGAGGATATGGGTCCAGGCTGTATTTAAACATAAAAATATACATGTAGTAACAAAGGCCATAAGTAACTCATAAAACCTTGTTTGTTTTCCCCATTTCCCAGTGTAGTCCAGGCTCTGTGCATTGCTCATAGTACAGTCTGATCATGAAAGGTATTATTAGAAACCCCGTTCCCTCCAAAATTACACTTCTGCTGCAGTATCAGTTACTGCTCTTCTGGGAAAGCTTAATACAGATGTTGGAACATTGCCGTGAAGACATGATGGGAGCCACATACACGCTAGTTTTCAGTCCAGTCCAGTGCTAGGGGGTTTTATACTCCTCTAGCCCAGCGGCATCATTAGACCTCTTTTAGAAGAGCACCTGTCCTTTTAATATAACAGACAGTGTTTCTGCTGTCATAACCCAACAAAGTTAGCCTTAGTCAAGTGACTAACTCGTAAAATGCATAATGTTAGTTCCAGAAGCTGCCACATTCCCTGAGAAAGATAAAGCAGACACCTCTTCCTTTTTTGATGCAGCGAAACATATGAGACAAAATGCAATCCCCAGTGTAGGTGGTTAATAGATGTTTCAGCTACCCAGAAGCCATTTGTTAAAAAATGTATTCTATTTAAATATCGTATTTGATACATGTTACAGTGTATTGCCAGGGTTAAAAGCTAATATCAGTTTGTCTATTTCAATCAGTCAACCTTTATTTAAACTCTGGGTGGCCCTCATTTACAATGTAGCTGAGTTGATACAGAATATGGGACTGATAAGTTAAAGGAGAAAAACAAGTTGGCATGGTGGTGCAGCAGGTAGTGTCGCAGTCACACAGCTCCAGGGACCTGGAGGTTGTGGGTTCGATTCCCACTCTGGGTGACTGTCTGTGAGGAGTTGGTGTGTTCTCCCCTTGTCTGTATGGTTTCCTCCAGGTGCTCCGGTTTTCTTCCACAGTCCAAAAACACACGTTGGTGAGTGGATTGGCGACTCAAGAGTGTCCGTGTGTGTTGCCCTGTGAGGGACATGCACCCCCTCCATGGTGTATTCCTGCCTTGTGCCCAATGATTCCAGGTGAACTGGATAAGCGGTTACAGATAATGAATGAATGAAAGAAACAGAAAACAATATAAAATAAATTAAAATTTGAAAATAGTTTCAAAACAACATAAATAAAATGTTGTTCATTTATATCTTCCCCTCAGCCATCCTTTCATAAATCCCTAGTCATGACTCTGCTCTAGCCAATGTTTGGCATTAGGCACAGTGAAAAAAATGGTATTTTCTTCAAAGCAACCCAACCTATCCATGCTTTTCTATAGAAATATACAGTGCACATCAGAATGTTAGCTACAAAGGTTGTCTACAAAATTTTGGACATATAGTGTATATATGTAGTATACACACCCCCAACCCCATGCACACACACACACACTTCCACTTATGATCTACAACAACAGCTGGAACATCTGGTTTCTATTCAAGCTAATGCCATGTAATGAATAATGTTAAAGCAATTACAGCACTCATCAAATCATTACAGGAAGTGAAGTGCCGATATTGTGTATAAAGTGACAAAATTACCCTCCCCCTCCCTCGCTCCTCCAGCATTGCCTGTCTACTTCCTGTTCTCCAACACTTTAACACTCCGCCCCATGGTGTAGGCTGCTAGATTAAAACTGTAAATTACATTCAATCCAAAAAGAAGTGAGACATTTCACGATCCCCCATATGACATGAGAAAAAAGTCACCTCAAGCTGTGTGTAAAAGATGGGAGAAAACATGTCTGACCTCATGACCTTTAGAGCATGCAAATGAGGAAAACTGGGAAAAGATTGGTTCAAAATTGTCTCAAAACTCTTGCACTGACTCGATTTTATGTTTTTTCTAAAATTAATTTAGATTTTAGCATGTGTTCTATGTATTTGTCATAATATCATTTCTCTTCTTTATCTATAGTCTTATTTGATTCCTTATCTTGTAAATTAAATGTTCTGAAATAAACATCATGATCATACTAATTTCTGCTAGCACTTCTATGAGATATACAGGGTGAGATGTGTCCCCTGTTTAAGGGCATGTCTGCCTTGTTCTTCAAGTTTGGAGTTGCCAGAGTTTCACAGTCTTTGGGGAGGCCTCTGCAATTAATTATGTAACAATGTCATTAATTTTGTAAATATGTAATTACATCTAAACAGTGTACTAAAGTAATAATAATACCTCTAGATTACAAAGAGTTAATTGCTCTTTTGCTCTAATATTTGGCATCACTCACTCTCCTTATTTTTTTTTCATTCCCTCTCTCATTTTTTTTTCTTTTTTTCCCTCTACTAATTCTCTCTAAGGCCTTGTCTATCAAGCAATTTCAAAACCCTCTTAAAGCAAAGGACGTTGTGTCTTCTCATGTTTTATTCACGACAGGAGACATCGCCCCAGAACACCGTGGCTAAGCCCCACAGAGAAACGAAAGAAAGAAGAGAGAGGGAAGACACAGAGAACTCTTCAAACTGCAAAATTCAGAGTCCAACCTTCCCTCATGAAGCTGTTCAAAGGCCTGGGCTTGTCAAGGAGAGTCAGAAACAAGTTGCAAAAGTAAATGCACTATGGTAATAAAAGGTAATCAAAAGTGCATCACAAAAAAGCAACGCTAACAATAATGCATGCTGCGTCAGAGTACTTCAGGTCAAATGAAGAGTGCAGCCCAGAAGCTTCTTGTTATATTTTCCGTTCTTAGCTTTTAAGGAAACTCAGTTCTAACAGCACACAAATGAATTAAATAAAAAAAATTGTAGACATGCAAAAGTTTGATCAAACTACGCTTTTGGGAAAATAAGTGCACATCCTGCTCCTCATGGACCACCCCTGAAGAGTTCAGATCCGCTACGTTTTTGTGAAGTAACCTTAGTAACATTCTTTCAAAATGCAAGGCGCTAATAGGAAGACTGTCTCTCTTCTTTTGCTGCACTAACACCTGCCACACACACATTATTGAGGTCAGGTTCTGTTGTTCTGTTGTTGTGTATTTCTAGATCGCCACCACCCCTCCAGCCGCCCCATCACTCCAGGGATCTTCTCCATGCCACAACAGGGGTTTTCACTGTGTCTACTTTAAGCCTGCGCCCTATATTCAGATATGCTCAAAATGCACCCCCACCCCACAACCAATATACTGAAGTACAAATTAAAATATTTCACTGATTAATCTTTACAACAAAGCTGACTAGCCAAACAACATGCTGCCTAGCCAATCAGAAGCAATCAGTAGCAAAAGATTCCTGCACATTCTGTATGTCTGAGTCAATGTAAGTTTGGAAATTTCAGCACTGGAAACAGGTCTAACGCGTTTACAAAGCAGTCAGTAAATGACTAAATGATGAGGATATTCCTCTATTGCTACTCCATAGACAGATCATATTGATCGGATCATAGTTACTTAAGGTGGAACTGTGGCCAAATTCCAGAGAGCGCTAACTGCAAAATATTTAACCAATATATAACTAAAAATTCTACCAAATTAAACAACTCAAGTAAAAACTACAAAGTTAAACTTCAGCCACCTACAAACAACAGCCGTTGACCCACTATAAAAGAAGTGGCGTGTCTGAGCATACACACGTTATGATTACTTTATTAGACTTTTATACTAATAATACTAATGATATTATCAAACGTAATCTCACATGGTAGTAAATTCTCTGCCCATTTGGTCTCTCAGCCATGGCTTCATGCTACTATGAAACCCTCAAGCTACAGCGCCGTGCCCCTCCATGGCATTTTTACTGTTGCATGCGTGACACACTTTTTGCTGTGGGTCAGTTTACAGTGTTTATCCCTTTACAGCAACTCTAACACAAAAATCATAGAGAAGACGTTAATTGTATAATGTGTGATCAACTTTTCCTTGTGTAACTTGTGTCACATGTCTAGGTCCAGGTGTGTTGTTTTAATTTGTTTTGAGTTTATCTTGAGTCTGGTTTGTCTCTCTTGTGAAGAGCTGTCCTTTCTAAGTCTTGTCTTGGTCTTTCTTGTTTTAGGTATCTAGAGTTTTAGTTCTTGTATCTTTCTTTGTTAAGTTTGGTTCTGTGTTCCTTTGTAGTCTTCCAAGATAACCTTCAGTTTCCCTTGTGTTTAGTCGCTATCTTGTTCCTTCCATTGTGTAATGGAGTCTTAGTCTTCTATAGTTACTTTGTATTTCAACTCCTTAGTTCTTTAGTAAAGTTCCCTTAAGTCTGTAAACCATTTAGTCCTCTGTCACTCCACCTCTAGCTTGTTCTTAGTATATCTCTTTAGCATTTATTACTTTTGTCTGTCTCTACCCGAAGTAAAGTATGTTTGCTTGCTTTGTTTAATCTGTCTCCTGTTTTGTATTGTCCACATGTATGTTTCGTAACTGTGAAGTTTAGTACTTACTCTATACTGTGTCTGTTCTAGGATATAGCCTTATGTCTACCCTTGTTATTGCATTGGTTCATATTATTTTGTGTTTATCTTTCCTGGTCTGTGTATTTACCTGTGTTAACTATAAATACTGCATCTTTGCAATTACTTCAATCTCCTTTGTTCCTTGCACCACACACATATTGTGACAGTATTTTGACATGCTTCTGAATTCATCTGCTGAAACAATGCAGTCATTTTTGGCACTCAATTTTAAACTGTGAGCTGGATAGAGTGTTATACATACTGCAGGACAGATCATTTGTGGGAGGAGTCCATGTGTAGTGTACATTTCAATCATTTTTCAGCTGGGGGAGTTTTTCCTTGCCACTGTCGCCCCTGGCTTGCTCACTTGAGGGTTTTACATTTGTCTTTACATTTCATGTCAAATCTTGTCTTACTGGAATTCTGTGAAGCTGCTTTGTGACAACATCAGTTGTGAAAAGCGCTATATAAATAAATTTGATTTGATTTGATTTGATTTGATTTTCAACACAACTCCACCCTCAGACCGGAGACGAAAATATTCATATCCCTCTACCTGAGCTTGTTAAGCTTATATACAGCTGCTTCTCTTTGTTTGGAGACGTGCACAGTTGAATATTGGTGTCCACACTGCTGAAGTTTGAAATTAGAACTGGTTTCTACAACTTTTGGATATCTAGTGGCCCCTGGGTATTGATGTTTTGACTGGAGACTGTCCGAGAGCTTTGTTAGCCTCTGTTTCTCCACGGAAAACAAATGCAGATCAGTGTGGTCATTCAGACAAAGCCAAATTCACACTGAGCCACAAAAGCTGAGCTACGACACACAGCCTTTGGTGGCTTTTTATTCAAATATTGTGATTTCTTTCATGCTCCTCCCTCACAGATAATCCAAGCTTATGAATAAACCCTGCCGAGGGAACTAATCCTGCTCTGCTACAGTATGTGAGGAATCAAAAACCTATGGAGCGTGAACACAGATGAGATGAGATCAAAATGAGATATGAAATGAGGTTTCAGCGTTATTTGATCATGTGTCCATCTTCATGAAACTGAATTGGATTTTGATTTGCTGAGAATTAATGAGAATTAATAAGGTCCCTAGTTTCCTCTGAAATTAGATCGCCTATATCTGAAGCTTGCTCTTAAAATCACTGTTCAAAATAAAGGTGTGGAATCAGTGCAGCTAAAACATGGAAGTGCAATGAGATATAATACAACTTGTCATCAAATGTCTGTGGGCAGATTTACTCATGCAGTATTTCTCCTGAATTCATGGCCAGCCCTGTTGTCCATTTCTTCTATAACCTCCATTCTCCCAGGAAGACTAGATGTTGGAACATTCCTGTGAGGATTTAAGTAGATAGTAAGTAAGAACATTTTTATTTATAAAGCACTCTGAAAACAACTTTCGTTGACCAAGGTGTTGTACATTAAGGTAAGCATTCACGAGACAACAACGGCTAGGATTATAAAACAAAATAAATACTAAAATTGAAATCACAGTAGAGAGTAAGAAGAACAGAATAAATATAAATACTAATAAGCAAATTAATATATAAGATATAAAAAACACAAACATAAAAATCCTCACTATTCAAATGCAAGCTTGAAACAGTATGCTTTCAGACTTGATTTAAAAACAGTGATAGAAGGTGCCTGATGAAATAAAGGGAGATAGCATGTTCCATATTCTTGGAGGATAAACTGAAAATGCACAGTCACCTCTAACCTTTAAACAAGCCCTAGGAACAGCTAACAAATTATGTGTGGGTACACTGCGTGGTAGGAGTATTCAGCATACAACAAAGATATGGTGGTGCTTGACCATGAAGTGATTTAAAAACAAATAAAACCACCTTGAACTGTATCTTAACAGGAAGCCAATGTAGTGAGGCCGAGACTGGAGTAATATGGTCTCTTTTTTTGTTACTAGTCAGTAACCTTGCTGCTGCATTCTGGACTACCTGTAACAGCAGTAAATTCTCAAAGAAATGAATGCATTTATAAGTTTTACCATGTAAGAACAACAGAGAAAAGGCTTAATTTTAGCAAAGTTTCTGAGCTGGAAGAAGCCATTCCTTACCACATAATTGATTTGCTTATCAAATTTGAGGTCTAGGTCAAAAATAATACCTAGATTCCTCACAGATGTTTTGACACATGAAGATAAATAACCAAGATTGTTAGAGACACTGCTAATGTTATGAGGACCACCAATGATGATAACTTCAGACTTGCCTGAAGGAAACTGTCAACCATCCACCTCTTAATATCCTCAAGAAAACTGCTGAGAGAAATTAAAGAACCATTGTCATTTGGTCTCATAGGAAGGTAGAGCTGTATGTCACCAGCATATATGTGAAAGCTGACATTATGTTTCTGAATAATCTGACCTAACAGTCAACCCCACCAACTTTTCTAGGTGACTAATAAGTATGTCATGGTCATCCAAATCAAAAGCACAGCAACGATCCAATAGCATGAGAATGGCACAATTTCCTTCATCAACAGTGAGTAGCAAGTCGTTTGTCACCTTCAAGAGGGCTGATTCAGTGCTGTGGATAGCCTTAAAACCAGATTGAAAAATCTTGAAAATACCATGCCTGTTTAAAATAGGTAAAAGTTGAGAGTATACAACCTTTTCCAACAATTTAGCTAAAAATGGCAATTTGGAAATTCACCTATAATTACTAAACACTGTAGCATCAGATTATGCTTTTTCAGCAGATGTGTAACTACAGCATTGCTTAAAACAGGTCAGAACAGTACTCGTGACTAGGGAACTATTGATCATGCTTATATATATCAAATGCTTTCTAAACAGTTGTGGGGGCATAACATCAAGCAGAGAGGTTGTTGGCTTTGTTTTCTCCACTAAATCTGATAATTCAGAGATAGAAACAGCCCCAAACCCTTTAAACACAACTGGATAAACTAGACCAAAGGAAGTTTTGCCAGACCTAATAGTTTCAGTTTTTTCAGCAACAAATCAATGTTTTGATTAGTTTTTATTTTGATCTGATTAGTCCAGCTAAAGTTTTCCTATTGGTCCATCAATGGGCCGTCAAAACAGGGTCTTAAATGGACAACTGCAAAAAGACATTCGCACACGCAGCAGCGAAGGTGAATGTATAGATTATTCCACCACATTCAAAAACTCCCACTGTCACATTTGGAACCTGAGAAATGTTTGCTCATGCTCAAATTTATTACAATTTTTTTACAAATTATGTTACATTTGTGAGTATTGTTTTACAAACTCAAAATCTTTTTGACCCTTTTTAGACCCCATAGAGATTGACATGTTGATCGCAATCGACTGGTTGGCAACCACTGAAGTATGGGGAAAAATATGGAATTTTTAGGAAAATATTATGGAATCACTCTGTAACTTGCAGTTGTAAAACAAACACTTGCATCAGAATAAATCTGCTAATTCCTTGGAGAGCTGTTGCATAAAACAGATTGACATGAATCATGGGTCCACCTTGTATCACTTTCGTCAACAAAACTTCTCACTAACAAACACAGCAACACATGAAGAAAGGGAAACAATGTAATTACTTACTAGTCCCCTAAGAAGAAATCATCTGTCTTGTGTCATGCCCCTATCAGCCCCCTCCACTGAGTAAAGTCAATATTAATACTTGTACACCAGTGAGTTATGTGCCATAAAGCATTATGAGGTTCTCGCGAGAGTTCTCTACCCTATGATTCTCAAGATTTTAGAGAAGCAGCTCCTGAGAATTGGAGAGGCACTATTCTTATTACAGGTATGAGGAGCATCAGACATTTCAAAGCTATAATTTTAAGGTACAAATACTACAGTGTTCCTTTAAATATGTTCCAAAGGTTTTAGACGGAGTTCTATGAATCCAGTGTTAAATGTTGAGTCAGTTTATAGGTTGTTTTCAGTCAGTGATTCCAATGGCGCGCAAGATCCTGATGGAGGGCAGGAGGCGAAATACAGAATGGAGGAGATGGAGTAGAGGAGCATGTACTGTACTATAATGAACAGAAGGTATTCATATACTTTATGACCCATATATACAAAATGAACCAACAGGAGGGCAACACATCTGTACTCCCTTCGAGTTAATGACCGACCTCATGTCGTGTGACACTGATGGAAGATTGGCTGCTGGAGTTTCCTGCCCACCTGCCTTGACACTAGATATCTGCTCTCCATTCCCAGTATCTGCTACACTCTGTACCTTCACACCATAACTGTGGCCCCTGACGTCACCACCTCCTGGATCTTTGATGGGACTGATCCAGCACAGAACTCTTTACTAAAGACCTAGATTATCTATACAGATTCCAATGCTGCATCTACCTGCAGATTTAAATTAAAACTCTATTGTTTATATTTTGTTTGCTCCAGCTTCACAGGAGTTTTTTTGCCACTGTCTCTTTGGCTTGATCAGTGTTAATAACATATGTTTTTTAATTTTCAATGTCTGTAAAGTTGCTTTGTGCCACAATCAGGTTGTTAAAAGCACTATACAAATAAATTTGACTTGGTTTGATTTGAGCACGCTGGCGCAGCAGGTAGTGTCACAGTCACACAGCTCCAGGGACCTGGAGGTTGTGGGTTCGATTCCCGCTCCAGGTGACTGTCTGTGAGGAGTTGGTGTGTTCTCCCCGTGTCCGCGTGGGTTTCCTCCGGGTGCTCCGGTTTCCTCCCACAGTCCAAAAACACAGGTAGGTGGATTGACGACTCAAAAAGTGTCCGTAGGTGTGAGTGAATATGTGTGTGTGTCTGTGTTGCCCTGTGAAAGACTGGCGCCCCCTCCAGGGTGTATTCCCGCCTTGCACCCAATGATTCCAGGTAGGCTCTGGACCCACCACGACCCTGAATTGGATAAGCGGTTACAGATAATGAATGAATGAATGATTTGATTTGACATGTTTCCAATAGAGCTTCTAAAATTAAACAAACAAGAGACAACAGCAATTCCCCAGAATTGTAGAAAAGTATTTTAAGTTTTCAGTATATATCATAGAGAACTCTGGATTTCACACACTGTTAATGTCCATATTGGCACCTGTTGCACCATTTAAGGTGGAATGGGAAACTGGCAAATTAATATCTGACTAAAGCCTCATGTGGTTGTGAGATGTGAATATTGTGTTTTGCACAGTTGTGTTGGTTCTGAGACTGTGCACTGGTGATTAAAACATGTGCACTGACTGTGCACTGGAGAGTAAAACATCTACAAGAAACACAACTAAATTCGAACAGGAATTCCTTCTGAGTAGGAAGCTACCTTCAGTCTTGTCCTGACTGTAGGCAGCAGTTTGCAAGCCATTTCTGCTACCATTTTTCAGTCAACCGTATATGATGCAAAACATGGGTTTAATGAGAGTGTGGAACAAAGCTCCCTATGTATAAACTCACTTCATGCCCTCCATCTGCAGTCTACACAGTGATATGAACTCATTTGCAAACAACCTACATTTTACTTACACTTATTTAAGCATACATATATTCCAGTTCAATATTAATTGTCTTATAGATTTATAGAATCAGAAGTCTGGTCCAGGGAATCTTCTGTGTAGAAGGTGGCTGTACACACCAACTACTTCATTACCCCTCTGGCCTACTCTTGGCACTGGGTATGGTGACTTTAGACTCATGTGCTTAATGAGTGTGTCCACAATGGCTCGCCATAATATCACCTTTAAAAATGGTATCTACAAATTTCTGGACATACAGAGAATTATGTAGTTTCATGCTTTAAAGGAATACTAGGTAATCTTTGATATTATTGCACTTGAAATGTGCAGAGTGTAATTCACTTTTACAGCACTGTCCTGAAATCAAGGGGGAGGGAGTGGGGGGTGTGATTTCCTACCATCTGCCCAAAGTTACATAGTGGAGTTCCTGCACAACACTATTATTCCCCATTACTGCTCAGTGAAGCATCACAATGATTTTGAAGCCATCATTTTAAGGTGGGTGGCACAGTGGTGCACCAATTTTAAGGTAGTGTCACAGTCAGACAGCTCCAGGGACCCGCTCTGTGAGGAGTTGGGTGTGTTCTCCCCGCGTGCTCGTGGGTTTCCTCTGGGTGCTCCGGTTGCCTCCCATGGTCCAAAAAAAAAAAACAGGTTGGTAGCTGGTATCCTCCAGGGTGTGTACCTGCCTTGCACCCAGAGATTCCAGGTAGGCTCCAGACCCACTATAAGCCTGAATTGGATAAGCAGTTGCAGACAATGAATGATTGAATTTTAAGGTTAAAAATACCACCTAGTGTTTCTTTAAAGACCAAATACAAACAAAATAAAGTTTTAGACTGAGTTTAAGCCCCAATCTTTTCCTGTCTTTAGTCTTCTCTGAAATAGATGCTGATTGCTCTGAACAGGCATTTTACAAATGATTTGCTTCCTCGTTAGTTCTCCAAACTTTGCAGCTAATGGGCCCTTTCGCTTTGGCCGAACACAATGTCTCCGAGGTCTCTCACTGGTCGGAAGCATTGGATTTTTAGAACACTCTGTGGCACTCACGTGGATGCTCCACTGTCTCCTCTCTTTATGATGATAAATGACCTGCAGGCGAACAGTGGACCAAAACCAGGCCAAAGTCCTGCCACTGCATTTCCAGCAAATCCACAAATAAACATTAAAATCAGACACTATTAAGCCCTGCTCCTGCACAGAGGTTTACACAGCCCTGCTCAAACAGTATTCAGTTAATGATCTCATTCTCTAATTGGAGCAAATTTTAAAATGGCATTCTCTTGTATATTTACATTAATATTCTGAGTTTCATTGAGAGTAAATTAAATGAAAGACAAATAAATGTCATAACCTGCCCTACCAATTGTAAAAATTGAAAAGCCTCTTCACATATTCTTTTGAAATGTTTCAGACCCATGGCTCTTTGAAAGATGTGGAGAAATTGTGTGGAAGGTGCAGATTATAAATTTTAATGCATAACACCATTTTGTTATTAAGAAGAGTCTAAAAGGCTACTTTTTCAGCTGTATTCATTCATTCATTGTCTTTAAAAACCAGCATGAAAAAGAACCTTGATAAAATTTTGATTATGATCCTGCAAACAAAATTAAAAATCATGATAAAGTACTTTTGCCATATCACCCACCCCTAGTCTATTCTACAAAGCACATGGTGTAGTTGCCAACCAGTGATCCTGACACTTGATAGGATTCCATTAGCTATAGTGACCATATAAATCTAGATCCCATGGCTGCCAGTATTCTCCTGAAATATGAATTATGACCACTCCTAAATACTGAGGGTATATCAGGCGTTTTCATCACGTTTTCATCATGTTACAGCACTAATATTTTCTAAAGCGGACAGAGCAGCACATACACATACATTGCATCTTTTACTTGACTGTCAGAGGAACATTAATGTTTAACTAATGTTAACTTTGATACCCCTATTGAAAATGTAACATGAGTTTTATTCGAAATCAAATAATGTATAAAGAGCATGTGACCTAAAGGAGTAAGGCGTTGTGCAGTGCTACAGTTGTAAAGATTCAGACCAGGCTCTGGACTCATCATGACCCTGAACTGGATAAGCGGTTAACCTTTTAACACTCCACTATTTTTTTTTTCATTTTCCGCCTGATAATACATACCCAAATCTTGAGGCAATGAAAAAAACTAGAGTCAATTATATGAGGTAATGTTCCTGAAATTCCTGAAAAGACCCCAACCTCTCCATAAGAAAAAATATTAATTTTATTGCAGAAAAATATTTCCTATCTCAGCTTAAGGGCAACATTTTACATTTGACCTTGCTTGACAAACTAATCTCATGCACCTCTCCAAATGGCTTTTTACCCTCATCAAACAGGAAAAAAGTTCTGACTCACCTCGATTTATTCTGATATTTATTCTTGTTTCTAACCCAGTGCTCTTCCCCTTTAAAGCCAGATGCGTTGGGAGGTGGGAACTTTCCTCAATTGGCTGTAGAGAGAGATAAAATAATAAATTTTATTTATTTATTTATTTTTGTATTTTGAACTGTTTTTTTTTTTTTTTTGCAAGTACTCTTTACAGAGACATGAGGATTGCTAACGTGTTGAGTGATGGAAAGATTCATACATGGCCTTGTTTGGAAGGGGTCAACCTATGTAAGCACTGGTATTCTTTCTGTATGTGTGAATCGCTTGTGGGCTCTTCAGGCTTCGTGGCACCCCAGTCTTGTTTTTTTTTTTTTACCAAATTCTTCTGGTTTCAATTCAGTAGACATACATTTAGAGTATTGATTTACATTATCGCCTTATCTGTGTCCCAAAAATCTGCCCATTCGACTGATGTGTAATTTGTACACAGTATGTAAACAACTTATAAGAACTGCTGTGGACAGTATCATGCATTAGCACGATCCAACTATCTCCCTGTGATGGTGTATCGTGGACAAATCCGTATCCTTCGCAATCTGATATCGTCATATCACACAGCCCTAGCATAGACTGATACAAATTATGCAGCCCAAACGTTTTCTTTGTCCATGGTCCCTGTTTTCTTTGTTCCTTTTAAAAAAAGACCCCCCCCCACACATTCAAAAGTAAATGGAAGTCTGTGTTGCTATTTTAGGGAACTACTTGTGTTTTGGAGGTGTTTGGCTCCAACAAAAATGAGTTAAATTACAAATACTGTTTTTGAATTACTGCCGATAATAAATCCAGTCTGTTGAAGGTTTCCCCCCACAGTCCAAAACAACACACATTGGTAGGTGGATTGGCTTCTCAAAATTTTTTTATATGTGTGAGTTTGTGAGTGAATGTGTGAGTGTGTGTTAGGGGTGGGCGATTGTGAATAAAAACTGAATGCAATAATGTGGAGGTGCCAACATCTAATATTTTGTTCAGAATAGAACACAAATCACAGATCAAAAGTTTAAACTGAGAGAATGTATCATTTTAAGGGGAAAATATGTTGTTTCAAAATTTCATGGCATCAACAAATCCCAAAAAAGTTGGGACAAGGCCATTTTTTTTACCACTGTGTGGCATCCCCCCTTCTTCTTACAACACTCAGACGTCTGGGGACAGAGGAGACCAGTTTCTCAAGTTTAGGAATAGGAATGCTCTCCCATTCATGTCTAATACAGGCCTCTAACTGTTCAATCGTCTTGGGCCTTCTTTGTCGCACCTCCCTCTTTATGATGCACCAAGTGTTCTCTATAGGTGAAAGATCTGGACTGCAGGCTGGCCATTTCAGTACCCGGATCCTTCTCCTACGTAGCCATGATGTTGTGATTGCTGCAGAATGTGGTCTGGCATTATCTTGTTGAAAAATGCAGGGTCTTCCCTGAAAGAGATGACGTCTAGAACCTGAACATAGCTCTCTGCATTAATGGTGCTTTTCCAGACATGCAAGCTGCCCATACCACAAGCACTCATGCAACCCCATAACATCAGTGATGCAGGCTTCTGAATGGAGTGTTGATAACAACTAGGGTTATCATTGTCCTCTCTGGTCCTGATGACATAGCGTCCCAGTGTTCCATAAAGAACTTCAAATCGTAACTCATCTGACCACAGAACAGTCTTCCATTTTGCCACACTCTATTTAAAAAGACCCCTGGCCCAGTGCAAACATCTGAGCTTGTGGAGCTTGCTTAGAAATGGCTTCCTCTTTGCACTGTAGAGTTTCAGCTGGCAATGGCGGATGGCACGGTGGATTGTGTTCACTGACAAAGCTATCTGGAAGTATTCCTGAGCCCATTCTGTTATTTCCTTGACAGTGGCATTCCTGTTTGAGGTGCAGTGACGTTTAAGGGCCCGGAGATCATGAGCATCCAGTAGAGTTTTATGGCCTTGACCCTTACCCACAGCAATTGTTCGAGATTCTCTGAATCTTTTGATGATGTTATGCACGGTTAATGATGATAACTTAAAAGTCTTTGCTATTTTACGCTGGGTAACACCATTCTGGTATTGCTGCACTATCTTTCTGCGCAACAATGGTAGAATTGGTGATCCTCTTACCATCTTGGCTTCAGAGAGACACTGACACTCTGAGAAGTTCTTTTTATACCCAATCATGTTGTCAATTGACCTAATTAGTGTTAATTGGTCTTCCAGCTGTTCGTTATATGCTCAAATTCCTTTTTCCAGCCACTTATTGCTTATTTGTTGGCACTGTGAAATTTTGAATCAACATATTTTCCTTTAAAATGTTACATTTACTCAGATTAAACTTTTGATCTGTCATCTATGTTCTATTACGAATAAAATATTGACATTTGCCATCTCCACATCATTGCATTCAGTTTTTATTCACAATTTGTTTAGTGTCCCAACTTTTTTGGAATCCAGTTTGTACTTTGCCAAGAGTCTTTTGCTTCCTGCTTGTGTTCATATCTTTACTGGTTAGTGTATTCTTTGGGGTTTTTTTTGGGTTTTTTTTTTTAAGGTAAAGCTTTAAATATTAAATATATTCTATTCAAATTAATATTGGAGTGGTTTCTATAAACGTATCATGAAAGACCACTTGCGTATGCACACACACATACTTTAATTTAGCAGTCAAACATTTTCCCACAACGGGGTGCATCATTGAAAGAAAGACTAAAAAAATCTACTTAATTCTACTCCATTTTGGCTGCTCCATCATGATAAACACAGATAGGTTACACACTGATATTCTACAGATCATCAGAATTTTTATAATGAAATCCATGCATTCCATGAAATCCATTTAGGTCCAAAATCTCCAGGCATACGGTAATCTTAACTATCTGAGAGAATAAATCTCTTGGCTGGAGTTGAGAAAGCAGGACTAGTAAATGCTCCTTGGAGATAACCCAAACACTATCACATTTTCATGCACATGCACAGAGACAATTTTACACAGATTCCTCTGCCTCAGCGTTAAAAAGACTCCATTCATTTTCTGGGATCAATTTTATTACCTGATTAGAGCCATGAGTCAAGTTTGAGAACTGAACCAAAGTCATTAATAGGCTTCAGCTAAGCAAACTAATAACCACCAACAACTATGGAGGAGAAATTACACAAATGCCTTTTTTCCTTCCTCCGTTTAAAGCAGTTTATGTTTCAGTCGGTCATAACAGTGACCAAAAAAATCACTTTTAACTCTCAGAAGTCACAGTATCTCCCACACATAGCTCACTGAGACAAGTGGAGACTCTCCATCTAAAAAACAGATTGCAAACAAAGTGTCTTCTTTCCATGAAATGTCTACTACAAGCCTGTTAGAGCAGCATTTAAGATGGAAACTCAGCCTCGTGGCCAATATAAACCCAACGCTGAATGGGATTTTTCCAAATATTTCAAATTTTGTTCAAACTAGCAACAGTTGCTATGGAGGAACAAATTGCCCTCCTTCGCCAGCCCTCTTCCTTTTCCTCTCATTTCATTTCCCACAGTGTCTCAGTCCACTCTTTAATTTCCTTCCCATTTGCTTCTCTTTGGTTGTTTTTCCAACTCTGTCCCTCTTTTCTCTCCTTCTTCTCTCTTCCCCATCTCTCTCTCTTTTCTGGTCTTTGTTTGCATCTCTCTCACATCTCTGTAGCCCATACTCCCCCTTTTTTCTCCTCCATCTCTCCTTTTTTCCTGTTTTTTTTTCACACTACCTCTATCTTTTTCACACACTTTCTCCAGGTTTTCATTCCCTTCCTATTTGCTTCTCTCAAATCCTCCCTCTCATTTTATTTCCTCTCTATCTCCCTCTTCTATTTCTAAATAAATTCTCTCTCTCTGTTACCCTTCTACCTCTGTATTTCTCACTACTCTGTGGCCGTTTTTCTCTTCTCTCTCTCCCTTTTTTACACTCCCTCTATCTCCTTTCACACTACCTCTCACCACCCTTTTTCAATCCTTTTGCATTTGCTGCCTTCTCTTTCTCCCTCTCTCCTACTTGCACATTCTTCTCCTTCACATCACTCTCTCTAGTCCACCCTTTCTCAACCCCCCCCCCCTTTCTCTCTCTCTTTCACTTTCCCTCTTTCTCCTTCTCTGTGTGCTGAAAGCTGAGTGACCCATGGCTGCAGGAGCATTAATCACTGCCCATTGGCTCGAGGCTGAGCATCACAACTAACAGACACAGGGAGCTAATTTAACACACACACACACACACACACACACACCATGTGTACAAAAAAAACCTGCAAACACCTCTACTCGTCTGGCTGTGTGCCAACAGGTAACGATATAAAAACACTGGCGCTGAAATTCAGCTGGACATTTAGCCGCAGTTCGATTCCAAGTCACTTCATGAAGAATTTAAAACCCTGAAGCAGCTGACAGTTGGCTGAAAACCCAATTCCCAACCTGTGAACCAAAGGTGAAACCCAATCTCCAGCTAATCAAGCAAATCTGAAGCTGCATGGACCCTGGAATGGGGGTCTGTATTCATTTAGATATGCAGGATATGTGGAACAGAATGTAGTATATCACAAACATAGCATAAAGAAGCATTTAGGCTTCCTCACTCATTTAGTCTGTATATTATTATAGGTTACGGTGCCAAAATATGACATCTGAAATCAGGGTCATTAAAGGAACACTAGGTAATATTTTTACACTGAAATTACAGCCTCTAAATCACTATGATGCTTCACAGACCTGTAACATGGAGACCAGAACTTTGTTTCATTGTTACTCTGGGCTCAGCACTGCAGAGACTGCGCTTTGATATTTTAGGAAGAGTGTAGGAAACCACACCCACACCCTTGCCCTCTCCCTCGCTTGATTTCCAGACAGTGCTGCAAAAATGTATTAAACTCTGCAAATGTAGGGGGAGCTCAGGTGCACAAATTAAAAAATATATATTTTACATAGTTTCCCACTTAATACAGTGTATGTCCTTTTGCTGCAGTAGCAGCCTCTTGTATTGTGGGAAGACATCTAGAATACCTTCACTCCTGATACTGCAGTTCCACTGCTTCTCCAACTCACATCTGGGGGGCTTTATACCCCTCTAGCTTACACTTGGCATTGGGCCTGATGATCTTAACTGATCTGAACTTCACAAAACACTGGTTTGATGGACTGAAAATGATATACTGGGAATGAGTGTACTGTTTACACATATCCTGTTCACATCATGGTTACATCCAGTTACCGTTTACAGCACAAATATACTTTAAACTGCAGCAGTGTCTCTCTCCCTCAGCACCCCCCCCACCCCCCCGTTCTTATAGTTTTGTATGGTCTTGTATTATCATATTGTATTGTATGTATATTGTTTTGTATTTCTTTAGCCATGTCTTCTGCACTTTACTGTGTGTGCACTGTTTTAAGTTTGCACTAGCTTTGCACTAGCTGCACTTTAATATTGTGTATTGTTTTATGTAGCACCTTGGTCCTGGAGGAACGCTATTTCGTTTCACTGTGTACTGTAAACACTGTATACTGCTGAAATGACAATAAACTTCTTGAACGTCAACTTGAACAATTGTAAATCAGCTGAATTCACTGTGTGTGTGTGTGTGTGTGTGTTTATGTGTGTCTCAGGACTTTTGATAAATAGCACAGCTGTCACAGATGTGACAGAGCCTACACCTCAGTGTATTCAACAGGGAGCAGCAGGGTCACATATGAATGTGTGTGTGCGTGTGTGAAAGAGAAAAGATGTGGAAAGTGACACAACTCACAGGAGACACACAGCCGCCCATGCGTATGTGCAGGAGATGAAAGATGGTAAGAGAATGTTTTTGATCTGTGTGTGTGTACAAATATAGAATGTAAAGTAATAAACCTGAGACAGAAAGTAATAAAATCCAAACATGTTTTTAGTAGAGAGTAATGAGATCTTTCTTTGCTGACAGTATGAGTACATGACCACAAATAATGCCTGATACTCTTATTTAAGTTTATTCATAGCTTTATAGAGTATAGTTTTTAATAATTCCTTATGCTGGAAATTAACACCTTCACCAGGTGGGGCTTCTGCAGCCTGTGTTTAGACAACAGATATATATCTGTTGCCCCTTAAAGGAGTAATCAGTTTTTATTACCATCATAGTGAAGCCAACAATATTTATGAGAGTGATTATTTACTTACACATTTTCTATAAACTTCAACACACAAGTCAAAGACTCAAACTGCTTTATGTATATTTTTGTGCACCACAGCAGGCTCCCATACTCTCTTTAGCACAAAATCTCCAGTATATCCAGCAGCTGGTTGCTTGTTTCTATAAGAAAATGTACTAAAAATAAATATCTATATAAACAAAAAAATACATATAAAAGTGGGATTAAGGTGAAAATTATTTTTATTCTGAATTATACATTTATTCTTATTATTCTGATTCTTCTTTTTTTTTTTAAATCAACAGTGTCTTAGTGTCTTTATGTTGTAGGTATAGACTTTTTTCCAGACTAGTGTTTTTTGTTTTGTTTTGTTTTTTTACACTTTCCTTGCATCAGTTTCAGAAAGATTCTAAAACATTAAATACATTTAAAAGAATGTCCCCTTTATTAAAATAAACACCTTGGATCCTAAACCTTATATAAGTATTTGTCAGGGACTCACGGAGGGCGGACTGATGGAGGCGGACGCACACGCTAAAACACATACTTTATTAACAAAACAAAGAAACGTAACCGAAAGCTAACACACAGGGAGCTAACAGAGACAGACACAGGGAGGTAAGCTGACTAAACTAAAATACAAAGACCTAGACAGACTAAACCTAAAACGGAGAACTAAAGCAAACAGGAAAGACAGACAGACTAAAGACCTTGACAGAGATACTTAACAGAGACCTAGACAGGGATGTTTCACAAAGACCTAGAAAGCTAAGTAAACACAGAGCTAAAGCTAAACCTAAACACAGAGCTAAATATAACACAGAGGGCTAGAGAAAACACAATAGACAGACTTAATAACATGACACAGAAAATGACTGAGACAGACAGACCAGACTGGGTAACATGACACTGCAACAATGGAAAAGAGACCAACATGACTTGGGGAGTGACATGAATGACCGACAAACAGGAACTAGACAAGGGAACTTAAATACATGACACAGACAAGACACACCTGAGACAGATAACGAGGAGGACAGACAAGGAGGCGGGACAAGGGCGGAGACATGGACAACAAACAAACAGAGCCATGTGCTAAGTGAGCACATGGCAGGGACAACAGACAAGACAGAACAAGGACGTGACAGATGCCCCCCCCTCCCCCCCCGAACGCGCAACTCCCGGGGCGCGTACACCTAAACCCCCCAGGAGCTGGCACAGGAGAGGGCACAGAAAACAAGACAACGAACCAACGGGTGACAAGACTCAGGACAAGATGGGAACAGACACAGAAGCTGGGGACAAGACAGGACCGGATATAGGAGACGGGACTAGAGACTGGAATGGACTAGACAGGACGGGAGTGGAAACACAAGACGTGACAGGAGACTGGGGTTGCACATTGGACAGGAACTGAGACAAGACTGGGGACTGAACAGGTTTAGGAACAAGGGACATGACTGAGGACAGGACAGAACCAGAGACAGAAGATCATGTGACAGAACCAGAGACAGAAGATCAAGGTCATGTGACAAGACAGGGTGTTGAACATTGGGCTGGATACTGGACGGGGATAGAGACTGGACAGGCATAGACAATGGAGACAAGACTGGGACAGAACGGCACTAGAGACAGAAGGCTGGACAGAAGAAGGTGACAGAATAGGGGACCGGAAGGGAGACAAGACAAGTGACTGAACACTGGATGGATACCGGGACTGGACATGAGGCAGGACAGGTGACAGGACTGGGTGCTGGGAATGGACAGGACAGAGGGTTGAAATGGAGACTGGACTGGAGACAAGACAGGAGAAGAGACAGGTGATAAGACAGTAGACTGAAAAGGGGACTGGACTAGATTAACAGGGGACTGGACAGGACTTGGCAGGGGAACAGGGACCAAGACGTTTACAGGGACTGACACGAACACAGTGACAGGAACAGAGACAAAGGCAGACACAGGTACAGGGATGAGGACAGAGACAGGAACCAGGACAGGAACAGACAGGGGAATCAAAACAACTGGGGGATGCCCAGGACTGGCAAATGTCCGAAGTCCCTGGGGCCAACCTACTGACACAACCTGATCACGGAGACAGGAGCGGCCAAGGAAGCCGCCTTCACGGAGACAGGAGCGGCCGAGGAAAGCCGCCTTCACGGAGACAGGAGCGGCCGAGGAAAGCCGCCTTCACGGGGACAGGAGCGGCCGAGGAAAGCCGTCTTCACGGGGACAGGAGCGGCCGAGGAAGCCACCTTCACTGGGACAGGAGCGGCCGAGGAAGCCGCCTTCACTGGGACAGGAGCGGCCGAGGAAGCCGCCTTCACTGGGACAGGAGCGGCCGAGGAAGCCGCCTTCACTGGGACAGGAGCGGCCGAGGAAGCCGCCTTCACTGGGACAGGAGCGGCCGAGGAAGCCGCCTTCACTGGGACAGGAGCGGCCGAGGAAGCCGCCTTCACTGGGACAGGAGCGGCCGAGGAAGCCGCCTTCACTGGGACAGGAGCGGCCGAGGAAGCCGCCATCTTGGGGACAAGAGCGGCGGGTGCCGCCTTCACAGAGACCTCCAGACGTGCCAAGAGGCTTGCAAGCTTCTTCTGGAGGTCAGGAGAGATTGCAGCGTCGTCCTTGGGAGCAGGAGGCCCTGCGACGACGTCCTGTACTGGAGCTGTTAAGGGTTTAGGGGGTCTGATGGGCGCACTCTTAAGGGATTTCTTTAACCATGGATCCCCCAGAGGCGCCTGTTAGCCTCACCTCCCTTGTCCTGAGGTTGGAGGCTAACAGCCCCCACCCTTAACCCCCCCAAAAAAATTTCCCCGGACCTGAGGGGGTAATCCACCAGACTGGGTAACATGACACTGCAACAATGGAAAACAGACCAACATGACTTGGGGAGTGAAACGAATGACGAACAAACAGGAACTAGACAAGGGAACTTAAATACATGACACAGACAAGACACACCTGAGACAGATAACGAGGAGGACGGACAAGGAGGTGGGACAAAGGCGGGACAAGGGTGGAGATATGGACAACAAACAAACAGAGCCATGTGCTAAGTGAGCACATGGCAGGGACAACAGACAAGACAGAACAAGGGCGTGACAGTATTTTTCAAGGGTGAGGTTTAGTCACAGTTACTCTCTGGCGCTGGGAACTGAGAACGCAATGCTGTCCATGGAAGGTGGAGAGAAATTTGCACTGAGTATGAAAAGTCCTAAGTCTTGTCTCCAGTGAGCTGAGCGACCGGATCAAACTCTGACCTGATTGGACACATCCCTGCTGACCGACTGTATTCGTAATTAGAGTCAGCTGACCTGTCATACAGCTCTCAGCTATAGCTACACTAGAAAATAATTATATCTTGGCAAGTGAAATCATCTTTAGTCAGTGTATCGGTTAGATATACAAATATCTAATGTTATTAGAACGTAGAACGTTAATGTAATAAAGTGTTTTGTGTGTGTGTGTAGGTCATATAAAAATATCCTTAAAAAATAGTTTGAGAATGGCAAGCCCGAGTTTATTTGTCACTGCCTTCGTTGAGTTCTTTCAAGGTAAAAGCTCTGCTCAGTCATCTCTTAGGGATAATATTGTATCTAAAAATACATGTGATTTTTGCTTTAAATTATTTGAAAATGGTTATTTTTATGTAAATGACTGGGTATTATAGGGTATTAATACTTAATTATCAGGGTCTTTTTTTATTCATTCATTCATTATCTGTAACCGCTTATCCAGTTCAGGGTCGCGGTTGGTCCAGAGCCTACCTGGAATCATTGGGCACTAGGCAGGAACACACCCTGGAGGGGACGTCAGTCCTTCACAGGGCAACACACACTCACGGACATGTTTGAGTCACCAATCCACCTACCAAGGTGTGTTTTTGGACTATGGGAGGAAACCCACGCGGACACAGGGAGAACACACCAACTCCTCACAGACAGTCACCCGGAGCAAGAATTGAACCCACAACCTCCAAGTCCCTGGAGCTGTGTGACTGCGCCACTGCCTGCTGCGCCACTGCGCCCTGGTCTTTTTTTTAATAACACACATTTACCATAAAATGACAAAAGTGTGGGTGAACATTTGAAATTTGCATTGCATTTATAGGTTACTCATTCAACCTATTGCTGGATTTTTTTTTGCTGGATCATTTGACCTATTTTCAGGAACAATATTTCATATTAACAAATATATTTTCCAATAGAAAAGACATATATAAAAGACACCAAATAAAATTACTTACAACAGGTGAAAATGTCCAGATAAACATAGGTAATCATGGTATCCTTACAACAATCTCAAAATGACCAAATATTAGATGTTTTTACTATTTCATCATTTCATTCTAGTGAGGTTTAAACCTTCCTCTTGGAATATGAGGGCATTCAGCTACTGCTTGTTAAGTGAATGTTTTGAAAAGGTGAAGCAACTGAGATATAAATCTCTCTTTTGCAAGAATATCAGAGTTATGTTATAATGTCAGACCTGACACTTGTAACATGAGGCTGAATAAACTCTTACTAAGCTAAGGCTGAATAGCATTTAGCTGCATTCAAACAAACATGATTGTCCACATATTTAGGGCCCTACAACAGTCAGATGAAGTTCTACTACAATAACATGTGCCCTTCAGCTGAAGTAAAGGAAATAAATAGCAAAACCTTTTCTGCAGTAACAGTCTCTACTCTTCTAGAACTGCTCCATATAAGATGTGGGAACATTTCTGTGAGAATCGGATAGCGTCTTGCCTCATAAACAATAGCGGTAGGTCAGGTAGTAATGATGGATTATTAATTCTGACAATCCTGCTCATTCCCAAGGTACTGGACAGTGCTCCATAATTTCAGAGAATAATGGAGGTAGTCTTTATATCCCTCTAGCTCACATTTAGCATTGACCATGGTGACAACAGGCCCATCTGCAGCTGCTTAAGAGAGGACCATCTCATTTCTTGCTTGTTGACCTTGTGTGCTGTGACAGCAGAGGTGTATTGGAATAAGTGGGTTTATGTGCATCATTATTAAAGGTTTATGTGGGCGTTTTGTAGAGAATTATGAACAATGGTCCACAGTACAGCTGGATAAGAGTGTTTTGCAGATTTCTGCTACATCTCTGAACGCTTCCAGTCAAGCAGATCTCAGCACCTGCAGGGACTGGGAACACCTGACAAGCTTCTCTCTCCAACTCTCTCTGTTGTTTTTCTCTGTGCTATAATTAAGTTATCAGCACCAGCAGAGAGAACATTGTCACTGTCCTCTGAGAGAGCATGCCTTTAGAAAAGAGTTACGTTAATGATCAGCTTAAATCAGTTTCCCCCCCAAATCCAGTGTGCTGAAAAACTGATAACATCCACAACCATTTTAAAGGGCACTTCTAATACGCTCCTCTGTTCCTCTCTCATTCAGGGGTCCAATTCTTGATCAGTAGCATTTCTTTGTTTAAACTATACTGTGACTGTTCTGCTATTATCTCAGCAGGGATAATACACATTACTATAAAGCATTACTATAATACACACAGTACTGAAACATCTTATTAAGCACTAACTCAGTGATTACATTCCTAGATATACTCACATGCAAAAAGTCATGGTATAACATTATGTCAATTGATAATGAAGTTGCATTACCTTAGAGGACAACTTGTTTAAGTTGTAAGGTTTCTTCTTGGTATAGAGGCTGAAACACCGGCCAGTGCTTAATTGTCATGACCACCCGTGTGTCTAGAATTGTCCATGTGAGCAGACAAACAAATCTGGAGGAAATCACATCCACATTCAATGCAGTAGGCCCCATATTTATATAACAAAGGTCAGCGCAGCATTCTTTATCTTCCAAATGATATGGAAAGGTTCCCAAGCCGAGGTAACAATATTTATAAATTAACGCTACTTAATGAATGTACACACTGCTAGTGCGTTAATTTTTTTCATGCAAATTTATCGTATTACTGTTACTATCACGCCCCCTCCAGGGTGTGAGGGGGCTCTGGACTGATCGCAACCTTGAAATGGATAAGCGGTTACAGACAGTGAATGAATGAATGTTACTATCATATTATTATTCAAATTAAAATATCATGAAAAGTACTCTGAAATGTTATAATAAAGTAAAAAGGATGGTTTTCTCTAGCCAGTTTGTCGTGCATACCATTCTATATTTATTTGTTTTATCTCCCTTCCCAAACACCCCTCCCAAAACAAAACAGGAAGAACAAGCATTTTCACTTGCGGTTAATCGTGATTAATCACACAATGTTCTTGTGATTAATGTGATTAATTATTTTAATCAAATGACACCACTAATTCAAACACATGCTTGTAATGCCTCAGCAGGGCTTTTTTCATATACTCTAAATGCTAAACTCCTCTTATGTGAGTTAATAATATCTGCTCCATCACTTGGAGCTGAGGATGAAATAAATCCGACACATTCCATGAGAATGAAATCTAGTTACCACTGCAGGCCACAATAACCTCATAAAGCACAGGAACTGATCAGAGACAGAGTTACGCTTCTAATTCAGTCACTTTTTATGTGTGTTTGTGTGTGTGTGTGTGTGTGTGTGTGTGTGTGTGTGTTTGTTTTCACTTTACATCATCTTTAGAGCCATCAGCCTCACAATATATCTATCTCAAATAAAAAAAGACAACCCATTAATGAGTGAATTCAGCTTGACAATTTGACAATACAAATCCTGTTTGTATTGTTTTGAATAATTGCATGAGCAGCTACACATGACCCTAAGACTTACTATGCTCAATGCAAGCTGTGGGCTAGAGGAGTATATATCCTGCACCATTTTAAAATACCTAAAACTCTTAATAGCATGCTCCTTAAAGGCACTATTCATGATTTTAATCCAATATACTTTTTAAAACAGTCAGTGAATCGATGGCAGAGGAATAGCATCTGGGGGCATTTGGATTTTGTCAAGATCATTTGAAGTTTGAAAATTAGGAAAATAGATGAGAATGTTGTTTTATTCATGCTACATAGGTTGGTAATACTGACTTATATTTGCTGCTACAGTTACATTACGTAAGAAGAAAGTGTCTCCAAATACTGGAGACTGCTAACTGTGTGAATGTAAATACAGGCTGAAATACTACAAAAATTAGCAACTTCAGTTTCAGATGAGTTTTTGTGATCATTTAAACAGTGAATAAAAAGACAAATTAAATTCAACCACAACTCAACTCACAAAATTCAACTACAGTTGGGTTCTTACTCAAAGATATGTTTACACCTTAAAATATGCAATGTTTCTGGGGTGGTATGGTTGGGGTAGTTGTCCAAAATCATCGATCTCACCTTTAAAGAATAAAAAGTAAGAGTAGAATGTAGAATCTCTATAGAGATTGAAAACTACACTCCACATAATATTAAGGGTTTTATACCCATTGAATATACTTTCCTATAACGTGTCTAATATGTTTAAGCTGAGAACTATTCAGGATCCTTAATTTATAAATATGAAGGAAAGTCAGTGCCACACTGAGACTTTAAGAGTGTAAATAACTTGTGAATTCTGGGAGGTTTGTGTTCTCTGGTCTACAACAGAGTTCTCAATACAGAACACTTCTCTGAAGGACAAAAAAGAGCAAATTGCCGTTACCGAAGTAATTTATTTCTTACTTTTTTCCAAAAAAAGTAAAGTAAAGTAAAGTAAAGTGAGATACTGAGAGAGGAGAAACAGAGTAAAGTGGAAAGAAAGGAAAGATTTAAAGCAAACAACCGCCTCTAGCTGAATCTCTAGCTTTCCTTCCAATTACTCTCAAAGAATCTGTCTTTTGTTAAAAATTTGACACTTCCCACGATGCAGCTGAAATTGTGTAGTATGAAGCTATAACAGCTCCAACAGAAGAGTTTCTCTCTTTTTGTTTTGTGTCATGAGTGATCCTGCTGTTCTTCACAGCCTGTAGAGTAGAGGCAGATTTTGTGGCAGGATTTAAAAGTCTACGGCAAGATACTTTTGTCTGCTGTTCACCTTTGACACATCCCGGAACGACAGAGAGATGAGTGCCAGAATCGACTCAGAGAACACTCGCATAAAAGTGTGGAGAGAGAGAAGTGCAGCATGTTTTGGGTGGTGTTTAGGGCTGTAAATCAAGGCTGTATTTGTATTATTTGTACAAATAACTTTCAAAGATTTTTTTATGTGTAATGTATGATTGTAAATCAGAAGTTAAACATTCTCTTACTCTTATGGTAACATTTGTTTAGTAGTAAAATGGCAATTGTGACAAAATGACAAAAATGACAAAAATCATCAAACCAATAGGTGTTAACAACACTCATGTGGACAAAAACATACAGGACAGAATTCATGACTTGGATAACATTTACTGGATCACTCTGTCTTCAAGAAATACCATGTAATATTTTGACCTTAAAAGTAAAGCTTCAAAATTATTATGATGATCTAATAAGGACAATATAGTATGTCATTGCTACTCTGGGGTCAGCACTGCAGAAACTGCATTATGTAGCTTTTTGAGGAGGGTAGGAACACCCCTGCACCATACTGATTTCAGTACTGTACTGTAAAAATGAATTAGACTGAGGGAGCCCCAGGAGAAAAAAATGCAAATCTTTCCTAGTGTTCCTTTAACTGATTTTCTAAATCAATGAGCACTGAAAACCCGCACATTTCCCTGTGTAACACACCACCTCTAGTGGAACACTGTTTTTAAATGAAAAAGAAAAATTATCTATATGATTGTGTGCAGGTCATGACACTGAAAACACATCAGCCATAATTTAACACACACACACATTTCACTTCATAACATGAGCTGACCATGCATTCATGCAACAGCAGTCAGTGAATTAATGAACATTAGTCCTAAGCTGCAAGTTCATTTCTTTTCTACCCTTCATCTTCATCAGACCTCATCATCATCATCACCTTTGCCACAATTACTCACAACTAGTAACACAAACAGGAAATGTCTAATGTTGTCATTCAATTGATTTCCAAATATACTTTTTGGGTAACATGTTGGGGCGGCACGGTGGCGCAGCAGGTAGTGTTGCAGTCACACAGCTCCAGGGGCCTGGAGGTTGTGGGTTCGATTCCTGCTCCGGGTGACTGTCTGTGAGGAGTTGGTGTGTTCTCCCCGTGTCCGCGTGGGTTTCCTCCGGATGCTCCGGTTTCCTCCCACAGTCCAAAAACACACGTTGCAGGTGGATTGGCGACTCGAAAGTGTCCGTAGGTGTGAATGTGTGTGTGTCTGTGTTGCCCTGTGAAGGACTGGCGTCCCCTCCAGGGTGTATTCCCGCCTTGCGCCCGATGATTCCAGGTAGGCTCTGGACCCCCCGCGACCCTAAATTGGATAAGCGGTTACAGATAATGGATGGATGGGTAACATGTTACTATTATTATTAATGTTGTTGTTGTTGTTATACCTACTACTAGTATTAGCCTACTATATCAGGCTAGTGAATAATGGATAATAACAGATAATAAAAAGGTTTCTTGAACCTTTAATACATATTTATGGATTCAAAGTTATGTATAGATTTATTAATATATAATACTTTATAATATATGTATATTACTTTATGGTCCAGTGGAGAGCAGGCAGCGTGTGCTCTAAAGCAGTGAATTAGCGCGTTTATGTAGGTCAGAGTATTTTTAGCTGCTCTCGCTGCAGAAATCATGATGTGTAATTTAATACCGTTTGATAGAATTCTGCAGAGATGCACATGGGTAATGTGTCTGGATGTGGCTCTATAATGAGTGTGGGGCACATTAAACGGAGCGGTTTGATTGGCCGGAGACACATAGGCGTGTTTGCTCCCACAGTTAAAGCTGAACCTGGCGGAGTAGCTCTCTTCAAATGAACGGGGAATGTACTGCCCTCTGGTGGACAATGACAGTTAAACTGCTGCTGAGAAATAAAGGAACCTGTACGGAATTATTGATCTGATTCAGATTTAAATGATTCTGTGAATCACGGAATCTTAAAATTGAACCCAAATAGATTCAGTACGATTCGACTCATTTACATGTAATTAATTTGCACATAAACAGCAAAATAAACAGCACACCAGTGCAAAACTAAAGAAGAAACCTTGAGAAGAACCAAGACTCCAAAAGGAACACATCTTCATCTGGTTGACACAAGAACCCATAAGAGATGGGCAGGAGTCAGCAAATCTTGAGGTGTGTTCAAAAGGTCAATTTTATATTTTGTGTTGCGGTATCACATGACATCACTCTAATGGTCTAATGTACCATAATGGTTAACTCTCTCTCTCTCTCTCTCTCTCTCTCTCTCTCTCTCTCTCTCTCTCTCTCTCTCTCTCTCTCTCTCCTTTAAGCTCTTTAGCTCTCTCATGCTGCAAATATGCAGCTTTTCTGGTACAGCATCAAAGTCTTGTAGCTCTTTTAGATGTTCCCCGGTGGTGCTGTATTTCTGTTTGCAGGTTGGATGGACAATCATCTTGCTTGCTCTTTCTCTCTCTCTCTCTCTCTCTCTCTCTCTCTCTCTCTCAGTCTCTCTCTCTCACTCACACACACAGAGAGAGAGAGAGAGAAAGGGAAAAAGGTACGGTAGGTGTACAATATTGGTCAATAAAGTTACAAAGAGTGTAAATGTACATTTAAATGTACCACAGTGGGTTTAAAGTCCAATTGTGTTCCCTGAAGGTACATTAAATCTCCAGGAGAGTTGAATATTTGTAATATTTCATTATAGAACTGTGTAATGTTAAAGAATAAAGCCCTGGAGGTATAATTGGGCACATGAAATCAACACAATTTTAAAATCAATTAAAATAAAAGAAAGGAATAGTAGTTAGTTCCCTAACTACTGGTACTGAATATGAAACATTGAGGGTACCACCACAGTGATGGCTTTTCTGACAGTGCATCATCTGAGTCTCAGAACATTCCCAGGTGGGAAAAATATCATGTGTGTCAACAAGCGGTCATTCTGCCTTCTCATTTACCTTCATTAAACAAGAGGTCAATCTTTATGTTCATCAGACCTTAGTTCATTTCATGTTTCAGATATTGTGAGTCTTCTCTATTTAGAAAATTTAAAAAAACCCAGATTTGCTTTATTGTAGACAGCATCTGCATAAAGACCCTGTTGCACCCTTTTTTAATCTAATGAGTAGTAAAAATGGGCCCAAATGACTGGTCTGGGTTTAACACGACTGGAGAGCTGTAATTACACACACACACGCTTAACCAGCTCAACAACAGCATCGTTTCCTGTATGTGTGTGTGTGTGTGTGAAGTAAAGAAATAGAAAAGCACAAACCACACATTTACATAGCCATTTGTGGTAGTCTCCAAAGCAAAACAGATGCGCCATGTCCATGTGTTTGTACGAAAATAGTGCATGTGCCTAAACACACAGGTTATGGGCCATGTCAAGTGATTAGTTCTGCATCAAAAATGCCACTCTTAACTCATTCCAAAGGTACTGCATGGGGCTCATGTGCAGCAGCTTCAGAGCATCCAATTTTATTCCATGATTTTTCTATGTGGACTATACAAACTGTGTGCGTCGTCAAAGGGTGAACTTTATATTAGCTGAATGTCCTCAAGATAAAGGGTGTCTACAAACTTCAAAAGTGTTCCACAATCATATATTATCAACCACTCGTAACTCTCTGTGATATGAAGCTGAATTCAGCTGCTTATTCAGGACCTTTTTGTTTGAAAAGTCCAATTCCACCTTAAATTATGCAGTGGCCACAGGTGCTAGAATGTAATTTCTTTGCCATTTAAAGTGGAACAGGAATTTCTGAGATATTGACAAAATATTAGTGATGTTCGAATTACAGGGACATAATGCAACGAGACCACATAGAGCTAATATAATACAATTGTCATCATAGTTATTAAAGGAGAAAACACTGATATTAGTGGGTTAATTTGGTCACTTGTGTCCACCACCTTGTCACTGATTCACAAGGCACTCATAGCACTTTGTTTAAAGTGTGCCCCTGATAAATCTCAGTTTCAAGTGGTACCTTGCTCTCCTCCTTGGCCCTACCACTCTCAAGAATTGAGACACACCTAGGCAAAATAAGGGGTAGGGCTAAGGAGTGAATTGGGATTTACCAATAATACATTAGATTTGTAGCTCCAGTGTGAAATAGAAAAAGCAGATGTCTCAGTTGATTGAGTACATTTAGGACAAAAGGAGAAAGTAGCCATCTATTTAAGTAATGAGTTGTTTGCAGATGATGTCACGTCACTGCGTGAACTGTCCTTAGAGCACTATGAGACACTTTAATAAACGTGTTTTTTGTACTGTTTCCTGTCACTCAATATAGTTTCAGCTGATAAATCACAAGAAACTTGTATCAAGTACCATGAGGGAGAAAAGTGCAAGAATCTGACTGAAAACAGCTTAAGAGGTCAGGATGAGAGCAGTTTCCTATTCAAAAGCTTCTTTTTCTAATTTAGTTGTATTTTTGTAAGTGGTGTTAAATATCTATCACCAGCATAGACACAGCACCAGCTAAAATGAGTAAAACACAATACTCACCTCTCAAAGCATCATTTTTAAATTCACCCTTCATCAAAAAGTATTATTTTAATTCACCAGTGTCCCGATCTACCTTAAATGGTGCAGCAGACAGCATGGACCTATCACACCATTTAAGGTGGGATGAAAAGGTATCTTGATTGTGCGGTCTGTGAGGTCAACCAGTCAGCTAAAAACAAGTTGCATGTCTCAATACTTTTGTGAACTTTCATTAGTGTCCTTGAGTTAGGGTGTCTGGAGAAGAATGCAGCTATATTATTGCCTTGATAGTCACTAATCTTATAGTTCAGTTAAAAAAAGTCTCCATACCATAAGCATAACCTCCAACATAATGTTGTTATGTATTAGTTTGTACGTTTCTCTTGCCTAAATTGACACAGCACAGGCTCCTCCATTCTGTTTTTCTTTTGTAGTCATTACCACGTAACTGAAATTAACCTATAATAAAAGAGACAGTACTATAACATGAGATGTTGGCAGGAGGCCACCGTCCATGTGCTGAAGATCAGCACATGGGCTGTCTGAAGCTTCTCCCAATGTCTAAACTCTTTGTTTTATTGTCCAGTTCACACTCCTCCTGTGCTATTGTTTGCTAAGGCTGTTCCTTATTTGCTGCTTGGCATTTAGCTGCCTAACTGATGCTAAATTTACTGATGCTAACAGCTGGGCATACTGACCAGTGGAGGATGTCTAGTGACCACTGATTCAGCATTTTCCTGCCTGCTTTCACTGCTCTGTTGACTAGGACTGTTGACTGAGGGAGCCTGTGGCTAATTGCTGCTAACAACGCTGCTAATATTAACTGATGAAGCCTGTTCCTAGCTAGTGCTGCTAACTGACTATTGGAGTCTGTCTTGCTGCTGCTGATTGGGAAGCTTCTTGCTTTCTTACTACTCTGTCAGCTGGGACTGTTGACCAAGGAGGACTTCATCTTCACTGGTAACTAAAGGCTGCTAACACAGTCACTGTTTCCCAGTTAATGATGCTAAAGGCTGGGCCTGCTGATCAGGTTTTTTTTTTTGTCAATGCTTCAGTGAGAGTTCTATTATCATGTAACATTGGCATACATAGAACACTGTGTGGGGATGAAACTAACTGTGGTATAATTACAGTTTGGGCAAATTTTTTTCTAATTTCAATTATTTTAGCATTGATCTGGGGCACATTAAATAAAGGAAAATGCTCCATTAAAGTTTCCCTTAAGTGTCTAACAGCTTTGCTCTGCTCAATTTTTTTTACCATTTAAAACTCCCTGAATTAGATGGCATCCAATTGAGCCCTGCATTCTTCCCACTGACAAACAGCCATTTAGAAAACAGAATGGGGAAATGACCATGGCCAGCTGTTTCACTTTTCTTTAGACAACAATGTGTCAGTGGCATTTATAAAATATGCAGGAGCTGGCCCTGAGGAAGTGCTTCAGATAAACAGAGGCGCTGGAAACAGCAGAACATTCACACTGTTCTCAGAGGAACTGGACTCAGAGGTAATGCAGAGGGAGAGGAAACGCTGAACTTACAATGAACAAAAGTTGTTGTGCTGAAGGTTTCAGTCACTCTGGGTTCCTCCTGAACTCTTATTCTTGCCAAGTGTGTGAGCAGTGTACACTACATGTCCAAAAAGTTTGTAGACACCCGTATAATGTGTGTATTTAGCTTTTTTAAGGTGCACCCTTAATCAGCAAATGTCAGTTTCTGACTTCTCATCTCTAAGGCTGAATATCATCAAATCCAAACAGCAATGTTAAAACATCTAGTGAAAATAGAAAAGGTCAGAATAAGTCCAAACCTGTAACTTTCTTTCCTTCTCCTCTTTGTTGTCTGCATTTCTATATCTCTCCACCCTTTTATTTTTCTCTCCCTCTCCGCTTTTAGTTCTCTCTCTCTGTCTCTCTCTCTCTCTATTTCCTTGTCATCATTCCTCTCCCAAAGTCTTCTTTATTCTCTCCCTCTTCTTTTCTTTCTCTCCTTCCATATACAGACTACATGCTGTATGCTCTACAATGGGTTCCAGCTGGTAAGCAGAAGAAACAGAGTACCATTATGTGATGGAGAGACATTTTACAAGACAATGGTGAGATAAGTGTGTGCGTGCATGTTCTGTCCTCAGTGAATGTTTTTTCTTTCTTTCTTTCTCTCTCTCTCTCTCTCTCTCTCTCTCTCTCTCTCTCTCTCTCTCTATCCTTGAAAAAGTGGATGCTGGACAGCCCTGACAGAACTGCAGTGCAAACACACACTCACTCTCTCGCTCTCTCACACACACTTCCTTACTGACTTCATCAACGGCTAAATACACCTCTCTTTCTCATCTTTGAATATCTCTCTATATCACCCCTTTTCACTCTTTCTCTACTGTCTCCCTTTCTCCTGCCTGTTCAAGCTGCCAAATACAGTCCTTAACCTCTGTCTCTCACTTTCTTTCACACCCACCTGTGAAAACAGTTCTCTGTATCACCCCCATCTCATTCTTTCTCTCCTGTCTCCCCGTATCTAGTCTCTTCAAGCTGACAAATACAGCTCCTGCTCCTCTCTCTATCTCTCCCTCTTTTTCTTACTTTCTCACGCTCACTTTTCCTGTCTCTCTCTTTCTCTCTCTCCTGTCACTATCAGCCACACCCATCTCTAAGACTCACTCTGATAGACTCAGTAGTTTATGCAATCACACAACAGATCAAATACTAAATATCTCTCTCTCTCTCTCTCTCACTCTCTCTCTCTCTCTCTCTCTCTCTCTCTCTCTCAGCCAAGGAGGCAGACTCACCTGTCACAAACAACTCACAAACACACTACTCAGCATTCAGTGTGAGTAAAGCTCCCTTTCCTCTCCACAGAGCAGCATTACAGCAGTATACATCCTCAAAACCGAGCCACAAGTAACATTGTATAACATTACTTTTTATATTACTGTACATTACATACCATGATACCGTGTTTATTTCTACAATGTCACATTAAAATATATAACTTAATGCTGTGATAACATATTTTATGTAACATTACTTTTTGCCACATTTGGTTACATTCTGTTAAAATCAGTGTATGCTAATAGAAAAATCTCAATCACTTCAAGTGCATGATATGGGCTTCTTACAGCAATACAGCTTCTAGGACTGTAAAGCTACACAGAAAATGTATCCCAGACATCTCACATACACTGCAGTGGCAACTTTATAGGATTAGCAAACAAATAATTGATCAAATATGTAAATATCATGTACCACAGCCTATTTTAATTGGTTACGCATTCAGAACACCAAGCCTGTTTACTTCATCTCAGAAAACACAAAGTCAAACACTGGCAGAAAGATAATATGTTGATAGGAAATTATTATTAATATATTTTCTCCTGGCTGTCTCTGAGAACTCTGAGAATAATGTTTTAGATAGAACCACACAAACCTTGTTTCTACACTTATATATTTAATCAGCTCTTCTGGCCATACATGTGCACAATTGCAGACTACAGTCTCTCTTTTGCTCTGCATACGTTGTTACCCTTTCACCCTGTTCTTTGATTTGTGATGGTGATGTGTTAGTGTGTGTTGCAATGGTACAAGTGTATCAGACACAGCAGTGCCGCTTGAGTTTTTAAAAAACACTCACGGTCCAGTCTATTGGACTACCTCTTTGTTCCACCTTGTAGATATAAAGTCAAAGACACTAGTTCATCTGCACAGTTTGTGTTGGTCGACTTCTAATCCTTCATCAGTGGATACAGGACGCTGTTGGCTGAAATTTTTGATTCTCAGTCCAGCAGTGACACTGAGGGCTTAAAAATTCCATCAGCAATGCTGTGTCTGATCTACTCATACCAGTTCAACACACACTAACACACCACCACCTCATTAGTGTCACTGCAGTGCTGAGGATGATTCACCACCCAAATCATACCTGCTTTGTGTTGGCCCTGTGGGGATCCTAACCATTGAACAACAGGGTGAAAGAGGGGTAATAAAGTATGCAGAGCTACATGCAGCCTACTATGTGTAATTGTAGAACTATAAATATAACATATATGATCTGTGGGGCTGATGAAATGCATGATGTTTGCTAAAACATGAGGGGCAGCTGTGGCCTGGCTGTTAGTGAAATGGGCTCACAACCTGAAGGTTGCTGGTTCGATCTCCAGAGCCGACAGGTCATGACTAAAGTGCCCTTGAACAAGGCAACTAACCACAACTGCTCCCCGGGTGCCGGGGCTAGGGCTTCCTACCGCTCTGGGCATGTGTGCTAACTGCCCCCTATTGTTCACTAATGCACTAATGTGTGTAAATGTGTGTTTAACTCCACAGATTGGGTTAAATGTGCAGAAACAATTCCTCAGTGTGCAAGCACAGTGGCCAGTAAAGTGATTCTAATTCTAATTTTTTTAGACTTTGAGAGTGCTCATGTAAAGTCACTTTTTGGAGATACGAGGATGTGTTCCAACAGTAATGATAAACTGAGTTATCATCAGTTGGATATGAGATATCACTAAGAGATGCATCTGCTAAGCCAAAATCCAGTCAGATAGTTCCCTCATCTGAGAAGAATAACAGAGAGAGAGGGAAACATCTGGCCAGAGGTCTCTCCCTTTATCAGCGAATAAAGAGAGATAAAGAGAGAGAGAAACCGTGTGGGTGCTGGAGATTACAATGATTTATTTTACTACAGGAGGGGCAGCAGAGCACACACATTTCTAAAGCCTGAGTGCACACATTTCCCAAGCAAATACACAGAAATGAACACACTAAATAACAGGAGCAAAGTGGAGGAGCTTCACATACCACAGCACCTGAGTATGTGTTACACCAAGTAATATAATATGTACACCAAGTACCACAAGACCTACACCAAAGTAGTATAACACCTACACTAGGCATTACAAGACCTTTACTAGTGTAATATAACACCCACACTAGGTACTACAACACCTATACCAATGTGATATAACACCTACACTAGGTACTACAAGGCATATATCAATTAGGGATGCACCGATACAACTTTTTCCCTTCCGATACTGATACTGATATTTCATGTTCAAGTATCTGCCGATACCAACTCTATCTTAATTACTAGATAGTTGCCTATAAATTCAGATATTTATATTGCTATACTTTATTTTGTTAAAACAGTGTTCTCTGTCATTAAAAAGATATAATGAGCTTGAATTAACAACATTTACTTTTTTTAACTGCACTTCAAAAAGTTTCAGAGTCATCCATCCATCCATCCATTTTCCACCGCTTGTCCAGGTCACAGGGGAAGCAGTCAGAGTAAAGAAACCCAGACCTCCAGCCACTGCTTTCAGCTCCTCCGGGGGTATACTGAGGCGTTCCCAGGCCAGTCGAGACATGTAGTCTCTCCAGCTTGTTTTTGGTCTGCCCCGGGGCCTCCTCCCCGTTGGACATGCCTGGAACGCCTCACCAGGAAGGCGTCCAGGAGGCATCCCCCGGATGTCCGAGCTAACCCTGTCTCAAAGGGAGAATCCAGACACCCTGCGGAGAAAACGTATTTCAGCCGCTTGTACTCGCAATCTCGTTGTTTTGGTCACTACCCAAAGCTTGTGACCATAGGTGAGGGTTGGGACATAGATTGAATGGTAAATCGAGAGCTTTGCTTTTCTGCTCAGCTCTCTCTTCACCACAACAGACCGGTACAGAGGCCGCATTACTGCTGACGCTGCACCAATCCGCCTGTCAATCTTCTGCTCCATCTTTCCCTCACTCGTGAACAAGACCCCAAGGTATTTAAACTCCTCCACTTGAGGCAGGATTTCATTTCAACCTGGAGAGAGCACTCCACCCTTTTCCGACTGAGTACCATGGACTCGGACTTGGAAGTGCTGATCCTTATCCCTACCGCTTCACACTGGCCCAGCAAGAGCTGGAGGTCCCGGCTCGATGAAGCCAACAAGACCACATCATCTGCAAAAAGCAGACATGGAATCCTGAGACCACCAAACTGGACACCTTCCACCACTTGGCCACGCCGGGAAATTCTGTCCATAAAAATTATGAACAGAACCGGTGACAACGGGCAGCCCTGACAGAGTCCAACTCCGACTGGAAACCAGTCGGACTTACTGCCAGCCATACGAACCAGACTCCTTCTCTGTTTATACAGGGACTGGATGGCTCGTAGCAAAGAGCCCAGTACCCCATACTCCCAGAGCAACCCCCAGAGAATATCCCCAGGGACACTGTCAAATGCCTTCTCCAGATCCACAAAACACATGTAGACTGGTTGAGCAAACTCCCATGCACCCTCCAGGATCCTAGCGAGGGTAAAGAGCTGGTCCTGTGTTCCACAACCGGGGTGGAATCCGCATTGTTCCTCCTGGATCCAAGGTTCAGCTATCAGTCGGACTCTCTTCTCCAGTACCCCCGCATAGACCTTACCGGGGAGGCTGAGGAGTGTGATCCCCCTATAGTTGGAACACACCTTCAGATCCCCCTTCTTAAAAAGGGGAACCACCACCCCAGTCTGCCAGTCCAGAGGCACTGTCCCCAATGTCCACGAGATGTTGCAAAGACGTGTCAGCCAGGTCAGCCACACAACATCCAGAGCCTTGAGGAGCCCGGGACAAACTTCTTCCACCCCTGGGGCCCTACCGCCAAGGAGTTTTCCTACCACCTCGGCCACCTCAGCCCCGGTGATAGACGAGCCCTCCCCAGGGTCCCCAAACTCTACTTCCTCTGTGGAAGACGTGCTGGTGGGATTGAGAAGATCCTCGAAGTATTCCTTCCACCATCTAATGACATCCCAAGTCGAGGTCAACAATTCCCCACCCCCACCATATACAGTGTTGGTGGAAAACCGCTTTCCCCTCCTGAGTCGCCTGATGGTTTGCCAGAAACTTCTCGGAGATGACCGAAAGTCGTTTTCCATGTTCTCACTGAACTCCTCCCACACCCGAGTTTTTGCCTCAGCGACAGCTGAAGCCGAATGCTGCTTTGCTCTTCGGTACCCGTCAGCTGCCTCCGGAGTCCCCCAAGCCAACCAGGCTCAATAGGACTCTTTCTTCAGCTTGACAGCCTCCCTAACCCGCGGTGTGCACCACCGAGTGTGGGGATTGCCACCCCGATAGGCACCATCAAACTGGCAGCCACAGCTCCGTTCAGCCACCTCAACAGTGGAGGTCAGGAACATGGCCCATTCGGACTCAATGTCACCTCCTCAGGGATGCAGTCTGCCGGATGTGGGAGTTGAAGATCTTTCTGACAGGTTCCTCTGCCAAACGTTCCCAGCAAACCCTCAGCACACGTTTAGGCCTGTCAGGTCTGTCTGGCATCCTCCCCCGCCATCTGATCCAACTCACCACCAGGTGGTTATCAGTTGACAGATCAGCACCTCTCTTCACCCGACTGTCCAGAACATATGGCTGCAGGTCCATGGACACCCTTATGCTCAAACATGGTGTTCGTATTGGACAAACTGTGACAGGCACAGAAATCCAATAACTGAACACCACTCGGGTTCAGATCAGCAGGACCGTTCCTCCTAATCACGCCCCTCCAGATCTCCCTGTCATTATCCACGTGAGCGTTGAAGTCCCCCAGCAGAATAATGGAGTCCCCAGAATGAGTGCTCTCCAGCACCCCCTCTACGGTCCAGAAGAAGGCCTGGTACTCTAAACTGCTGTTCGGTGCATAAGCACAAACAACCATCAGAGCCCTTTCCCCAACCCAAAGGCGCAGGGAAATTACCCTCTAGTCCACTGTGGTAAACCCCAACGTTCCATGTTCCAAAAGTCAGTTTCAGTAACCGAGGATCAGAACACCAGCGTCAGAGCCCTGGGCTGCCACCCGATCCACAATGCACCAGACCCGGATTACTACCTCTCCCACAGGTGGTGGACCCATGGAAGAGTGGACCCATGTTGCTCCTTCGGGCTGAGCCTAGCCGGACCCCATGAGTGAAAATCTGGCCACCAGGCGCTCGCCAAAAAGCCCCTCCCCCAGGCCTGGCTCTAGGGTGAGGCCCCGGTAGCCCTACTCTGGGCGAAGGAAGCTGTTCTCTGTTTTTAAACTCTTCATCTTGGTCTTTATGGATCTCTCTTTGTCTGGCCCATCACCTAGGACCAATTTGCCTTGGGAGACCCTACCAGGGGCTATTGGCCCCGACAACATAGCTCCTAGGTTCACACAGGCACACAAACCCCTCCACCACGTTAAGGTGATGATCCGGGGAGGGGAGTTTCAGAGCCATAAAAATTTAAACATTTCCACAATGCAGTAACAAGTACAAAATATAGCCGCAAGCGACAATTCCCGGGGTCCAAGCTGGTATTCGTAGAAGAACAATGTGCTAGCATTTGAGCTGTCCTGAGATAGTAGGGGCTTTTGGGGAAGTTTGTGTAGTGTTTGTAAGGTGTTTTATTCATATGAGGTGTCCTGAGATAGTAGGGGCTTTTGGGGAAGTTTGTGTAGTGTTTATAAGGTGTTCCATGCTGTTCTGGCATCTCTTTGGAGGTGTAGCATGAGCTGGAGGTGTAGCATGAGCTGGAGGAGTAGCGGATGACAGAGACAGCATAGAGCACAGAAGTCACTCTGGAGTTGCACTCTGGTTTATCACCCTAATGTTCAGGACCCGCAAACAGCAGATATGATGTGGAGTAGCTTGTACTCGAGTCTGTCATCAGTGGACACAGGACACTCTCTGCTGGCTGTGTTTGGCTGTGGACTATTCTCTGTCCAGCAGTGATGCTGAGGGATTTACAACTCCAACACCTGAGTCATACCTGCTGAATAGGTGTCCAGACCATTGAAGAGCAGGTTGAAAGTGAGCAGTCTTTGCAGAGCAAGAAAGTAGCATATGACATTTCCTGATACAGGAGCCACACTTTAAGATAGATTTTGTAGTGCTTTAAAATGTGATCCTTGGTGCTCTGACTTCTAAGAAGAAAGGGTAGTAGATGAGTGAGTGAATTTCTGGTCTGCAGACAGGTGAACGTGGGGCTTGGGTTACAGAGACAGCCCAGAGCACAGAACTGAATCTGGAATTTCACCCTGGATTCTGACCCAATGTTCAGGACCCCACAAAGCATATATAATTTGGGTAGTGGATAATTCGCAGCACTGCAGTGATACTGACATTGTGGTGATATGGCAGTGTGTGTAGTGCTCTTATGAGTGGATAAGACACAGCAGTGCTGCTAGAGATTTTAACATTTGTGTCAACTCACTGTTCACACTGAGATACATATATTTTATTGGTCAAACTTAATAGACATATATTCAGACAGTATCTCATACATTCTCAGCACTGTAGTGACACTGATATTGTGGTACTATCTCAGTTTGTATTGTGCTCTTATGAGTGGATCAGAAAGAGCAGTGCTGTTGGATAATTTTAAAACCTGTGTCCACTCACTGTCTACACTGTTACACACACATACTCTGTTGGTCCACATTATAGATAAAAAAGGCAGAGACAGTAGGTCATACATTTTCAGCATATCTGCTCTGTATGTGTCCTGACCATTGAAGAACATGTGAAAGGGAGCAATGAAAGTATGCAGAGCAAGAGGTGCACCCCTCTATGTAATGTTAGATCTACAAAGTGCTACTTTGGACAGTGGAGCTGAAAACATGGACACTGAAACTAAAATAAGGAGGTGGTCATTATGTTACTGTTGATTTGTTTAAAACTGCTTTCAATTGTCTGTGTCCTCTGGCCCTCTCTGACTGGCAGGGGGGAGGGGAGGGGGAGAGGTGACAGTCTGTGTGTGAGAAGGAGAAGGAGGGGCTGAGGGGGGATTCAGCAAAAAAGAGAAGACTCCAGGCAGGTGAGTGGGAACAGACATGTATTTGAGCATGAACTAGTGCTTGGATCAAAAGCCAATATGGACATATGTGTTATCATGAGATTCATAAGAACCTGAACTTTAATAATTATCAACAAAATGTGGAACTTTCATTACTGTGTGATAGCAGGATCTGCTTAAAAAGAGCAGTACAGCTTGTATTCAAAACTTCACATAACTAACAGCTGAAACTGAAAAATGCTTTAGCCAAATGATATGAAAACGCACAAGCTCCTTTCCCATGGTCATCAGAATATAACTGTCTCATCTTGCTGGTACTGCATCTCTAGGTGGCAGTGTAATCAATTATGAACCTATGCAACCAGTTGTTGTCTAATTGTAGCGCCCCCTTTCTGTGCAATGCGGGCATATTTAGCAGACTGCTTCAGAGTAATGATGTACATATGTGCACCAAGTTGTGTTTGATTTGGGTGAAGTTTGTTGTAGTTATAGCTCAAAGAGTGCATGGAGCCCCGTCCATGCACATTTGTTAAATTACTGCCGCAACAGCATGTCAAAAGTTCAAACTTTTGTGAATAATTATTGACCTACAGTCTATACAGATTGCAAAAATACCAGTTGTTTATTGATAAGACAAATTTCCAGGGAGGAGTACAAAATGCTCCATTTTCACATACCTGACTATTGTGGATAAACTATGCATTTTTTGACAATAGTTGCAATTGCAAAGTTGTAAGACACTGCAGAGTATGCAATAAAGCAAACTGCTTGTCAATATGTTTATATTTCGCTGAGATATTCCATATTTTCATGTAGAAAATTTGAAATGCGCCCCCTAGTGGCTATCGTAATGAAAATTGTTATGTGCTTAGGAAGTGCTGCCATGGACATACCATGCAAGTGTCATGATGATAGGACCTTGTTAAGGTCATGAAACAGCTGCTGAAATTTGATTGGTCGATGGCGGCCATGTTTTTTCGAATATGACATCATCGTCATAGAATCTAAGTCAGCTCATCACCCACTACACGCATACCAATCGGCATGTCAATCGGACAATCCTGTGAAGCGTAACAATTTTTTTGCTTTTACAGCGCCCCCTAGGCTTGCAGTTGCACAGTCAAGTACTTATGGCTTCCATCCCTTATAGGGATCAAGCATGTGAAGTATCGTAACATTCGGAGAAAGCGTTTGTGAGTTATAGCTGTATTTGTGTGATTTTTGGAACTCGAGCTCCACCCCTGTATTTGGGCGGAGTCTGGAAGCCGACCAGTGATGAAATTCCAACTTTTTTTGGAATATATGAAAGTTATGAATAATTATGAAAGTTCAGGTTCTTAGGATTCTGCTGATACCACATATGTCCATATTGGGTACATTTCCAGAGACTAGTTCGCGCTCAAAAATGTGTGCAATTTTGCATATTATGCAAATTAGCTCAAAATCTAAGTAGGCGGAGCTTATGGGTTCTTGAGGCTTTTTTGTAGGGTCTGACCTGAGGAATCAGGGAAAAAAAGAATTTCGTCTCTACGCTACACGGGGCAGGAGATATAGGCAGCGACGCGTTCCGTGTCGCTATAGCGCCACCATCAGGCTGATCGGGCTGATTCTTTGCGCCTGAGTAGCGGGAGGGTTTACTACCAGTTGACCAAACGACAAGTCTGTAGGACCTACGGTTTGGGCTGCCCATCGCGTTTCATCGGAGAAAAAGAAGAAGAAGAAGAAGAAGAGGAAACAGAGCAAAAACAATAGGGCTCCAGCACTTGCAGTGCTTGGACCCCTAATAAGAAGACATAGTCTAGCCTGACTGAAGAGCTTTTTACACTGTCGTAAGGATATTTGTCATGATTTTGAAATACATTTAAAGGACTGCTGCTGACCTGTGTTAACGTACTTTGTGGTTGCTTGAATGAAGTCAGTGTTCTTTGGCATGCCTCAACCTGTGGTTATACTACACAACTTTTAGCCCGATAAAAAATATTTTTGCCTCAAGTGACTTCCTTAAATGACTTAACACTGGTGCTTGCTACCGCTAGCACAATTTCTGAACCATTTAAGGGGGAACCCAGCCACAACTGTGTGCTATTCTTCTAAACTCCAGCCCCTGCTTCAGCGTGAAGAGACTGCGCTGACCGAGTTCTCACATCCACCACCCATTTTTACATGTTTTTTTCCTTTGTGAATCTATACAAACAGAAGCGCAAAATAATAACCTCAGAGACTTGTACATCTGTAATTATCTGTGTCTTCTAGGAAACGCAAGTTGTGTGTTTGTTTGGGCAGGTTGGAGTCGTGTAGTGTGTTAAAACAGTCATGTAGAGTGAAATATCTGTTTACAATCTGCTCTGACTTTGAAATTTGAATAATAAATGCGCGTCAGTATCTGCTTCATGGGTTTTGTCCCAAAAAGTGCCCTGTGTACTACATGTAGGGAATAGTAAGTAGTGGGCCTATGGTATCTGTGCTCTCTGTACGGTGCAACACTAATATCAGTGTAATATATCATCTATAATATGTACGACAAGACCTAAAGTAATGTAATATAACACCTACATTGGTACTATGACACTTACACCATGTAATAAAACACATGCACTAGGTAGTATAACTGCACAATTTATAACATCTCCACTAGGTACCACAGCACCTATACTAATGTAATATAGCACATACACCAACTATTATAACTATAATGTAACATTATAATTTATAATTTAACAGCTACACCAGGTAAAACAATACATAGAGCAGGTAATATACAGGGTGGGCCATTTATATGGATACACCTTAATAAAATGGGAATGGTTGGTGATAATAACTTCCAGTTTGTGGCACATTAGTATATGGGAGGGGGGAAACTTTTCAAGATTGGTGGTGACCATGGCCATTTTGAACAGGCCATTTTGGATCCAACTTTTGTTTTTTCAATGGGAAGAGGGTCATGTGACGCATCAGACTTATTGGGAATTTCACAAGAAAAATAATGGTGTGGTTTTAACGTAACTTTATTTTTTCTGACCACTTATAAAATGTGTTCAAAGTGCTGCCCATTGTGTTGGATTGTCAATGCAAACTCTTCTCCCACTCTTCACACACTAATAGCAACACCGCAGGAGAAATGCTAGCACAGGCATCCAGTATCTGTAGTTTCAGGTGCTGCACATTTCGTATCTTCACAGCATTGACAATTGTCTTCATATGACCCCAAAGATAAAAGTGTAAGGGGGTCATATTGAGAGACCTTGGGGGCCATTCAACTGGCCCACGATGAGCAATCCACTTTCCAGGAAACTGTTCATCTAGGAATGCTCGGACCTGACACCCATAATGTTGTGATGCCAGCTTCAGTGCATAAAGAGGAAAACACATCATCACATAGCAATTTCACATATCCAGTGGCCTTGAGGTTTCCATTGATGAAGAATGGCCCCACTATCTTTGTACCCCATATACCACACCATACCATCCAGATGTGCAGCACCTGAAACCACGTATGCATTGACAATCCAACACAAAGGGCAGCATTTTGAACACATTTTATAAGTGGCAGAAACTTGTAAAAGCACACCATTATTTTTCTTGTGAAATTCCTAATAAGTTTGATGTGTCACGTGACCCTCTGCCCACTGAAAAAACAAAAGTTGGATCCAAAATTGCCGACTTCAAAATGGCCACCATGATCACCACCCATCTTGAAAAGTTTCCCCCCTCCCATATACTAATGTGCCACAAACAGGAAGTTAATATCATCAACCATTCCCATTTTATTAAGGTGTATCCATATAAAATGCCCCACCCTGTACACCTCATAATGTATGTTAACACCTACAGGAGGTATTGTAACCCATACACCATGTAATGTAACACCAACACCAGATATATTAACACCTACATTGAGCAGGTTATATACACCTAAGCAGGTAAGGCTGAGCAATATTGCATGAAAAAAATTTATAATAATAAAATCTCGATTAAAAAAATTATAAATTATTCTCAATTATAATTTCATTTTTTTTATTTAGTTCTTACATAATGCAACAGAAAAATCACAATTTCATTCAACTTCTTTATTAAAAGGGGCTGTAGAGATGCCAAATAATAACAGCAGATCTATAACAAGTTTAAAATAACTATTTCCATTTAACAATAGTAAATATCAAGCTTAATTTTTGCATTTTATTAAATAAAGAAATTAAACCATTATATTCAGGAAAACTGTTAATGCAGAAGTTGCACATAACCCTTTGAAGTATAATAAACCACTTTATATTAAGTTTGTATCTCTTGTAATTTTCAGGTGTTGATTGTTTATTGGCAGTATCCCTGAATGATTTATGGAATGTTGTCTGAATGGAACTTATCACAATTTCTATCCACAATTACACATAAGATACACACATTTCACACCAGGGAGATGTGCTTGTACCACTGGTTGCTTTTTCATTATTTATTTATTTTATTTATTTTTAACAGCGTAATTGTTTCTTAGTGATTTAATCTGATGGCAAAATCCTGTTCTTCCTCCAAGTAACATGACTTGGGGTCTAAAGGGTAATTCTGCTGGAACAGCAAGTGCAAAATTCCTTCAGTTATAAATAAATATAATTCATATTTTATAATTTATAATTTTTCATTCTCTCTTTCTCTGTGCTATGTTGGTTCTGTCATTCTTTCTCTAAGCCCATTTGTTTTACAAATTTGCACGTTAGATTTACATATTAAACATTTATTTTAAAAAAAGTTTCTCTATTTCACTCTAAATGATGAGCAAACACGTGATGAGGATGAATATGTGATGAAGATGAAGATGATGAAGATATGTTTTCATAATGCATGAAAATTTGAATGGCATTTATGGACGATTTGGTTAAAAAAAAGTAATGGTATGTGAACATGTACAATCTGGATTATTACATGTCAAAAATTGCATGAAAACGTCAATTCAAATGAACCAAATTAATCGCCCAGCACTAACAACAGCTATTTTAACACATACACCAGGTAATATAAAACCTAAACAAGGTAATACAGTGGTTCTCAAACTTTTTCTATCAGCAGTAAAATACTGTATTTATAATGATGTGGAACAGCATTTGATTAATGTTAGAGATTGAGGCTGTGTCCCAAACAACACACTATTGAACTTTACACACTACACTAGAGTGCATTGCTAAGGGTGTAAGGGTGGTGTATATAATATTCTGTGCAGCAGTGTGCACTTTGGGAAAAAGCCAATATTAACGTTCACTAACTCTCAGATATATACAAGCCTTTTTTATAACTGTAATTAGCCATTATTTTTATTTGTTGTGTTCTCGTTACTGACCTCAAACCCAGAGCTGGTAAAAGACTAACTTTATAAACCAGAATTGGAGGTCAGTGAAGATGATGATTGGAGCAGCTTTATATTTGAACAGGCACCTTAACAAAGGCTGAAAGAAGACCCACCATGCCTAACTGCCAAAACAAGTAAACCTCGATGGTGCATTTTCAAAATAAAAGCACATTTTGGTTCCAGACAAGCTAAATTTGTCTGGTCTCCTATCTAATATTATTTTGTTATGTTTAAGGGCTACTAATGAATCAATGTTGAGTGAGTGCTTTTTAAGTAAGCTTTATAGGCAAAACAGAAAGGCATTAATAAAACAGGCTCATTAATAAAGAAATTTCTTCAGATTCCTTGCGCCCCACCTGCAATACCTACATGCTCAGCTAGTAAGATACCACTGTAAGACCTAGACCCACCAAAATAAAAACACCCTCACAAAAAAAATAAAAAATAAAATAAAATAAACCTACAACAGGTAGTGTAACCCATACAATAGGTAGAGTAACACCAATATCAAATACTATAACACATTCTCCAGGTACAGTTCTACCTAGAGAAGGTATTGCACCACCTGCATCTGATACAGTAACACCTACACATGTTACACAAACACCTACACCCGATACATTAACACCATTGTACTCTAACACTAGTGCTGTGCGGTATGACCAAAATTCTATATCATGGTATTTTTCAATAATATATCGGTTTCACTGTATTTGGTGTTTTTTTCAGTATTTCAGTAATTTTTGCAGTATAGTGGTTGAGTTCCCTACTCCACTGTCATGAGAATTGTACAAAAAAAAAAAATTCACCTTAGTATTACATATTATAAAGGATTGCATGACCCCACAGTCATAATCAGTTTTCCGAGGGTAGCACTAACTTAGTGAAGGAATCATATGGCATGACAGTTGCAGTGTAAGTGTAGATCCTTTTAGTTAACAAATTTTTCAGACAACTTCAAAACTACAGCATATTTTCACAACTGTAAACCAGCTACACTCTTTCAATGTTATTGTCATATTGCGGGTATAGGGGTGGTCAAGGAACAGGGATGGAGGTAAATGCAGTAGATTTTATTTACAACAAAGAAACTAGACAGAGAACAAGGGTACTTGACAGAGAGCAAGGGTACTAGAACCTAAAAGGCTAAACACAAAACAAGAACTAAACTGAGCAAAAGAGACTAAACACAAAGCAAAGGGGATAAGGCATGGACACAAGACAATAAAAGAACCAATTACAAAACCATAAAGCATAGACAGAAGACTGACTTCAAATAATACCCACAACTAATAAACACAGACACAGGCTATATTAAGAAAAAAAGAAAAAAAAAACACCTGGGGACTAATCAAGACATGTCACACTAGAAACACGACGGAGGAGTTAAAACATGACTAGAGGAAACACGGGCAGGAAAATCACATGACAAGGAAACCACAAGGACCCAAAAAAACAGAACAAAACACATCTTACAATTATCAGTCTCTTACCAGTTTTTCTTTTTTTTTTTTTTTTTTTTTTTTTAGAAAAATTTACCTTAATTACTTTACTTTACTGAAGAAGTCCCAAATATCTTCATTAAACAACAATATTTAAACAAATAAATAACAACAATCATAAATAGCAACAATGTGCAACTCCCAGCAATATTACTATTGATACTTTAGCTCGACAGTATTTGCAGTCCGTGTTTGTTTCGTCCACATCCGACCTCTTAAACCTCTGAAGTACCTCGGCTCCTTTTTTTTTGGTAAAAGTTCTTCTGGTTCATCATCTTCTACTTCAATATCTGGTACAACTTCTAGTTCAGAACTTCCCCTGTCCATTTTCACCTCGCTCAACAACTCCACTAATACTTGTGCTCCCTTCCATGCGTGTTTAGTTGCGCAGCAATTAAAAACATCCCCTGTGAAACAATTTACCACCACATTGGGATCTGGACATGGTTAGGCTTTTTAAACCGGTGTGACCAGTATATGAAAAATTCATATCATCATAAAAATAAAAATCAAATTTTGGTGCAAACCAGTATATACAGCCCAGCACTAACCCACATTTAAAACATCTGCATAAACACCTAAACCAGGTACAGGAGCATATAAACTGAGTGCAATAAAAACCTATACCAGGTAAGTTAACACCTTTGTACATGAACACATACAACAATGTATACAAACAATTCCCACAGCATATAGGACAGACACAAGTTACAGCACATAACATATACACCAAGTACAGTACAAAACAGAGTACACACCTATAATGAGAGCACAAACACATACACCTAGTACACAAAATACAGTATAATCTACACTGGGTGCAGAAACGGTATTAGGAATAGCTTAATGAGAAAAAGAAAAAAAAACGTATAATGTATCTGTTTCAAAATCACTGCATTTGTGAAAATGGCAAAATGTTTATATAAATTATCACAACAGCTGCCTTAGGACAGATCAGACAAAAAAATAACTACCTACTCCTGTGCACAGCAGGGATATATTATCTAATGTTTTTACACTTTAAAACATGCTCGCTCAGCAATATGCCCCTCACCACTGAGAACATCTCTCCCTACAGCCCTGATTGCTCAGAGGGCAGTGTGTGTGTGTGTGTGTGTGTGTGTGTGTGTGTGTGTGTGTGTGTGTGCGCTTGCGTGAGACAATAGAAACAGTTCATTACGCACCCACAGGCCCTTGTTAACACCCGAGACTAATGCTGCTAACGGGATTCGATCCCCAGGCGATGTGCTGGGCATACTTACATGGGAAGGGAGGAGAGGAGGGTTCTTTATCAGGGTTTCTCAGCTTCAAAACTCCCTCATCACTATCCACAGAGAAAGACAAATGCTTCTGCATAAAAACAAAACAGAACACCTGCCATTTTGTCTTTTAATATCTTTACAGACACGTAAAAGGTCAGAAAGAGCATGTTTTTAGTGTTGCATTACGCATTGAAATTTAAATCCTATTTAACTTATTATAGATATTCACAGCTATTCCATACATTCACTTAAATTGACTTATGCACTCATGGTGTATAATCTCTATAGAAAAGCATTAAATGAAATGGGTCACCGCAACAGCAGCACATGAGTTTATAGCCATCACACCTAATGTCATATGTGGGCTAGAGGAGTATACATGTCCCCAGTATTGGGCTGTCTAGCCGTGCAATTGTGTTTTCTGGCTTGATGAAGATCCAGCTGATACAGAGACATAAACTGTAATCAAGAATTAACTGTCAAAAACCTTTACCTCACCTCACAATTGCTCTAATGACTGAATGCCAGCAAATCCTCACAGAAACATTCCAATATTAATTGTAAAGTCTACCCAGAAAAGCAGAAGCTCTTACTGAAGCAAAAAGGACGAACTACCTATTAAAAATCAACACTATATTATTACAGACTGTAGTCCACCAGTTTCTCTGCATATTTCCTTATGTCAATTTTACCCTCCTTTCTAATGGTCAGGACCCCCACAGGACCACCACAGAGCAGGTATGGTTTTGGGTGGTATATGATTCTCAACAGTGTAGTTACACTAATGTGGTCGTGTGTGTTAGTGTGTGTTGTGCTTGTATGAACAGATCAGACTCTCAAAGTAAGATAATATAAATCTTTTAACAAACATTGAGCATTTCATGAGTGCCACACATCATATAGGCAATATTTATAGTTCTACAATATTATAGTTCTTTTACACCAAGCATGTATGATTTGGGTGGTGAATCATTCTCAGCGCTTCAGTGACACTAAGGAGATGGTGGTGTGTTAGTGTGTGTTGAGCTGGTATGAGTGGATCAGACACAGCAGTGCTTTTGGAGTTTTTAAGCACTCAGTGTCACTGCAGGACTGAATATAGTCCACCAACCAAAAGTATCCAGCCAACAGCGTCCTGTGTCCACTGATTGTCCAGCAGGAGATACTGTCTCTGACTTTCCATCTACAAGGGGGAACAATGAAGTAGGCAGTGTATCTGAGATGCCTAGGATGCATTTTTGATGTAGTTTCACAGTTCTAGAAGATGTAATGCCTTAAGAAGCCCATATCATGCACTTGGAGTGATAGAAAAATTTCAAACATCTAACACTGATTTTAACACAATGTAACCAAACGGGGCAGAAAGTAATGCAACATAAAATGTGTGCAACTCAAAGTAACACACCACCACCACATCATTGTCACTGCAGCACTGAAAATGATCCACCACCTAAGTAACTAGGACCTGTGGGGGTTCTGACCATTGAAGAGCTGAATGAAATTGGGATATGGAAGACATTTCTAATCCAATGATTGGAGATATTTAGTATATGTTTTTGTTTACCTTATATTGCTCTCAATTTAATTCTTCCCCCTTCATCTACAACAACAGCTATCCAAACACGAAGCATCAGATCAATAGGAAACCAATCACATAATCCCTTCTTCTCTCTCTATCAGCCTCTCTGCTGAGAGTGAGCACTCAGACCTGATAACATGGTGCCTCCAGTGCTGTTCTCATCTTTTTTAATCTGAAGGTGAATCCTGCTTGTTTGCTCTGTGTGATGTAAGGTGCCATGTTGTTTCATATTTTCATTGAGAGTTTCTGTATTATTATAGTATATATAGCATGCATACATTCCAAGGCAAAAATACACATAGTTAAGAATGCAGCAGTTATTAATATTCTATAATTACTTTTGATTAATTCTGATCATACATGTCCAATTTACTACCTCTTGAACTAAAAAAAATTCTGTACATTACCTGCAAATATATTTTCAAATTAAAATTGATATTTTCTAATTAATAATAGAGTAATGGGTAGGCAAGTTTTCTTCTAACATCAATAGCACACTATATCTCCAAATACAGCCTGACTCTCTTTAAAATCCACACTAGAGAGCTGGAGTGTCTGGGGACCACAGGTAACAGTAGTTCGGCCTTGTGGAAGTGGAAGGATCAGTTATGGCTGATTGGACGGAGAGGAAGATGTGTGTGTAAGAAAGTGGAGAGAGAGAGAGAGAGAGAGAGAGAGAGAGAGAGACTAACAATGCTTCACTAACACCTGGGGTGGGGGTGGGCGGGCAGAGAGAAGACAAGGGGAAAGATACATGAAAAAGAAACAGACAAGAACTGCAAGGATCTGCACTACAAGCTACATGTACCTGACATTTTCATGTTGTTTTTTGTCATTCATCACCTAATAATTATAACTCAGCAGTGTGCTAACAGAGGAAAAAATATGAAGAAAAATAAACCTGTGTGTACTACAAGACTCTGACTTCTGGTTTTAAAACACACACTGCTTTAAAACATGTAATTGCTGATATCAGAAATAGACGCAGAAGTATAAATTGGGCTTGACTGTGACATCATCGATGGCAGTTAAAATTTGAATCTGTACATTCCGCCTATTTATTTAAATGGGAGGTTTTTAAAATTTAAATGCAAATTTATTAAAAACGACAAGTCCGATCGACTCCAAAAATACATTGCACCCCTCTCAACACCATACCACACTTCTAATAATAATAGGCTTTCTCGCCTTTTGCTAGCTCTGTGGTGTTTATATGCAGCTCTGGCACAATAAATGGGAAACAAACTAAGTGTCTCAGTCTGAACTGGATCAGGAGCTCTCTCACTGCATCGCTGGCTCAGCCATGGTGGAGAGGATATTGCTCTAACCCTGCTTCATATGTGGGTAACACTGACTTATATTTGCTGTTACAGTTACATTACTTAGGGTGGAGCTGACTCCAAATTCAAGAGACCGGATTTCTGGTAAATAATGAGGGCAGCTTTATTTAAAGCTGAGTCAATCCTGAGTTGTTCTACTCCAGCCCAGGCATGACTGATGAGTTGATAATATTAATACCTCTTTCCTCTCTGGGCTCTGGGTAAAGAGGGTCAAAACCTGACCTCCCAATCTCTTCCTTACGAAGAGATGATAAACCTCTTTATTTTGTCAGCAACTGAAGAAGTAATTTTTTTCTGAATAAACCTCATTATTTATTTGATATATTATTTTATATGTCTGCCAATTAAGAAGTAATGTATTGGTCCCTCCATACCTTTCTGTTATGACCAGATTTAATGAGATCTTTTCTCACAGGAACAGAATCTGCATTAGTGAGCCCTTTGCTAGAGATGTATGGTCTGCATTTGCTGTTGGTACCCTCTTGTTCAGTTCAAGGTCATACAGGTACACAGATCTCCTACACTGCTTACTCAAGTCTGAGTCGAGTCCACATCTTTGCTTAAACAGCAACAAAGGGTAAGATGCCTCTTCCATTCACATACTTGTGTATGCCTGTGCAGTATTTGACAGATACTAGTGCAAAGCTCCTTAACAGACTGCACAACTACAACTGAATAACATACTGAATTATTTTCTCACAGACAAAACACCACTCTGTAATTCTGATTAACTGTGTACACAAATTGAAGTGAACAAGTGAAGTAAGAGGGACCAAGAGGGATTTCACTTTTATAAGACTTCACTTATAACACTCTGTGTCTGGGAAAGGAAGCATGCACCAGGATGGTGGCATTGTGTCAGTTTGTGGGGTTGGGGTGGGGGGGCGGGACGACTAGATATTTATTGAGTAGAATAGCATTTTTGGAAATACAACCATCACATGTCAATCATAACATTATTACCACCTCCTTGTTTCTACACTCAGTGTCAATTCTCTCAGCCCCACTTTCCACATGAGGGCTTTCTACAATTGTAATTCTACAATTACAGGCTGGAGTCCATCTGTGGCCCCGTATACATTTTTTGTCCTCTTTCACCCTAATCTTCGATGGTCAGGACCCCAAGAGGACCCCCACAGAGCAGGTATGATTTAGGTGGTGGATCATTCCAGTGCTGCAGTGACACAGACGAGGTGGTGGCGTGTTACTGTGTTTTGCGCTGATACAAGTGAATTAAACACAGCAGTGCTGCTGGAGTTTCTAAAGCCCTCAGAGTCGCTGCTGGACTGAGTATAGTCCACCAACCAAATCTGATGAAGGACTAGAGGATGACCAACACAAATGATGAGCTACTGTCACTTTACATCTACAAAGTGAACCAACAAGGTAGGTGTGTCTAACAGACTGGGCTGTGAGTGGACAAAAGCTCAAGTAGGGTTGCTGTGCCTTATCCACTCATACTAGCACAACACACACTGACATACCACAACAATATCAGTGTCATGGCAGTGCTGAGCATGATCCACCACCCAAATCATACCTGTTGTCCTTTGGGGTCCTGATCATTGAAGAGCAGGATAAAAGGAAAGTATACAGAGGAACAGATTGACTGTAGTTTTATCATTACAGACACAAAGTGATCTTGTATGGTCAGTGGAACTCAGAGAATAGACAGTGAGTGCTGAAACCAGGAGGTGGTCATGATGTTATGGTTGATTGATGAAAGTGTGTAAGTAAACAAATGTATTTGTTTTATTGTTTTTGTTTGTTTTTATTTGTTTTAGTTCTTTACTCTAGGGCTGCAACAACTAATTGATTAAATCAATTAAAATCGAGTGTTAAAATAGTTTGCAACTAATTTAATAATCGATTAGTTGGGTCTAAGTTATTATACACATAGGTACAGTTGCTACACGTGACGAACTCTGGAAGAAGGGTTTGAAAAATGGCGGACGCAGTCACAGCAGAGGATAATGTTAGCACAAGCAGAGTGAAAAATGTACGACCCAAGTCATCAAAAGTATGGGAACACTTTACATTAACGCCTTCAAGGAACAGCGTTGGATGCAAAATGTGCACAGCTGATCTCGCATGGCACAGCAGCACAACATCACTGCATGAGCATCTGAAAATGAAGCATGTTGGAGCTATGTGTGAAAGAGATTAAGTATAGTACGTTAATTCTACTTTTTCTCTCACTCAGTGTTACTAGAGCCTGCTAGAGTAGTCAAACAACATTTGTTTTCTTAGTACATTGATATTACACTTGCAGTTAGCGAACAAGCCTTAGCACCCCCCCCCCCCCCCCCCCAGGTTTTCTCTTCCACCTTAAATGTGTCAGCAGTTCCAAAGCAAACCGTAGTCTTAGTCAAGCTAACGTTAGCGACAGGTTCTATTTTTCTCTCACTCAATGTCACTAGAGCCTGCTAGAGTAGTTAAACAAGATGTCTCACTCTTAGTAAATTTATATCACTCTTGTATTTAGCAAGTTTTCCGTTCCACCTTAAATGTGGCGGCAGTTACATTCAGAGTTAAAAAAAAAACATTTTTTTAAATACTATATTTAAAGCCTTTTTCAAGGTCTTTTCTGACTGGCATTGCGTGTTAGTTTTTGAGTATCACAGCCAAGTGTATATTACATTATAAGTGTATATTACATTACATACACTGTTATATATTGATAAATATAAAATTAATGTAGCAGTTGGGTTAATTCTTCATGTAAACGCTAATTTTTAATGGATAATGGAAGGTTGTGTGTTCCTTATACAATTACAACATTACTTCTCTAAAATCTGAAATATCTTAACCTTATCTGATCATGTATGTTAGTTGAATTTCCCTTTTATTCTCAGCACATGTCACATACATCACCCAATATCCATTTATGTAATTTCAATTTGCCTGCATTGTTGTCTGCATTTTAGATCAGTAGTTATTAACTTAAAAAAGATGTATGTTCATATCTACACTTTCTCTCTCACCTCAGGTAAAAACAGCCCAGCATTGCTGACTATGTTTTGAAGAAGATCTGCACACCACAGCAAGCAGCTGTTCTCACTGATGGTATCCTGAATATGCTAGTAACAGACAGGAAACCAAATTTGGCTTGTCTTCCTTTTCATCCAATTAATAATCGATTAATCAAAAAATAATCGACAGATTAATCGATTATCAAAATAATCATTAGTTGCAGCCCTACTTTACTCTGCATTTTGCCATTTACATTTAGTCCCACATTCCTTTTTGTGTTTTAATTCTTTTGTGATAAGTTGCTGTGGATGCATGATATTTGAGCCCTAATAAAATAGCTGGAATTTTTCCAGGATTACAAGCACACAGCTCAGGGCTGTGATTGGTTTTCTCTCTGCCCCACTCATTAGCTGAATACATTATACTGTGGTCTGTTTAAAATGGCCAATATTGCAGCACCATGCTCAAGCCTTGTAAAGTACAACCGCCTCCTTTCAATATGAGACACAAAGGACTGTGCAATATTTTTTTTATTACAGCAGAGTTGGACTACTGGATTGTGCAGGATACTGTGACCAGTGTTATAATAGATCAGAGAAATAAGCAGGTAAAAATTTCAACAGAGAAAGATAAAAGCCTACAGTAAATGCATACAACAAATAGTATTAGACAATGAATATGAATGGAGTAAACAGAGTAAGAAGAAAGAAGTGATTACAAACATTCTGATTATTCAAATCAGTTTATATGAGTTTGCACTTTATGGGCAAGACAATAATTCTCACTTCCATAAATGTGTTGCAGGCACAACTTATTGGTGGTAAAAATTACACTGTTCCTTTATCCACTGGATTGAGGGATTGACTTTGTTTGGTGTTAAAGAAGAAAACACATGTACCTTGGATTTTTATTTCCAACTATTGCTTCAGAATCCACACTACAGTGTTAGGTTTCAACACATTACCAATACAATCCCTACCGTCGCCACCTTATCACCTTCTCTGCTGATAGATTCCAAAGAGAGAGAGCGGAGTCAGGATCTGGTCTTTTCTCTTTCTCTGCAACTCAGGGCAGATTACATACTCCACATAACACTGTCGTTTACAAGTCTCAGAGATAAGAGACAGAAATAAACAACCTACATAAACCTTCCTCTCCCTCAAAATCTGCATAGTACACAAACACTAACAGTAACTAATACTGTAATTAAATCTATATGGACACATACTCATCCAATAAGTCTTCTGAAATGAAGGATATTAATCAGTTTTGTCATTGGGTGTTTATCCCCTTTTGCACCAGCAACAATCACTATTTTTGGAAGGCTTTAGACCAGATGGAACATTGGATTTGATGATTTGATGGCATTCAGCCACAAGTATATTACTGAAGTCAATTCATGATGTTGGATGATTAGTTCTGGATCACACACACCACTCTACCTCCTCCCAAGGGTATTTAATGGAGCTCCAGCAATTCAGAGAACAGGAGGATTTATACCTCTGTGGCCAATTCTTGGCTTTGTACAGAATAAGATGTGGCTCCAAGTTATTGTCAATAAGATTAATTCAGTCGCAGCGATTCAAAGAGGCACAATGCTGCAAGGAAACATTTGCACTGGAATTTTTGTTCATGTCTCAATCTGGTCGAATAATCCTTCAAGTTATATGCAGCCCCTCTGAGGTAAACTCCAGACTGCATTCTCCCACACAGAGCTGTATTGATACTGCATACAAAACTGAAAAAGAGATAAGTAAAAGAGAGGAGAGAGATAGAAAAAGGAGACAGAAAGTGAAGAGAAGTGAGACAGATTAAAAAAAGTAGAATATGAAGGAAAATTACAGTTAAATAAGGAGATATAGTAAAGGAGAGAACATTAAAAAGATAGAAAAGGCAAGAGTCAAAACAGAGTGAATGAAAATGACAGAAAGAGAAAGAGAGAGAGAGAGAAACAGCAATGTATTTCTGACTTACATTTCTATAAGGGTCCGACTGATTAAACGGTGCAACGTAATTCACAGCCTCGTTTATTTTGAGTAACACTTCGCTCTGGTGTTCTGGCTTTAATAATCCAGAGATTGTGTCCATTTTCATGTTAACACAAGTTAAACAAAAAGCTGTGCAGATGTAATTTTCTCATCAGAAAGTTATTAATGGTGAGATATGTCTATATATTCGTGTCGTTATTGGGACAGACCAGATTACTTTTTTCTGTTAAATATGTAGCACAAAAGCAAAAAGCTGGGTCACAGAAACATTCTCCAAACATAAAGAAGAGACCATGATAAATATTACCTCAACAACTTTCAACACATTTCAGTTTGAGGCTCCAGTAAAACACTGAGCTGCACCGTGGTGAATGGTGGACCTTCAGCTCTGAAACAAGTCCCAAGTCAGCTCTCAACTCTCTGACCGCTTGAACATGGCTGAACTAACAACAGACGGTGTAGTGGTGCCATCGTAATAAGTTCTCTCTGTAAATTATGACTGAATTAACAGTTCCTACTCGCGCATGCGCATTTCAACATTAGGTATCAAGTTTGTCAGTCATGCCTCTTCTAGGCCAACCCGGCAGGCGGTCCGGCAAAAAGGGAGAATTTTAGAAAACATTAAAGAGAGAGGGAACAAGACAATTGAGAGAGTGACAAAAAGAGTCAGCCAGGTGGGTACAAATTGGTCTGTGGATCAGTTTAATTGTGTTTTCTGAAATGACAGACCTCTGTCTAATACCACTGGGAGGTGCTAGAGTGGTGTTTGTTATTCAGAACCAATCATTTAACATCAGTACTTGGCCTCACTAATGAACAATGCAAACAGCAATGTCCCAATGTCTAGTGTCAGATGCTCTCAGAAGAGCAGAGGCTGTTTCTGCAAAAAAAAAAAAGGAACAAACTCCTGATTCCCTACATTATAGGAGAAACGTGTCGATTTAATACACAAATAGAAATTCTAGCAAATGACAAGGGCATTGGGTGATCAGCAGCACTGGGTGGTGAAGGGGAACATGTAGTTTACTTGAATTTTTTTTTTTCAGACATCCTTTAAAATGTGACAGATGGCTACTGTCTGGGGAAGACTGCTGGTGTTTCTGCTCTGTGGAGAGGGGAAATGAAACTCCCTACAGACCTGAGGTTGACTAGAGCTGGAACTAAAGAATACTGTCTTCATTAAACTGATTTCAGGACAGTTTCTCTAACAGCACAGGAAGACGATCCTGAAGAATCAGATTAAAGAGACAGTTTGATGCATCACGCTCTACTCCAAATTCAGACATTTTCTCAACAGGGGATTTTTGAAGGTTTTTGATGTAGCTGTCACACAAAAACATTGAGTCACCAACATGGTATCTTTTCAGGTGTAGTTCCTCCAAATGTCACTGGAAGTTTAGATAACAAGGACATGAAGAAGTATCATTCATGTAAGGGACAGTGAGTATGTATGTGAATGAATGAATGAATGAATGAATGGTTGACTGAATATGTGAATGAGTGAAAGAATAAATTAGTATGTGAGTAAGTATGCATGAGTAAAAAAATTATTGTGTGAGTGATGATATGACGTAGTATGTATGTGAGTGAAGGAGTGACTGGTGAGTGACTGGGTATGTTAATGGGTGTGTATGGAAATGGGTGAATAAATATATTTGTGTGTGAGTGATGATGTGACATAGTGGGTATGTATACGAGTAACTGAAGGAATAAATGTGAATGTGGCAATATGTGAGCATGAATGTGTGTATAAGTGATGGAGTATGTGACATAGTCAGTATATATGAGTTTCAGACCAGTTCTATGAGGTGTTCTGCAAATAAAAGTGAAGAATGTCATAAGTGGAATCTTTAAATTTTATTTTGAAAGTGCAGGGATGGACAAAGTACACAAACCCTGTACTTGAGTTAAAGTACAGGCACTCAAGATATAATGTTACTCCGGTAAAAGTAGACGTCCTCATTGTAGATCTCGACTTGAGTAAAGGTACAAAACTATTTACTTTCAAATATAAATAAGTATAGAAAGTAAAAGTACCATGACGTATTATGGCTTTAAAGTCTATTGTACCCTACCTCTAAACTACTGCACTCTGGTGTACTCTACTGTCCTCTGGTGCACCCTACCTGTACTCTACTGTGCTTTGGGGTACCTTCCTCTACCTGTAAGTTTTTATTCACCGTTTGAATTACCACAGAAACTTATTTGTAATTCAAGTAATTTAGTTTTGTCACTTTCTGTAATGCCATTATATGTTAATTAGGAGACATGTCCACCTGAGCAGAGAAAGCAGAAAGAAAGCCATATATATATATATATATATATATTTTTTTTTTTTTTTTTTTTTTTTTCAACCAATTTACAGACAATGGATCTTCAAGCAAACAAACAGACTGGAACACTGGCAACTGATAAAATATCGTGAATATCACCTAGCCTGTTCTTCTAGCAGGGATAAGACCCTGAGGGCCCTGACTAATGCTGTTTGAGCAGTTACACATTGTGGCGAGTATTGAGTGTTTTATGTGCACTGACATAGCAAACATTTACAGCTTTTCATTTTGATTCATCCATTTCCTTCTTTCATCTGTTTCAGTCTTTTTTTTCTCGGCCAAATGGACAGCCTTGACTTCAAGATGACAAATTTATTGATCGTCTGGCTCACATATTTGTCCTCACGCGTTTCTGTTCCCAGAGATCACTGCCACACCCTTCACTCACACACTCTGTCGCCATCTGCTGGATCTAAGAGCTACAACGGGATTGAACGGGATTATCTGTAGAAAGGACAGAAGATTGTAGACACACTATATAGTGATTGATTTTAACTAATCTATGTGCAGTGCTGGTGTAGTCTGCACAGAAAAGCTTGAAAGTAACTGGCACATGAGCTTGATCGTCACTATGCCCAATGCCAAACATGGGCTAGAGGGGGAAACACCTCCCAGCATTGGCTCTATTGGAATAATTAAACTCCATACATTTCCTTTGGGATGGATTGTGATCTCACCACTGCTGTAGTGGCAGAATGTCATCAAATCCTTGCATCTTTGCAACTTTATGAGCCTAGCTAGTATCTACACTCACTGTCAACTTTATCATCTCTACTGACCATATAGCAACACTTTGTAGTTCCACAATAACAGACTATAGTCCACCTGCTTTTCTGCACACTTTCTTATCCTCATTTTAACCTGATTTGGGTTGAGGATCATTCTCAGCGCTGCTGTAACACTGACGCAGTGGTGGTGTGTTAGTGTATGTTGTGCTGGTATGAGCGGATCAGACACAGCAGGGCTGCTATAGTTTTTAAAGTGCTGTGTCACTGCTGGACTGAGATTAGGCCACCAAACCAAACGTTTCCAGTAAACAGCATCCTGTGGGCAGTGTCAAACTAGACTAGAGGATGGCCAAAACAAACTTTGCAGAAAAAAATTAGCCAATGTCTCTGACTCTACATCTACAAGGTGGACCAACAAGGTAGGTGTGTCTAACAAACTGGACAGTGAGTGGACACAGTGTTTAAAACTTGTTGTGTCTGATCAACTCGTACCAACACAACACACATTAACACATCACCACAAGATCAGTGTCACTGCAGCACTAAGATTGATCCACCACCCAAATTATATCTGGAGGTCCTAATGATTGAAGAACAGGGTAAAAGAGGGAAAATACAGTATACAGAGCAACAAATGGACTATAGTCTGTAATTATAAATATACAAAGAACTCAGAGAATGAACAGTGAGTGTAAAAACAAGGTGGTCACAATGATATGGTTAATCTGTATGTTGTCTGTCTCTCACACTTACACACACACACACACCCCCCAGGCTGGTTGATTTTCCCTCTTAAAAGAGTCTATTGTCCTCAATGGCAATATGTCATACAATTAAACCAAAGAAGCACCACACTGAATACTCTTTCTCCTTATTCTGTTTGGATTTTGACCTTTGGTTACTGAGCATGTGAAACATCATCTACAAGAGGTTTTAAACAAGATAAAAAGCCCCCAGTCAGCACTCATCATATTTATTTATATTCCATATTCCATACATTTCACATAACCAGTCAACAAAATCAAGCATGTTTTCTGTATTTGAAAATATTTTGCCTGGACTGAAATTCATACTTTTCCGTTTTAAATTTGTTCTTGGAAAAAGGAGCCTTTGGATTGGACCAGAGTTGTGCTTTAGAATGTCACCACTTGCAATGGTATAAAGATTTGCTTTTATAGGAAATAAGGGCTCAAACCATTAAAAAAAAAGGAAAAAAACCATTGCCACTTTGCAATCAAGGCAAAAGGACAGTGTGTTACTCTGGTTCATCATTTCAGATACATTTTTCACCATTCTAGTTTGTTTTATACTATTTTACCTAAAGTTTGGCATTGCCTAGCTGTTTCCAGTTTACAATAAAAACAAGATCAGGGCTGAAACTTCACTGTCACTGAGGCCATCAGTAAGACCATTTCAATATTCATTGTTTTTTTCTATGGAGAATCCATAGCTATATACTTATAGTCGGGGCCCATAACAGAAGTATCTATGTGCAAAACCTGACCTCCATTCCATCTGTTGGACATCTGGATACAACTCAAGGACACTAGCCTTCACTTTCAATTAGAAAAAGTAGGTTAATTGCCTTATTTGCATGCACTTCACATCACTGAATGATAATGAGAACCCTGACACTGCTACAGCAGATTTCTCAGACAGTAAAAAGCTTCTCATGGTCAAGCAATATTAACAAAGAGTGACACGTTTCAAAGTCATGGTGCCAAATCTTAACCAGCAAGGAACTGAAGATTGACTATAGCACATCTTAAATGTATTAAAAGACATATATATATATATATATATATATATATATATATATATATATATATATATATATATATATATATATTATGTATGGCAAGCCAAACAGGAAATATTTAATGAACGTTGATATATATAGAATGAACGCTGATATATATAGAATGAACTTTGACTGTCTCGTTTCCGAAGACTTTACTGCTATCTGTTTGTTGTTGCCATGGAGGCAATCACCAGCCTCGCGGTGCGCGATTTCAAAATAAGAGCGGACAGCGCGATTGAAAAAAAAAATCATAATAAAAAAAAAACTTTTCAAAACAGTTCTCGTGCCAGAAATAGATGACCAATGGGCCTAAAAAGGCCAGGAGGCCGCTATTTGAGTATGGGGGATATATAATGAACGCTGATATATATAGAATGATTATGGCCAAGGACTTCCGAACCATTCTGGAGGATCATGTGCATTCAATGGTTCAAACATTGTATCCTGAAGGCGATTCCGTGTATCAGGATGACAATGCACGAATACACACAGCAAGACTGGTGAAAGATTGGTTTGATGAACACGAAAGTGAAGTTGAACATCTCCCATAGCCTGCACAGTCACCAGATCTAAATATTATTGAGCCACTTTGGGGTGTTTTGGAGGAGCGAGTCAGGAAACGTTTTCCTCCACCAGCATCACGTAGTGACCTGGCCACTATCCTGCAAGAAGAATGGCTTAAAATCCATCTGACCACTGTACAGGACTTTCTCAAGACAAATTGCTGCTGTATTGGCCACAAAAGGAGGCCCTACACCACACTAATGCATTATTGTTGTCTAAAACCAGGTGTTTTAGTTTCATTGTCCAACCCATGTATGTCAGCTTTCATTCTATATATAACAGTGTTCATTCTATATATATCAGCTTTCATTTTATATATATCAGCGTTCATTCTATATATATCAGCTTTCATTTTATATATATCAGCGTTCATTCTATATATATCAGCGTTCATTCTATATATATATATCACCGTTCATTCTATATATATCAACTTTCATTCTATATATATCAAAGTTCATTCTATATATATCAACTTTCATTCTATATATATCAACTTTCATTCTATATATATCAGCGTTCATTCTATATATATCAGCTTTCATTCTATATATATCAGCTTTCATTCTATGTATATCAGCTTTCATTCTATATATATCAGCGTTCATTCTATATATATCAGCTTTCATTCTATATATATCAGCGTTCATTCTATATATATCAGCTTTCATTCTATATATATCAGCGTTCATTCTATATATATCCAAGTTCATTCTATATATATCAAAGTTCATTCTATATATATCAGCTTTCATTCTATATATATCAACTTTCATTCTATATATATCAAAGTTCATTCTATATATATCAACTTTCATTCTATATATATCAGCGTTCATTCTATATATATCAGCTTTCATTCTATATATATCAGCGTTCATTCTATATATATCAAAGTTCATTCTATATATATCAACTTTCATTCTATATATATCAGCTTTCATTCTATATATATCAACTTTCATTCTATATATATCAAAGTTCATTCTATATATATCAACTTTCATTCTATATATATCAAAGTTCATTCTATATATATCAACTTTCATTCTATATATATCAAAGTTCATTCTATATATATATCAACTTTCATTCTATATATATCAGCGTTCATTCTATATATATCAGCTTTCATTCTATATATATCAGCGTTCATTCTATATATATCAGCTTTCATTCTATATATATCAGCGTTCATTCTATATATATCAAAGTTCATTCTATATATATCAAAGTTCATTCTATATATATCAGCTTTCATTCTATATATATCAACTTTCATTCTATATATATCAAAGTTCATTCTATATATATCAGCTTTCATTCTATATATATCAACTTTCATTCTATATATATCACAAAGTTCATTCTATATATATCAACTTTCATTCTATATATATCAGCGTTCATTCTATATATATCAGCTTTCATTCTATATATATCAGCTTTCATTCTATATATATCAGCGTTCATTCTATATATATCAAAGTTCATTCTATATATATCAGCTTTCATTCTATATATATCAGCTTTCATTCTATATATATCAGCGTTCATTCTATATATATCAGCTTTCATTCTATATATATCAGCGTTCATTCTATATATATCAAAGTTCATTCTATATATATCAGCTTTCATTCTATATATATCAGCGTTCATTCTATATATATATCAGCTTTCATTCTATATATATCAGCGTTCATTCTATATATATCAAAGTTCATTCTATATATATCAACTTTCATTCTATATATATCAGCTTTCATTCTATATATATCAGCGTTCATTCTATATATATCAAAGTTCATTCTATATATATCAACTTTCATTCTATATATATCAGCGTTCATTCTATATATATCAAAGTTCATTCTATATATATCAAAGTTCATCCTATATATATCAGCTTTCATTCTATATATATCAGCGTTCATTAAATATTTCCTGTTTGGCTTGCCATATATATATATATATATATATATATATTTTTTTTTTTTTAAGATTGTTTTGCCTCACTATATTCCCAGAGTCAAAGTCAATCCATTTCAATCAGACTCACCCTGTATTTTACCCAGTTGCAGGCTTCTTATGGCTCTGTTTTTGCTGCTGTCAGATGTGATATGTAACTAAGAAAAAAGCTTGTAGAAGTCAGAGGACGGAAGTCTGAAAATATATATCTTAGCAGCCAGACTGCGTGTTGTCCTCTTGGTCAAGTTTGTTCTGCTGGAGAAATACACTGAAGCAAAACGCAGAATTGCATATAAACACTGATTATGTTAGACTACGTGTATGTAGATCAATTTAATGTGGGAAAGAAATACATTATATTTTTGTTATATTTTATCAGTTGCCTCCCCTTATATAGAACTTATTACTCCAAGGTAATTTAAGTCCTGCTCAAATTTGCATTTAGGTGTTTAATTTAGTAGCAGTAGATATTGAATCTGAACAGATGACATGTCCACTTTGAAATGTACTCAGACTGCTAATACAGTGGAACCTCTACTAAGGAACGCCTATACTAACGAACTTTCCAAGATACGAACCAGGCATTTGAATATTTTTTGCTTCCACCAACGAACCATGACTCTAGAAACGAACCGAGCCTCCGCCGAGCCGGCGGCTGGAAATGGCCACTGACCCCAGTAGGCGAGTCTCCCAGCGCGCCCAGACTTGAGTGAGCTTTTAAGATTAGCAAATTGTAGTTTTAGCAATTTAACATTAGTGTAAATAGCAGACATCGAAATTCGTGCTAAATTAAGCCGTATCTACACTTCGTCTCCCCACATTCACCCGCCTACTCTAGGCAACGCAATCATGGGGAAGACTGATGACTTGACAAAAAGGTCATTACTAAAGAGGCTGGCTGTTCACAGAGCTCTGTGTCCAAGAGGCGAAGAGAAGGAAAAGTTGTGGTGGAAAAAAGTGTACAAGCAATAGGAATAACCACACCCTGCAACAAGAGAACAGCATCGGAAGCGTCTCGCCTGGGCTAAAGACAAAAAGGACTGGACTGCTGTTGAGTGGTCCAAAGTTATGTTCTCTGATAAAAGTAAATTTTTGCATTTCCTTTGACCTTAACCCCATAGAAAATCTATGGAGTATTGTGAAGAGGAAGATGCAAAACGCCAGACCCAACAATGCAGAAAGGCTGAAGGCCACTATCAGAGCAACCTGGGCTCTCATAACATCTGAGCAGTGCCACAGACTGATCCACTCCATGCCACACAGCATTGCTGCAGTAATTCAGGCAAAAGGAGCCCCAACTAAGTACCGAGTGCTGTACATGCTCATACTTTACTTGTCCATGCTTTTCAGTTGGCCAGCATTTCTAAAAATCTTATTTATTCATTTATTTTTAGTAATATTCTAATGTTGTGAGATACTGATTTGAGGTTTTCATTAGTTGTCAATTATAATCATCAAATTGAAAGAAATAAACACTTGAAATGTATGTGTGTGTAATTAATAATATAGTGTGTATATATTATATATAATAGTATAATCCATTATCCACCGCTTATCCGGGTCCGGGTCGCGGGGGAAGCAGTCGGAGCAAAGAAACCCAGACCTCCCTCTCCCCAGCCACCGACGCCAGCTCCTCCGGGGGTATACCGAGGCGTTCCCAGGCCAGTCGAGACATATAGTCTCTCCAGCGTGTTCTTGGTCTGCCCCGGGGCCTCCTCCCAGTTGGACATGCCCGGAAACCCCCCCCCGGAAAGGCGTCCAGGAGGCATCCGAACCAGATGCCCGAACCACCTCAACTGGCTCCTCTCGACGTGGAGGAGCAGCGGCTCCACTCCGAGTCTCTCCCGGATGTCCGAGCTCCTAACCCTGTCTCTAAGGGAGAGTCCAGACATCCTGTGGAGAAAACTCATTTCAGCCGCTTGTACCCGCAATCTCGTTCTTTCGGTCACTACCCAAAGCTCGTGACCATAGGTGAGGGTTGGGACGTAGATTGACCGGTAAATCGAGAGCTTTGCTTTTCTGCTCAGCTCTTTCTTCACCACAACGGACCGGTACAGAGCCTGCATTACTGCTGACGCTGCACCGATCCGCCTGTCAATCTCACGCTCCATCTTTCCCTCACTCGTGAACAAGACCCCGAGGTATTTAAACTCCTCCACTTGAGACAGGATCTCACTTCCAACCTGGAGAGAGCACTCCACCCTTTTCCGACTGAGTACCATGGACTCGGACTTGGAGGTACTGATCCTCATCCCTACCGCTTCAAACTCGGCTGCAAACTGGTCCAGCAAGAGGTCCCGGCTCGATGAAGCCAACAAGACCACATCATCTGCAAAAAGCAGACATGGGATCCTGAGACCACCAAACCGGACACCATCCGCCACTTGGCTACGCCGAGAAATTCTGTCCATAAAAATTGTGAACAGAACCGGTGACAACGGGCAGCCCTGACAGAGTCCAACTCCGACTGGAAACCAGTCGGACTTACTGCCAGCCATACGAACCAGACTCCTGCTCTGTTTGTACAGGGACTGGATAGCTCGTAATAAAGAGCCCAGTACCCCATACTCCCTGAGCACCCCCCACAGAATACCCCGAGGGACACGGTCGAATGCCTTCTCCAGATCCACAAAACACATGTAGACTGGTTGAGCAAACTCCCATGCACCCTCCAGGATCCTAGCGAGGGTAAAGAGCTGGTCCTGTGTTCCACGACCGGGGCGGAATCCGCATTGTTCCTCCTGGATCCGAGGTTCAACTATCGGTCGGACTCTCTTCTCCAGTACCCCCGCATAGACCTTACCGGGGAGGCTGAGGAGTGTGATCCCCCTATAGTTGGAACACACCCTCTGATCCCCCTTTTTAAAAAGGGGAACCACCACCCCAGTCTGCCAGTCCAGAGGCACTGCCCCCGATGTCCACGCGATGTTGCAAAGATGTGTCAACCAGGACAACCCCACAACATCCAGAGCATTGAGGAACCCGGGGTGAACCTCATCCACCCCCGGGGCCCTACCGCCAAGGAGTTTCCCTACCACCTTGGCCACTTCAGCCCCAGTGATAGACGAGCCCCCCCCGGGGTCCCCAAGCTCTGCTTCCTCTGCGGAAAACATGCTGGTGGGATTGAGAAGATCCTCGAAGTATTCCTTCCACCGTCTGGTGACGTCCCCAGTCGAGGTCAACAGTTCCCCACCCCCACCATATACAGTGTTGGTGGAAAACTGCTTTCCCCTCCTGAGTCGCCTGACGGTTTGCCAGAAACTTCTCGGAGCCGACCGAAAGTCGTTTTCCATGTTCTCACCGAACTCCTCCCACACCCGAGTTTTTGCCTTAGCGACCGCCAAGGCTGCGAGCCGCTTGGCTCCTCGGTACCTTTTGGCTGCCTCCGGAGTCCCCTGAGCCAACCATGCTCGATAGGACTCTTTCTTCAGCTTGACAGCCCCCCTCACCCGGGGTGTCCACCACCGAGTGCGGGGATTGCCACCCCGACAGGCACCGACAACCTTGCAGCCACAGCTCCGTTCAGCCGCCTCAACAATGGAGGTCCGGAACATGGCCCACTCGGACTCAATGTCACCAGCCTCCCCCGGGATGCAGTCGAAGCTCTGCCGGATGTGGGAGTTGAAGATCTTTCTGACAGGTTCCTCTGCCAAACGTTCCCAGCAAACCCTCAACACACGTTTGGGCCTGCCAGGTCTGTCCGGCATCCTCCCCCGCCATCTGATCCAACACACCCCAAGGTGGTGATCAGTTGACAGCTCAGCGCCTCTCTTCACCCGAGTGTCCAGAACATATGGCCGCAGGTCAGATGATACGACTATAAAGTCGATCATCGAAATGCGGCCTAGGGTGTCCTGATGCCAGGTGTACTTGTGGACACCCTTATGTTCGAACATGGTGTTCGTAATGGACAAACTGTGACGAGCACAGAAATCCAATAACTGAACACCACTCGGCTTCAGATCAGCGGGGCCGTTCCTCCCAATCACGCCCCTCCAGGTCTCACTGTCATTACCCACGTGAGTGTTGAAGTCCCCCAGCAGAACAATGGAGTCCCCAGAATGAGTGTTCTCCAGCACTCCCTCTAGGGTCCCCAAGAAGGCCTGGTACTCTGAACTGCTGTTCGGTGCATAAGCACAAACAACAGTCAGAGCCCTTTCCCCAACCCGAAGGCGCAGGGAAATTACGCTCTCGTCCACTGGGGTAAACCCCAACGTACAGGCGCTAAGCCGGGGGCTATGAGTAAGCCCACACCTGCCTTACGCCTCTCATCCTGGGCAACTCCAGAGTGAAAGAGCATCCAGCCCCTCTCGAGGAGATTGGTTCCAGAGCCCATACTGTGTGTCGAGGTGAGCCCAACTATATCTAGTCGGTACCTCTCAACCTCGCGCACCAGCTCAGGCTCTTTTCCCACCAGAGAGGTTACGTTCCATGTTCCAAAAGCCAGTTTCAGTAACCGAGGATCGGAACGCCAGGGCCCCCGACCCCGACCACCACCCGATCCACAATGCACAGGACCCAGATTACTACCTCTCCCACAGGTGGTGGGCCCATGGGAGAGTGGACCCATGTATCCCCTTCGGGCTAAGCCTGGCCGGACTCCATAGGTGAAAGTCCGGCCACCAGGCGCTCGCCAAGGAGCCCCTCCCTCAGGCCTGGCTCCAGGGTGAGGCCCCGGTAACCCTGCTCCGGGCAAGGGAGGCTGTGTCCTTGTTATCTATTTCATCTGTGTCTTTATGGATCACTCTTTGTCTGGCCCATCACCTAGGACCAATTTGCCTTGGGAGACCCTACAAGGGGCTATTGCCCCCGACAACATAGCTCCTAGGCTCACGCAGGCACGCAAACCCCTCCACCACGTTAAGGTGGTGATCCAAGGAGGACTAATAGTATAATATACAAGTTTAACTTTTTGAGTGGATTTACTGAAATAAATCAACTTTTTCATGATATTCTAATTTTATGACTAGCACCCATACATACATACATACATACATAGTGATACATACTAGCACCACTGAGCGCTGGAAAATGGCACAGAAACAGACGCCGGCATTTGCTGATAAACAACTAAAGAAACGAAAGTCATTGGCAGAGATGGTATTCAATAAAAAGAAGTTGGATAAAGCCAGAGGACAAACCAGAGTAAATATCAGTGGAGCTATCCAACTGTGGAGGACTCTAAGAGCACAGAAATGTATGGCAAGTGAGGCAGAGGTAGCTGTTTTTCTAGTAGACATGTAATTATATTATTTATCATTTTGTGTATGTGGGATCTGTGTGTGTAAAAGTTAACTGTCATAGTTATGTAGCCAGAATAGCTGATTCTTTGTAACGCCGCCAGCTATCACTATCTGGCTGTGTTTATCTCGTTCGTCATCTGCACTGTTGAACTGCGGTTAAGCCAGCCGCCGTTTGAGAAAACACGGTTAAACTAGCCGCACGTCAAATTTTAGTGCGCGTATACTAGTGACAAACCGGTAATACTCAAGGAGCGTGAAGACTTGAGTTTATGCCCTTCATTTTAAAGCAAAAGTAACGGCATTTAACCGGTTTATATATTGGTCATTTCTAGTAAGTAGTCCATACAATCAACAGATATCAGTTCAGGGTTTACTACACTATCTATCTATGAAGTATGAGATGATTTTACTGTATAGTTTTTATGTAAATGACATTCAAAATCCCTATAATTGTCCATTGTTTTTTAACATGTGTCAAGTTTACTGCTTTATAATATGGTCATTTCTAATAAGTAGTCCATACAATCAACAGATATCAGTTCAGGGTTTACTACACTATGCATCTATGAAGTATGAAGTGATTTTACTGTATAGATTTTATGTAAATGACATTCAAAATCCCTATAATTGTCCATTGTTTTTAATGTTAACTCAAGTTTGATGTTTTATAAAATTGTAATTTTGAATTTTAATTTTTTATACTATGTGTCTATGAAATATGAAGTGATTTTACTGTATACTTTTTGAGTAAATGACATTCAAAATCACAATAATTCTCCATTGTTTTTAATGATGAATCAAGTTTACTGCTTTATAAAATGATCATTTCTAATAAGTAGTCCACACAAACAACATATATCAATTCAGGGTGTACCACACTATGTACCTATAAAATATGAAGTGAGTTTACTCTATAGTTTTTGAGTAAATGATATTCAAAATCACAATAATTGTCCATTGTTTTTTAACATGTGTCAAGTTCACCGCTTTATAATATGGTTATTTCTAATAAGTAGTCCATACAACCAACAGATATCAGTTCTGTGATTGCCATACTATGTACCTATAAAATATGAAGTGATTTTACTGTATACTTTTTGAGTAAATGACATTCAAAATCACAATTAATCTCCATTGTTTTTAATGACTCAAGTTTACTGCTTTATAAAATGGTCATTTCTAATAAATAGCCCATTCAACCAACAGATATCAGTTCAGTGTGTACCACACTATGTACCTGTAAAATATGAAGTGACTTTACTGTATACTTTTTGAGTAAATGACATTCAAAATCACAATTAATCTCCATTGCTTTTAATGATGACTCAAGTTTACTGCTTTATAAAATAGTTATTTTGAATAAGTAGTCCACACAACCAACAGATATCAGTTCTGTGTCTGTCATACTATGTACCTATAAAATATGAAGTGATTTTACTGTATAGTTTTTAAGCAGATGACATTCAAAATTCCCATAATTTTCAATTGTTTTTAATGATGACTCAAGTTTACTGCTTTATAATATGGTCATTTCTAATACGAAGTCCATAAAACCAACAGATATCAGTTCTGTGTCTGCCATACTATGTACCTGTAAAATATGAAGTGATTTTACTGTATGGTTTTTGAGCAGATGACATTCAAAATCCCCATAATTTTGGTGACTCGAAAGTGTCCATAGGTGTGAGTGTGAATGTGTGTGTGTCTGTGTTGCCCTGTGAAGGACTGGCGTCCCCTCCAGGGTGTATTCCCGCCTTGCGCCCAATGATTCCTCTGGACCCCCCGCGATAAGCGGTTACAGATAATGAATCAATGAATTTGCAGAATGTAAACAGTCATTGACAGAGGGGATATTATGTGAAGTGCACTGTTCTAGAGAAACTAACAGGCCAAACAGTTGAATGTAACCAGACGTCTACTCCAGATACCCCTCACAGTTATTAGAGTAAATAAATGGCTAATACATTTTTTATTAAATTGTTTGACCTCAGGTCTCTTTTTAATATCTCTTCATGTTGGAGGTATAAATGCATGTCAAATGAATGAGGCATGGTGTAAGGCAAGATATTCCAAAGAATTGTTTGCCCCCAATTTTAACAATACATTTCCTTATAAAATGTTTCTATGACAAAATCAGCAGTGGTCACTGGTTTTACTCCACTGTACCAAAATCAAATTCAGCAAAATTCTCTTCACTAAACCATTTCGCCACAAACATTTTTCATGAATTACCTTTTAACACCTTAAAAGCACTAAACAGATTAAGAAGACCAACTGCACACCAAAATGCTTTGTGAAACAATTTTAATAAATAAAGTATTTTACTTTTCTGAAACATACACATGATTTCCATATTTGGCAGAGACAGTGTTTAGCATGGATTCAGTGTTAAAGACTATACATTAGTTTAGACGCTTCATGTGTATTCAAAGTCTTAGTGCATATTAAGGCAGTTTTTCAATGCATACTGAAGTATTGATACTATAACTGAATTCCATGAGACTAAACAGCTCACAGGAGGAGTATATCATTAACATTAGTTATTTTCCTTTATGAATATAGACAAAGCATTTCTTATAAAATATAACATTCATACCATGGAGGCAACATACTATCGGAATAACATTGGTATTGATAGGAAATTACTTACAAATACTGAGGAATTTAGATTTTAAGGTAGTTTAGATTTAATTACATTTCCGTGATTTTTTTGATGAAGTCAAAAAAAAAAGCATTTTTATTAATATTTACTGCATTTGTAATCTTCCACAGATCAATTCTGATGTTTCACTGGAATGCCAATCCAGGCACTAGATGTTGAAGCAAAACAGTAATTTTCCAGTTAGAAGAAACACATATTATAATAAGATTCTGTTCCCAGGTGCTGGTATTATCAAATACTAAGATTGGATTGCCAACTCAGACAGGATTCCTAATGCCTACCTCTTAATAAATGAGTCACACTGGTATAAATGACATGAATTTACATAAAAATTGATCAGACCAATACATACATTTGTTACATACAACAATATATGTATACAACAATTCATACATTGAAGACTTGGGACCAAAAATACAAATAGTCACACAATGTTTGGTCATATTGGCACTTTGGATATAACCACTGAGAGATAAACATTCACAGACAGCCTTGTCTCACTTAACTGAAATGCATCTTAGGTCAGTGTTCTTAACTCTCAGTCCTGGAAGGACTTTACTTTATATTTTCTTTTCTCAGTCACAGATCATTTGGAGGTTTATCTAATGAGCTGAAATAGGTGTGTTAGCACAAGAATGAAAAAGGCAGTTTTGGGCCAGAACTGCAAGCAATATACACCACATGGCAAAAATATGAATTCCTTTAAGACAAATCATCTTAAATCCAGTTAATATATCAAATATTTCTCATTAGGAGTTTGCTGTAAGAATATTAACTTCAAGCTATTTCTGGACCAATTGGCATTGTTTTAAGGGATTTTATTTAGAAAGAGACATTCCACTTGCAGAGGTTTACTTTACATAAAAGTGGAATATACACTGACACAAAAGAATGAAAACAATGAGTTGAATACTCTAAACCATACTCCATTTAATAATGAGAAATATTAGATTAATTTAGATTAAGATTTCACTTAATGAGATGCAATTTTTTGCAATGCAAACACATAGTCAGAGGTGATGATAAAAGACCAGTTTACCTCATTTAAAACCAAACCTTATCAATTGCAAGTTGGACCAAGTGCCACAGAAAAATGCATCTTTGAACATCAAGCCTACAATAAATCATCCATTAATGTAAAGATATCTGCTAATTTCAGGTGCTCAGGAATTTTATGCTATGTTACTAAATAAAGCAGAAAAGCGTTTGTCACAGCAGTTGAAATTAACAGTTTTTACCCGCTAAAATTCCGGTGATGCATAGAAATGTGAAAAAAAAGATACATTCACACAGGCTTCAGTTTTGGCCTATTTTGGCCTCAGTTTACAATGGTAGATACACTATATGCCAAAATGTTTGTAGACACCCTTTATAATGAATGGATTCTCCTGTTTTAGGGAAATTCAATTGTGGACATAGCATGAAATAGAATTGGATGCAGTACATGGTACTGCGGTCACCATGCTCAATGCTGTGTCTGGGCAAGAGGATATAAAGTGGTTCTTTGGAGTCATACAGCCCTAATACGTTCGGGAGGATTTGAATTGGTGTTCCAGAACTAATCATTCAACATCAGTACCTGACCTCACTTTTGTTTACGAGGCCAAATGTAAATCTTCACAGAAATGTTCCAACATCTTCTCTAAAGCCTTCCCGAAGGAACAGAACATGTAACTTCACCAAAAGAAGAACATATATAATTTCAGATTAAATGTTATCCAAGCAGGTATCCACAAACTTTTGCCAATAGTTTAGATCATTTCTCTAAATTGCACTCATATTGACTGAGGATAAATATGTTGAAATGCACTAAATTGGCTACAAAGAAGAATGAAATGAATGAAAAGCCTCAACATACTTTAAAACACATCTAAGCACTAGATTTCCAGGCAAAGATTAAACAGAGGCATATCTACAACATGACAATCATACAGAGATTAATCTATGCCCAGAGACCTGGCAAAATCTTTTTAATAAAGCGCATATTAATAAACTTTGTATACAACCCTTCCTAGACCTACATATTTCAAAATATTGTGTCATATTTTTAACACACTGATAAGAAATGTGACAGACACACATTTATGTATCCCACTTTGTGGCCAGCCCAGTTTCTTTTGATACTTTAAGAATAATAATGAAAAGATTATAAAGTGAAATGTAAAGTGATTTACAGAAGTCAAGTGCAGGTTTCGCACCCCAAGTTCTGTAACTTTGCACAACTATGTACCACTGGTTTTAAAATGTGGTCATTTCTTCAGGACACTATCATATGTCTTATCAGTAAAGGTGGAGCATTGTAATCTGTCTAAAACTATTAGAGGTAATCCAGTGTTTTTAACATATACTCTTTCTATATTTATAGCATACAGGCAGTGTCTTTGTCTCAGTACACAGTTAGCCTCCTACATAGGCACTATTTAGCAGCACTGACCGCCATTTTCTATTAATTAATTTTAGTAGGGTTCAGTTTTATTTTAGCCATGACCCAGTATATAAAGATTTGACATTAATTAAAATGCTGCCAATGTAGGCATTAGGGACTAAGGTGTCTTACATGGTATTGAGACACACTCAGTTGCATCCCTTCAATTTGTAAAATAACAGAAGAAAAAAAAAAAAAAAAAAAAAAAAAAAACTAAATATTTGATTCAGCATCTGCCAATTGGGGTCCACTGCAAGCTCATTCACCAGGGGCCCACTGTCAAAATTATCCCTGTTCTTTAATTAGGTACAAGGTAATATGCTGAAATGGTTACCTATATGCTACAAATACAGCACACAGAGACACTGTTTAAAACCACTGGCATATAGACTTAATTTTTGAGAAACTGGGGCCTAAATGCAGTGTTCCCAAGCCCACTTTTTAACCCATGGTTGGCACTTTCTCTTGTCTTGTGTGCTATTTATCCAAATATATTTGGTGGGTGGGGATGATGGTGGCTGACAATTAACAGGTTGGGAGCCTGCAGTGGTGGCAGGTGGCCACTAGCAGGCGCACTTGCTTTTCTCCTGCGTGGGTGGTTCCACCAGCTCGCTGCCACTGTGGCCATTGGAGCGCATGGTTCCATCAGGAATCCAGGACCGGTCCACACACCTCTCCATCCGCTTCATGATCAGATCCAGAAGAACTTCCACTGCCCGGCTCACATTCTCTCCATTAGCGGCACTTGTTTCAAAGTATGGGATCCTGAAAAGGTCCGAAAAGAACTGAGGTAGTTTGTACAAATGTTAAATAAATAAATAAATAAATAAATAAATAAATAAATAAATAACTGAGCTAAATACACAGTCCTGGAAATAGACAAAATGGTAAAAATCTTTTTTTTCCCCCACAATTGGATGCATTGCGATGCAGGTGGACTGCAAGGATCAATGAAATAATAATAATTATAATGATGATAACATTTGTGTTACTTTCTACTTTGTTTTTATCTATTAGACAGCTAAAAATTAAGAAGCAATCAATCGTACCCCTAAATCAGCCAAACACCCTGATCTATGTCAGTTTTTGGCAACTCAACTCTACCTCAAATCTTTTTTTGGGCGAGTAGCTGAATTCCAGAATTTTGTTCCAGATTAGTATCTTCTCTAATTAGCTCAGACATGCAGCAGTGTTGTGCAGGCAGGTTGGAACAAAGTCATAGACTGCAATTTCTGTACCCGTGTTGCTAAAACATCTGAAACGTACACTTTGTTTGATCATGTGAAAGTTGCATAACAATTGAAGCATTTTCAATGCCTTGCTCAACAATGAGACTTACAGCTCACTTCAAGTTAATCTCAGACAATATCACCACCTTTCTCTTAAAGTAATTGTGAATTAGTTCATTTAAAGGTGACTCATTCAATCACTGAATAAATTTATTTCTCAAACATTCTCTCTTTTGCTGTGACAAGAAAAATAAGGGTAGGATTCTTGCAGCAGCCAAATCAAACTGCACAAATCAGCAAGAATAGAGCATAGCTTTATGGTCACATACAAAGTTATACAAGTACAACATTGCAGCGAAATGCCTTCCATCTGTCCACTCACGTTAACAGGGGTTAGGTGTGTGAAACAGACGCAATGGCAGCAAGTTTCCCCTCGCCATCTTACAGTTAGAAGACATAGCTGCATTACATCAGGAAATGTGGTGGTAAAAAAAAATAAAATAAAATAAAATAAGAAATAAAAAAAAAGAAAGATCACACACTGTGCCTTAAAGGAAGCACAGTGTGTGATCTTGGAAAAAAAAAAAAAACACCTGTAGCACACAAGCAATACCAGGTTAAGCCAACCAGGAACGATAAGGAGCGGAGAGGAAGAAAATGCAACCACCTCCCACAAGAGCAAGAGAGGAAAAGCAATGATATCATTGAGCCTACACTTTAAAACAGTAACATAAACTCCAATCAACCCAGTCAACTGGCCTAAAGTACAAATTAATTAATTAATTCGTTCATTCATACATACATACATAAATAAAACAAATATATCCTTATTTAAATGAGATGAACATGTGACTGTCTTTCTGTTTGCACTAAAAGAACATTTTCTGGCCTTTTCACAGAGATCATATTTTCAAATTCCTGAAATAATATCTGAGCAAAATTGAGATTCTTACACAAGAATGTGACTAAGACAGATACCTTACATTAGCTCAGTAAATATTTACTCTGCAGTTGGCTGCCATCTTGGCAAGTTTCGAGTGATTAGCAGGTCATGGCTAAAACAAACACTTAGTCTCTGCCCTTAAAACAAACTCCACTGCAACACAGAAGAATCAGAAAGCTGTTATAAAGTTAACATGCTAGCATAACAAGCTGGCATGCTAACAGCAATCCTTCTCCTGTACCAAAGTCGCACTGATGAAGTTTGCCACTCTATTCTATCTGGTGCTCTATTCCAGCTTTTATCATTTGCTGTTTAACTGTTGATTTAAACATGTAAGATTATGCTAAATGCAACATGTACGGAAGGTTAGGATGTCAGGACTAAGAAAACAGCAGCAATTCCCTCTACACAAAAGGAAAATAAAATGTCAAACTTCCTCAACAGACAAATCAAACAGATCAAAATATTTTTATTAATAATCACTGATTCATTGATTGAAGAAGCAATTAATGTACACATTTAATTCTAGAAAGTTCTGATGATTAATGTAAATTCTAAGTGAAGCAAATACACAGAAGGAAACTGCTTAAATTTCATTTTGATTTCAAACAAAACTTAAATATGGTTCAGATAAATAGAGGAGATTAAGACAAGATCTTATGTTGAGGTTGGTCCATCTTGGTTTTCATTTTGGTCCTTCAGCTGGGGTGTAATACAGCAAATTAGTGAGCAATAGCATACTATAGACATCACTTTTCAGCACAGAAATCAAAACCCTATACATTTTCGATTCAGAACAATCTGGATTTAATAAAATATTAAATGTGGCTAAAATAAACTGAAAGCCAGTTTCTTACCCATATTTCTCTGCGAGTTCTCTTGCCTCTACCTCACTGACAGCTCGCTGGTCGTCCAGATCGCACTTATTTCCACACAGAACAATGTCAGGATTCTCACAATATGCATGCATCTGCAGTTGACCTGCCCACCAACAGCAGAGGGAAATGTCAGAGGTTTTCAAAGTCTGTGTGTTTCAATTCCTAAATCGATCACAAGATTACCATGACACTGCAAAGACACAGTGACTAATGTAACTTTTCCACTGCATGGTACCTACTCGACTTGGCTCTACGCATTGGTTGGTTTTTCCATTACAATGCAGTTTGAGCTGCTCTTTTGAGTCAGCAAAACAAAACAAACGTGGAGATATTACAAAGTTGTTATTATTATTACTACCCATTTGTGCTGGTTGTCTGCATGTTGTCATGATTTACAAGTCTCTCTAGAACAAGCTCTGCATATTTTACACATCACCTTTAGTCCCTACTCAGCTCGAACCACGTGCAAGCAGGTACTAAAAAAAGTACTCAGTTACATGTAAAAAAATTGCCTAATGGGAAAGCAAAAAAAAGCAGATTACAGCAGAATCAAGGCACCATGCAGTGGACAAGCTCCATAAATAACTTCCACCTTCGCAGAAGAGAGACTGTTCCAAATAAGCACAAGCTAAACTGATCTAACCAGTCAGCTAGTTGGAGAAAAAAAAGCCTGAACCAGCAAAACTCGACAGCATCTATAGAAAGATTTAAACTCTTTTATACTCAGACACAGTATAAAAGAGTTTTAGGGGTTACTGAGGGGTATTTCAGTACTGATGGTGCCAATGGCAACTGATCTACCTCAGATACTACAATCGAGTTGAAAGTCCAGCAAATGTTATGTCACCAGTGAAATTGTGTCTCCTTCTTAACAGCTTTATATAAAATAAAAATAACCAAACAAATAGTGGTACACATTTGTGTAAATGTGTACATCATTGTGAATCTGGTTTAAGATTCTCAGATAAACTCACTCATCCAGTTCCTGACATTGAGGAAGCTTTGTTCATTGGTCAGATCAAACAGCAACAAGAAACCCATGGCATCTCTGAAGAACGCCGTCGTCAAACTCCTGAATCTGTAAAAGCATTCACAGCAAAAAAAAATATTTCCACAGGCCTTAGGCTGAGAGCATTCAATCCAACAATGTACAAGTTTCTAATGAAGACATTTTTCTTTAGAAATGTCCACTACAAATGCGCTGACCAAAGCCAAAGTTCAGTGTCTGAGGAAGGTGGTGTCAATATTGAGAGTCTCAGCATTTCAGTCCAACTGTTCAAAACATAAATTTGAGAGTCCTGGGCCTCACCTTTCTTGTCCTGCAGTGTCCCACAGCTGGATATGTATTCTCTGTCCCCTTCCTGTGCCATCAGACCCACTGGACTTATATACCTTCAAATAAAGAGTTACACCTTAAGAAGAGCATTTATATTTTCACAAGCTGTGTGTTTTCATTATGTAAATGTGTCATGATAAATGGAATGGATAGAAAGAATCCATACTTTTATATTTGCTTTATGGAGATTCTTTTTATATGAAAAACTATGCTCTGTATATGTGTTTAGAAGAGTTGTGTGTGACTAGGATGTGAAGTATGGGGCCAAGTGTTCTGTAGTGATTCAGTTCATATCTTGATTGAATGGAGGGTTTTCTAAACTCAGAAGTGAAGACTCATCACATTAACTCTCTCTCACTGAGGGTTTTAATGACTTCTGCTGTGTTTGCTTTGTAGGAACAGTTTGTTTATTCTTCAGGAGGGAGCTCTGCTCTCGGGTAAATTGCTCATGCTTTTTCTTTTGCTTTTCATTTTTGCTGATGGAACAAAGCACAGACCGCAGAATGAATCCATTTTAATTGAAAGCCATTTTTCATATTATTTATAATTTTTTTTTATTAAACTTCAATTTTAAGTTTTATAAAAACTTAATATTTTGCATACTTTTGTCAGTGATGTGAAAATGATGTTTTACCACTTGTCTGATGCAATGAAACACCAACTTAATCTTTTATTACTGAAGGCTGTTTGAAAAAGTCCACATTTTCTAGTTTCAGGTTTGTCATTTCAGCTAGTTGCCAGTGTGTTCTATTGTGAAACAAGGCCATGTACAGAAATTCATAAATTCTTTCATAAATTAATGAACAAAATTCTCTATATTTTAATGACCTGAACAAGAAATTAAGTGACTTATTCAGGTATTTCTCGCAGTAAATGCCTTAAAGTGTGCTGAATGTTATCAATGTTGTCTTAAGTCTCAAGATCTTCTACTGTAAAGGAATATGTTAAAACCTATCTGGTGATTTTTTTTTCTTGTTAGCATTTTCATGTGTTTTTTTTTATTTTTGGAAAAACAGCACAAGCAATTCTGCTTTGAAAATTCATTATTACAAAGACAGTCTCAATCACGCAGATTCGTACAGAGTTTCTGACATCATGGAACTATTGGCATCAAATGTTCCATGTGTGTTTTGATTTCAAAATTTCTAAAAAACGTCAAATTATCTAGCAGTGAAATACGACACTTAATACTAAAATTACAAATAAAGTAAAAAGTCTAGAAATAGACTGAATAATATTAAAATACTCTACTCTTACAATAATCCTCTAAAGAGATATGAGATATACTGACTAGATTTAAGATGAGTTTTGGCAGGTAGCTAAGATTGAAATAAGATGTCTCATAAATGAAACAAAGCTCCTCTGTATGTGTAATCAGACAGTTTATTTCACACTTCAAATCTCTCAGCTGGTGAAAAAAGAAAGAGTAAATAACCATTCCAGAAGAAAGACCTGGAGGAACGAATTTATGCTCCACTGTCTCTAAGTTGCTATAAATGCACAGAGCTGAGAAAGTCTCTCTCACACACACACACACACACACAAAAGATTGATGTACAGATACTGAGGTATAAATAATGCCAAACCTTCATATCTGTAAGGTGAATTTATCAAAGATAAAGTTATGTCTGATAAGGTGATAGCAGACTGGAGTCTTCCCTCCATTAAACATTCTGTTTTAAATAACTAATGCAAAGATTTACAGATATAACATCCTATTATTTTTTTATTAGCTACTACTGTAGAAATTAGGGTCTGATTATTCCATTTTGACTTTCAGATGTAGTACTGAGCATTGTATCGATCATCAGAATAGTCTTTAATTTTTAAGCCATTTCTTTCTAATTTTACCACAAAAACACACATACCTGGATATCAACATGCACAGAAGAAAAACTACCCATCATCTCAAATGACTTCCAGGTGGTTGCTCAAGTTAAATTTGAATAAATAAATAAATAACCCCCCATACACACGGTAGATGTTTATAGGGGGAGTGAGCACACACAAGCTTGGAGCAGCAGGTATCCACCTTGGCTCCCACACTGGAAAAAAAAAGAAAATGTCCTGTACAGGTACATTTTCGTTCACTTAAAAGTACAGACCACGTAAATGTCCCTTCATAGGTATATCAGCTGTCTTAAACTCCAGTTGTGAACTTTGATGGTCCATAAAATTCTCTTCTCCAGAATGAGAGGTGACCATCTGTCTTAATTATAAAATGCTTTAAAACAGAAAATAAATAAATAAAAGTCTGGAGTTGATATGCAGTTTATGAAATAAATTCAACTTCAAAATCTACAATAAAAGTAAAATATGATACAAACATGTTCTCAAATTAAAAAGCACTAGTGCTGTTTTTTCCCATTACATGGTACCTACTTGGCTTGGCTCTACTCAGCTCTTTTGTTTTTCCTAAAACTGACTACTTTGGTACCTGCTCGCTTGTGGTTTCAAGCGAGCTGAGTAGAGACTTAAGTGTAACATGTAAATTTTGCAGAGCGCCGATGGGCCAGAGAGTCTTATCAATCATATGGAAATGCAGACATCCAGCACAAACTAGCCATTTGTAAAATTTCCAAGCTACATTAGAGATCACATTTGTTTCATCTGACTCACAGTGCCAGCTTACGGTGCGGTATTGTGAAGCAGTACAAACACTTCTTGTATTGGTGACTGACAAAAAACTCCAGCAAGAGCTGGATGGCGCAACAAGGAATTAAAATTTTTTTACCTATCAGTCTGAACAGGAGCACAGAGTTGCGTTCAGTCCCAAAACACAAAAGCACTTATTACCACCACTGTTGTTGTAGTTTCCAAAGCCCACATTTCCCATCAGAGAGAGTGTTTTGCAACATCACCTGATCATTTTGTTTGGAGCTGTGCAAGTGGAAAAGTGACTAGGGAACAAGAAACGAGTAGAGCCAAGTAGAGTATGTACCATGCAGTGGAATAACACTATAAGACGTGCAACTGAGGGTCCCACCACAGTAACAGGGAAATGTACCGCTACAGTGATGATATATCAGAGACTGCAGGCAGCATATTAGTTTTGAGAGAGAAGAAAGCTCCCCTATCATTGCCCCATTTTACTTGCTAATCCAGGAGATCAAACCAGTAACTGGTAGTCCCAAGCCTGCGCTCCTAACCAGGAGGTCACAGCTGCTATTATTTAAATTAATATTAAACTAATTCATATTTGATCAATACTTAAATATTACTGAAGATATTTAGAAATCTTACATTCCTAACATCCCTGAACTGTTAATCAGACCACTATTAACCAAAATAAAAGCCTCATTTTCCCATAAACCACACACACACACACTCACCACCCGCTTTTCTCTGAAGTCGATGCCCACTGTGGTGATGAATTTGGAGTTGAACTTGCCATCCGTGTACTGGTACAGGAAGCTTGTCTTTCCCACCCCAGAATCCCCCAGGGCTAGGAACTTGATGAGGTAATCATAGTCCCCATCAGACATAGTGAGGGCTGCTTACTGACCTAAGAAACACACACAGACACATTTTATTCAAGACTCACATTGTTCACATGCACACTATACAAATTTGTATTTATATTTATATATATATATATATATATATATATATATATATATATATATATATATATATATATATATACACACACACACACACACACACACATGCTGCTGCCATACTAATGACTACTACTAATACTAACAAAATATATACTAATGCCAAATATTTACCTTCTACCTTTTAAATATAATAATTGCTTATTATATATGTTAACACATATACAAATACTTAACACTGAAAAGTAACAGAATAAAAGGTTATTCTGAATAAAAATAAAAGCAAAACTGAATAAAAGCAAAATTGCTTTATTTGGGGGGAAAAAAAAAAAATTATTCTCTGAATAATTCTGCAAATTATACTCTCCGAATTTTTCCGAGATTTTTTCTCAGAATTATTCCGAGAATATTCTCAGAATTATTCCGAGAATATTCTCAGAATTATTCCGAGAATATTCTCAGAATTCTGACTTTAATCTCGAAATCTTTATTTTTCTCTCTCTCAATGCTATGGCCCTAAAAATCGCAGGAATCAGCATTGTTGAATAAGTATATTATCTTTGAAAAGTGCCCAGTCTGGAATGGAGCTCCTGTGATCCCGCCCACCCAGTTTCTGCCTGTGATCCTGCCCTCTGTCCAATCACATTACGTCTACACCCACAATGTTGCCAGGTCTACAAACAGTGTCTTGACCAATGACCAAGTGAACAGAGCTAATGTTATATTTTACCAAACCCAAAAAGCTACATTGCCCTTCTAAAAATCTCCATGATCAGAGATGGAGCAAAATGAGAGGAAATATTTGTGTTTTAAAGTTGAGGCATTTTAGAAGCAGCAACACTACAAATAGACCCAGAGCTGGGTAATTTTCTTCTGAACAGGTAACAGCAAATAATTTCTGAAAAAATATAAGTACAGATACCTATGTACAGATTAAAAGGAGTAAACACCATAGGTTTTGTGTTTTATATAAAGAAAGTGAGGCATAGCGACATTTGAATGGTGTTAGGACTGTTTTGTGTGTATTATATAAAGGTGAATAACAACATGATTGAAACAAAACATTGTTTGTTTGTTTTTTTAATAATTGAGACAGATTCATCTGTGTTTTTTCCGTAGTGTGTGTGTGTGTGTGTGTGTGTATTTTAAACAAATTAAGGAGCAAGGATTGTGTTTGTGTGGAACAAAATGTTTGACTTCAAAAATTGTGAATAGAAAGCAAAGTTCTGCCTCCTTAACAACATTTATAGTGGAAGGGATAATCAATAAGTAACACCACCCTTGTCTAGTCAAAATATTTAAGTTGGGTTTGGACAGTAAAGGCTTGTAAATGCTGGGAAGTGCCACTCGTTCATTTTTTGTGTCACTTTCTTGCGTAGGTTAATGTTTCAGTGAAATTATGAACACCCTTCTGTGTAAATGTGTTGATTATGGCACATTTTCTTAGCTATTATGGTCCAAAGTTCTTAAACTCGACTGTGGCTTGTTTGTTCAGTGTTCCTCAAATTGGCAACCTGGTCAAGCGTCACTTCTGGGGAGGAGGTAGATGGCTCCCTCCACTGTTTTGAAACTGTATTATAGTTCCAATTTTAAACGTTTGGTGTCAGTATTACAGATTGCTCCTTTAAAACAACCCTCCTTGCAAACACAGATTGACAAACCTAAAGCGTGAGCTAAAATAGTAATTATTAAGTTAGTTGTGAGTGGAAAATAGTGCCCAAAAAATACCTCTTATAACACCCCTATTTGTCTCCGTAAATGAGAAGCATGTGGCTCTTACTTCAGAGGAAACTTTTAAAAGACATCTTCAATCACAGGGTAGCTAAATGTGGAATTATTTACGAGCCACTTTCCCTGCACCACTGAACATCAGCAGAAGCTGAGGAATGAGGAAACGAGTGGACCCACCATGCTCCTACATTTGTGTGCAGTCACGCCTGGAAAATATCTCAGTATGAGCTTGACAATCAGAGGTGTCGTTTCTCATTCACAGCTTCTGAAATTCTATCTGAGATCCTCCTTGGTGTTTACCTGTTATTTTGTCCACAGTAGTTACATCAGTGGACTAGTTTTTCCTCAGGCTCTTACTCCAGCAGTTCTCACCATTACTGGATGAACTTAGTTCAGGTAAGGGGAAGTCTGGAAATGTCCAGGCCTATGTGAAAACAGCTGAACATTCACGAATATCTGAATTATATCTGGATAAGGTCAAACGACACAAATAATTTCAAATGGGGATGCATTTAAACCATCTGATAGCAGTCTAAATGCTCTCCAAGACGCATCTGTGAAACAAAAGTCCCCTAGTATAACCCAAATTCTATCAATACACACACACGAGCATGTGTGGAATATTGAAAGGTGGGATATGATGAGGTAGGTGTTAGCCACCGATTCTCCAGCGGTGAAGCTGACTGATACCCACTGTGCAGCGAGGGGTGGCTATCCCCTCCCCCTTCTAGAATTATTTGTAATTCAGTCATTTGACTGATATGACCAACTACGTATTTGAAGGAAAGCAACAAAACCAACACAGTACTCAAAGTAGTTAGTTGCAGAACTTAAATAACTGGGTCTCAGACTCAAAGGCAAAGCGCTTCTAGTGTTAATCACCCAAACAGCTCTCTATAGAAGAGGATCTTTCCCAGTGTGAGTGAATTTATAATACAGTGTTTTGAAATGTATGTAGTTTCTTAATGCAGTGTTTGTGAAATGCTGCAATTCTTGTAATTTCTATATGCAAAATGCCATCCCTAAGCTTAAAGGAATGACAGACGATGTGTAAAATTGCAGATTGAAACACTAAATGGATCAACAACAAGGTTGGTGTGTAACAAGCTGATTTGCTTATTCTGTCCCACACAGCTATTGGATTTCAGTCTGACTAACTGGAGAAGCATGTGTGTACCAAGTGTTAATGCATGTGGCTAAAACCTTATCAGGATACAACCTATATACCCTACTAGTCACATGAAGTGATCAGGTGTAAACAGGGTAAAAGTAAATTACCCTGGGCTCAAACAGAACAGTCTAAAAATCAGCTCACAAATAGAGTGGTTTTCATTTGTGATTAATGACTCAAACACACAAGTGAGTTCCCCTTAGTCAGTAGGTTTTTCTTCAGAATTATATGCATTTGATGGCATACTGACCTCAAATAACTTGAAAGGGCTTGTTACAACATGACGTGCCCACATCTCTCACTCTTAACAACAGTGCACATGGTGGAAAAGGGAAAGAGTGTGTTATAATGCTCCTCCTCTTTTACAGTGCCTTCATCCATAGACAAACAACAAAAACAACATATCTACCAACAGAACTCATGTCTAAAATAAAATCAAAGCCCGAACCTTATCACAGGTTTTCAGTGAGGATTATGAGTAAATAAATTATGAAAACCCAACATTTGATTTAATTATTTACACATTTGGAATACTTAGCTGGACTTTTAGAAGAGTTGCATTTAGACTGAAGAATTGCATGGTAATTTTAATGCATTTGTACATGTATTGAAATTATATAAAAAGTCACAAAACCTCAGCTAACTAACAACATCCTAAAAGAAACCAAGGGCATCTTTCACACTGGCTTCAGAAACGTGGAAGAAATACACTGAAATATTTCTTTTACTTGCTTGTAAATGTGTTTTATTTTATCACTGCATATGACCGTCTGCCAATCATCTAAATGAAATGTGTTTTTCCAGCTTGGTAACAAGAGACTAAGAGCTCAAAACACTGTCAGACCTGAAGATAAAAAACTTCCAACAACTCTGTTTACTTCAAACTTGTGGAGAAATCTGAGCTTGTAGAATACAAAAATGGCTTTCCTCCCCCAGTCTCTTGTCAGGACAAGCTCAGGTGTTAAACATTGCTCTGATATGCATGGTTTGACAGAAAGACTGGAACATTCATTGATATTATATCACAATCACATCTTATACCCACAAGAGCTGCATTTATACTACAACCTACATCAACATCAAATCATTCATTGTGTTGTTAGTTGATGGCAAATTTGCTGCAGTCCCAAAACATACAAGCATGAGAAACATGAGTCATATGACTGCAGTCTGAATCGGCACTCACTCAAAACTCCACATTCTGGCATTCCAACATCACTAAAACCTGCTCTGAAAAAATAAGCTGCTTAAGAGTCTGAGAGAAAAATCAAGACCACATACAGGGACTGAAAGACTGTGACTGATTACCTTAACATCACACATACTTTAGTACATGTCTTAAACAAAGCTGCACAGTTTTAATAGAGCTAACTTAAAGAAAATTGTCAAGAATATATCACCCATGACCCAATACATGTTGTGCAATAACACATATGTCATTATTGTCTCAGGCAGGAACAGCCGGTAGGTAAAGACATCCTGTACCAGGCACCAACCTATAGCATTTCATCATACGTTCACCCAGTCACTCTCACATTCACAACTGTGGACATTTCTAACACAGCCAATCAAGCCACCTACATGTGTTTTTGGAGTGTGGTAAGAAACTGGAGCAAACTCACAGACAGTGACCTCAGGCAAGGGTCAAACCCAGGACCCCAAGATTCCTGAAATACTAGCATGGCGTTGGCCTGTCAATCTCAAACAATTCTGTGGGGGCTGAGAGGGCTGTATCAAAACACAGACTGTATTTTCATCTCTGAGACAGAGCATGAAATCTAGCACCATACCAGGATTATTGTTTATTTATTGACTGCTGGAAAGTGTGACACTTTTCTTGAAAAATCTGTATTAATTAGAAAAATGCGTACATGAAATACTGCAAATTTAGTACGACCCTTGCTATAAACTATCCAGAAGCTGTGTACTGACGGATGTATTTGAAAGGCAGAAAAGGAGTGTAAGACCACTTTGAGACATCCTGAGAGCCCCTTAGAGTGCAAGTGAGGATAAAAGTTTAAGAGATTCTCACTCCTGAGATTTTTATCCTGATGAGTGAACTGAAGCAGACAAACTGCTTCACCTAAAAAAAATGACAGAAAAAACCCTCTGAACATAAAAGTGAACTCCTCGGGAGTTCCACTTCACCAGAATTCTTTCAGAAACACTGTTAGCCCTGCACTCTTAATAAAAAAAAAGAGAGAGGTATTATCTGAAGCCAGGAAAATACTCTGAAAGCTTCTACAGACAGCTGTTATCACCATCAAACATCAACTGAACACTTATCAGATAGAAGAGGAAAAACAGATTAGGAAAAGGACTATCCAGAGATTAGGATTATATCAGAGTGAATCACATGTCTTAATTCTACACGTACCCCTTGTTATGGTTAAACATTTTCCCCTTTAAAAACCTGACATGTCATTATAACACACACAAAAAAAAACGTGCTTCAGTGGTGCTCTGCTGCCAGTCTGAAGTAATATCAAAGAAACTCTGCTTGACTTTAACATATTTAAATTTAGGGCATCATACACCTTCAAAAGCATTCAAAGATCTTAATTATCAACCACGCCTAACTTTCTATGATATGAAGCTGAATTCACCTGCTTATTTGGCGACCTTCTGTTCAAAACTTCCAGTTCCACCTTTAAAGCTGCAGTAGCCACTAGAATGTAAATGCTTCACCATTTAAGGTGGAACTGGAAATTCAGAGACAGTGGCAAAGTACTAGAGATGTTTTATGCTTGCTATGAAGTAAAGGGACTTTATACATTTAAGTTAATATTATATTAAACTAAGATCATACAATGTTTATAATAGTTTTGAAAAGAGAAAATACTGACATTTGTGGGTTTATTTGGTCGCATGCGCTGCCATCTTGCCAGTGATACATAGCCCTTCATATAAAGTGAGCCCCTGAATCTTAGTTTTAAGGGGTATTTAGCCCTACCCCTCTTTTCCAACAAGAATTGAGCCTCCCCTATCCCTAGGCAAAAAGGTAGGACAAAGTGTTAGGGGGCTAAGGCGTGAAATGGTGATTCACCCTAAGTGAAGACCACATCAAATTGTTTTTTCTGCTTAATCAAGTCTCACATGGCATAATATGTTGTAACATTAACATTCATTAAGAGTTAAGAGAGTTTTGTATCTTTAAATGTAAATTTTTCATATTGTACATACCCAAGGTTTAATTAGAACAGGAAATAATTTCATTATTGTGTCAGACTGCAATAAACTACTGTAAAAGAACTGTAAGGCTCCTACAGTTTTTGCTGTACTGGGGGAAAGGTAAAGGAAATGGCTAATCACAATAATATTTGGATTAGAATATTGTGTCTGTAATATTACAAAGGACCCATGAACCCAGGAAAAAACAAATATAATTTTTAAAAGGCCCTATATCTACTATGGCAGAAACTGGCAGTAAAAGAAAAAAATGCATCAGATTTAACTAAAAGAAATGGAATGTAAAATACTGGAGTGAATAAGTGCTGGACCGAACAAGACTGACTCTACATGGTGTGGCTTAGCAGTCTGCAGTCTGAAGGAGTTTCAACCAATCGAGCACTTAAAGAAGCAACAAATCATTTTATCTCTGTAAGCTCTGGGGCTGATATTGAGAGTGAAAAGTGTGTATGAGTCCCAAAACACACACAATCTGTATACACGTTTACATTTTAGGACTTATATGGCTTTGGGAATGGTAAGGTTAGTCAGGTGGTACAGTACTGTGCAAAACTTTTAGGCACATGAGATTTAAAAAGTTATAACCACAAATATGCAAATAAATATTACATAGTAGTGATGTTCTGTGTGTGAATGTGGTGGTTTAACCCTTTACAAATATCTCCTTGTGGCAGTCCTGTATTATATTATCACCCAATACCTAATTTTACCTATGCTAAAAAATACTTAATTATGCTAAATTAAGGGTGCTGTTGATTTAAGAAATCCACAAGACAAATGAGGATATCTAGGGTTAAAAAAATGTAAATAAAAAAATATATATTCTCAGAGTAAGTGTGCACATAGTATTTTTTATTAAAAAAAATCTCTTTACTTTTACTCTGTGTTTTATTCTAATTAGATATTTTATACAAGCACCACACTTATTGATGATAAATGCACTGAGGTTATAGCTAGTATAAAAATAAGATTTCACACAATGAATGTAAGCCAAATTTCATGTCCCCAATATGCAAATAAATGTGTGAGAGAGAGAGAGAGAGAGAGAGAGATTGTGTTCCTCTATCTCTGGGAAGGAAATGCTACCGGCAATAATACAATGACACTAAATGTTTCTTTAAAGTAATATGCAGTCTGAAAAGTTAGCTGCCATTATTAAAAAGTTACCAAAAAACATTTCCATGCCAGTTTTAATATGAAATACGTTTTAATTTATTTTCAAGGGAGTTTGCTCACTTGATTCAACTACATTTGGTATATCTTCTCTACTTTTATTTCCTCCTTGTTAAGATGATCCTGTAATGTTTTTCTCTCTCTCATAGTCATCTGAATATAAACTTAGGAAACATTCAGTGTTTTTTGGTGTGTCTGTGTGTGTTGCGCTGGTACGAGTGGATAAGACCCAGCCGGGCTGCTGGGGTAGTGTCACTTCTGGACTGAGAAAAAAAATCCTTCACCGAAAAATATTCAGCCAACAGCATTCTGTGACTAGTGACATCTATTGCAGTCAGTGGGGTACAACTGTTTTCCATCCAAATCTAAAGCTCTTTTTCCAGTCTCTAAACTAGCTGCAACTTTAGACTCAGAAGCCTCACTCAGCAACTGATGTGTGACAGGGTGAAGAGTGAACTGCTACTGTTTCAGCAGTTCTTCCTTATGTTTACACCAGTGTGAGGTCACATGACGCAGGCAGCAGAATTACCACTACCATGACTTTGCTGAGACAAACATGCTGGGTAACAAACCACAGCCAGTTTCCCAGACCCAGGTTAACCTTAAGTTCTTATTAATTGAACTTCCAGTAATGAATTAACGGTGAAAGTGACTTGGCCTAGTCATGTTTCAATTATTCAAATGTACTGTTAATATTAAAATAGAAAACACAAGTAAACTGTGTAATAAAATAAATATGGGATATATTACAAATTAAATTTTTAATGACCAGGCAAATGATTGCTGCATCAATATCCATAAATAATGAGGCATTTGCAAAACAATTCTACAACGTCATTTGACATAAGTCCGTTTTTGGAAACTCCACAAGTGGCTTATTAAAGAAACACATAATATTTTACCTTAAAATTACAGCTTCAAAATTATTGTGATGCTCCACTGATATGTAATAGGGAGATTTGCACCTCTGTCATTGCTACTGTGCTCATCACTGCAGAAAGTGCACTTTTTCCATTTTGTTCTATCCCAATATCTTTTCATTTTAATTGCTTAAGTCCACAGCTGTGCCTCTAAATACTGAAGTATTAGCAGTACACTGCATTTTCTGTGCACTACTTGTATTAGTTAACTTGTACACTGCACACGCTTTCAGTTTGAGACACAGTGTGGGTGCAAATAGTTAAAATGAATGCTGCTGGTGTTTGTGAAAGCACTGATCCTCTTACTTCCCTCTTGCTTGTAAACAAGTGTAAAATCCTGCTCTCATGTTGTTAATTCGGCACAAATTTAAAGCAAACATTTCAGAAAGCCTTGGACTGTACCAACCAGTCAGGCCTCTACTACAAGCCTCAGAAAGTGTACCACACTCTGAAGAGCGAAGTGCTATGAACATGATCCTTATCTTCATGGTATTCAGTTGCAGAGAATCTCGCACTGCTGTCACATTCAATCATAAGGATATTGAACCAATGACTCGATAGTAACAATTTACTGAAGTTCATCTTTCATAAAGCTACATGCTACATAAGCCTTGTTGGAATGAGCGTTCATTAGATATCGTCATGTAGGTTTATATTACTTGTTAGTTTTATATTGGTGTTGTGTAACCTTATGAATTTTGCCTTACAGTAAAGCGTTACAGACTTGCTAACTGTGGGATCTAATGCTAGTCCAGTATTATTGAGTATTACAAAGAAAATTCTACTTGTAATTTAAAATCATGCAGAATTTACCTCAACATTTTTCATCAACATAAAGAAGCCTTCTTACTGCTGTATACATTCTCATGCTGTGGTTAAAAGACATATGACATACCCACTGATTCCGCACACATGTCCTGGGCATGACACAAAATCCAATTTTATTGGATCTTCATTTTCAAAGTGTTATCTAACTAATTTATTGATATTATTGTGTTTGCTATACTCATAACAACAAAAAAAAATACTAATGTTTGTTAAACTGTCAGAAAAACACACTGTGGTCACACCCTTATATTCTGTAGTTTTGCTTAGTTCTGTAATGAAAGATTACAAATATTCACCTCTCATTCTGGAGAAGAGAATATACCTGGACTATTAAAAAAAAAAACCTGTTGTACCTAAAGTACATTTACAAGTTTATACCTTTAGTGAAAATTATGTACCAGTAGAGTACATTTTTTCTGAGAATATATGGAACAGAATAGACTTCAGGACTTATTAGATATATTTTTTGTTTATTTAAATCTACCCCAAGTCAAAATTAAATTCTAAATTAGCTTAAGACCATGCCCAAATGTAGTAAACAAAATTTTATCATTAGTTTCTGAGATACAGATGCTACCATCTTGAATAATCTTGACTGATCGTGATTGATCTGGAACCTATAGTTGACATATTGAAAAAGGTCAGCAGTGAGTAGTGTTTATCTGAGCGCGAGCTGAGTCTGTCAGTATACAGCTATATGCGAAATTATGCGAAAGGCATAATTATATTGCTGCTGTTGGAGCAAAACACTGTAGGTCAATTTTAGATGTTTTCATTTTTGTGACATATTTAACATCATGCCATACATAATGAATGAAGTCAGAGAAATGCTCCAATAATTTCTTTTTAGTTAGTAGTGTGGATTTACTTCTGCAGGAGCAGGAAAAACTTTGGCAAATTTACATGAAATTTATTCCTCAAAATTTATATATATTAAACCAACAAACAAAGACAAATGGAGGAACTCCATTATCAAAGTTTCATCACACACCATTCAATAAAACTGTAGCTTTAAAAAAAAAACAAAAAAAAAAAAACCTTAACGTTAGCTAACATTAGAGGGTTGCTGAATGACTACGGTATTTTGTTCTACCTCGACACAAAACATATTATATGTATTGTGAAATGGCAGTTGTGTGTGACTGGCACTCTACTTTAAAAGCCAAAAATATTTGTTCCTTCCCCTGCAAAATTGATGATCTGATGAAATCTGATGATGGAGATATGTGGTTGTGTTCCAACAGTGCTGATAAAACCACATTGACCAAGCCTACATGAAAGAAAGCCTGGAGCTGCCCGAGGGTTATTTTTTGCCACATTTCCCTGTTGGACAGACTGGCAGAAGGGTGGAGCTCAAAGCTAATGGACAGACGGATATGCAGATCACACCGAACTTAAACAAAGCCAGAGAAAACACACACAGAGCCAAACTGGGTGTGACACACACCACTCTATAAAGATGCACACATGCACTCACTCAAGTCATGACAGGTTGAGGGTTTTCTTCTGATGAATACACTTCCCGTTTTTGCTGGAACTGAAGCACCATAAACTTCTAGAAGTGTTAAAGGTCTTTATTCAAAAATATACGGTGGCCTTTATACAATGGCCAGGAAATTCCTAATGATATTACACAATGTAATCTCACTGGCCTTAAACTGGCTCATGAAGCATAAATGCGAACACAAAGAAGGTCTATTTCCTAAGTTTGAAATAAGAATTAGATCATACAGTCAAAATATTCCTAATTTTTGGATAATTCCATGGTTGAAATAAAAATGTAATTAAAAGTTGCTTGATGTGAATGGCTAATTTCTTGGTTATTTAATGTTAAAGCTTCTGTTATAAAAGGATTATAAAAAAGGCCTTCTATATTTTAGAAAATAGATCATTTTACTATAAGTTTACATCAATACATTTGACTATGCCAAATTTTTTTGAAAGGCCCCTGTATTATAATACTTAGCCAAGAAAGATACAATAAAGAAAACACAATACATCAGAGTTTTAAAGTTTATATGTGATGCTACTTCAATGTGTCTTTGTCAATATAGCACAATACTTATTCTTTAAGAGTCTGTGCCCCCTTTTGTAGAAAAAGAATATTTTCAAGTCCCCCAAGTCTGACATGTCTGCATGTGCTCAAATATGCCTCATTCATTTGCCTTGCTCTGCCTCACCCCCAAAATAAGCCCCATTTTGGGAACCACTGGTATAAAGTATTGTGATGTGAACTTTCTGCCACATAACACACTTGAATAAAATGGCATTAGTTGACAACTGTATGACATAAACAGGACTTGTAATCTCTTTAAGACTGAACTCAGATCAGCGTAAAAAGTGCAACTTTACATTTTTTGCACATGTGTGAACTTTTACAGTATTTTGGCTGAGAATATGTACAGCAGCAACTGGACTTTTTGGTTACAAGTACCTGTAAAAGCAAAGAGTTCTTAAAATAAAGGTGTGTGGGGGTGGGGGGTCCTCTCTCATCTTTGTCCAGCTGATTCAGACAGAAACATCCATCAATAACCTTAAAACCAGTATATTTTGCTGACACATAGGGATATTATAGATTCCGTAAATGACCATCAGCTCTGGCACATAAATGCATAACCTTGTCTAATTTCCCTCAGCTGGTCCTCATGTGCTCTAGGCACCATATCATGTGACCCTCAATCTCTAAGCTGGACACATCACACATACACACATTTATTCTGTCAGGCACAGGATTAAGTTCTCATCAGTTCTGCTCCACCTAAAGCAGCTCTGTCTGCTGTAATTAATTACATTTCAACTATAAAGATTGCACAATCACCATAAAAAGTCCAGACTTAGCAAAAATACATTATTCATCCTTTCTTTTTACTTCTCGTGCATAATTAAATGACAGTAAATGGTAGTACGGGTATACCACTTTTAAAAATTTGTCAAACTACACTGAATAAAATATTTTGAACAGGACCAGCATGCAATTTTCAAGTGGTGTTTTTTCAATTTTCTGCATGCATTAGACAGGAAAGAAGAAACCACATATTTACACAAAGAAAAAAAGTCCACTTCAGTTTTTAACAGGTATTAGCTAATACAGGAAGAAGTGTACACATTTCCTTAGAATTCATGTGGTAGAGTTAATATATTCTCGTTATATTAGTCAGGCAGAACCTTTAATAAATAAACTAAAGCTATGGATATTCATGTTTTATGTCCAATAACACTCTGTAAGTAGTGCTCTGCCATCATTATATTTAAAATAAGGTGCCTCTATTTTTTCTGCTTCAAAGCCAGATTAATTTTACCTCAGGAAGCAAGTATCTCCATTTTCCCAATATATTATTTCAAAATGTCTTATATTGGAAGGAATTCACTCACAATTCATGTAGCCTTTTGCAAAAATAATGTTTCTTACAAACTATGCCAAAATAATACAGGCATTATATACCCATCGTGTACTTCGTGTAGTAACTTCTGATCTAGTCACCACCACTATGAACACGTCTAGAACTGATTAATTCGCATCAAACCACTTTGAATGACTTCAAGTAAATATAACTGCTTTTTAGTGATTAAACTATGCAGTAATGTAAAAAAAAAGTCATTTTCCCCTTTCAAATACTAACATACGGTGAGAATTGTTAAGAAAGCCACGTGTCTAATGATGACACCTGAAAAGATCTCCGCCAATTTATGAAACCTGTGTTGTAAATAATAAATAAATAAATATGTGAAATTTGCTAGAAACTAAGTTACTGTCATATTCATATGAATACGTGGTTAACCTGAAACCCTGAGGGAAATAAGTGGGGTATTTAAATGCTAAAAATTTGGTCGGTTTTATCCAGTCTGTTGCCTAAAATATCTAAAATATCAGTCTACAGGCTTTAAAGTAAATGAAACACGTGTTTGCTGGATGTCTAACTCCTCAGTCTTGCACGTAAGTGCAAAAAAATAACCAGACTTGTGCCCTGAAAGCATCAACTTCAGAAGAAAATAACTCACCAGACGCCTACCTGAGCTTCGGTTAGTTGATAATAATGAAGAAATACGCCTCTTCCAATGATAAAGCAAGCAAGCTACACTTTACGGCTGTATTAAGTACTAAATAGATTGTACTGAACTGTTTTGGCTGGTGTAAGCTTTTGTCCAGAAGTCTACAAGGCTAGGAGTCTAAGTTGACGCAGCGACAGCAGCAGCACTTCCCGTTCGACGTTGATTTCTTTTCCCACCCATTTTCCGACTACGTTCCACCCACTTCAGTCAGATTGGTCATCAAGCGGGTTCTTTCTGCGCTGATTGGTTTATCTGAGTTTGAGAAGGAACTACTATCCAATCACAAAACAGAAATGGGAAAACAGGTGGAGAAACAAAATAACGCCAGCCCCTCCCTCCTTCAGGATGTTGGGCAGAAAAGAGCACGCCACACAGTAGTTTCCTAAAGTTTGTCCACCCCGATTAAATGTTATTTAGCGGATTTTATATTTTGTGACGTTTACATATATTATATGGGGAATTTATGTGAATATTTGTAGGGATTTTAGTTAACATACCAAAACGGCATGTCTTTTCCCGACGTTAAAGCCTGTATGTTATTAAATGTGCGTTAAAATGTCCAGACATTTTTAAACAAACGTAACATTTAATTCAGTGGGGGTTCCACAAAGCAGGCTTTCTTGGTCGGATAAATTTAACACAAATAGAACTTTACCAAATCTAAGCATCACCCAATATAAATTTCTCGCTTGTGTTTTCCCCATCGGGCACATTTGACTTTGGATTTAAGTTATCTGGCTACACTAAGAAATCCTGAATTGTGGAATATCCTCCTACTTTGTAGAACAACCCCAGGGGAAAACAAAGTCTTGCATACCACTGCAAATTGCTTTTAATAAGTGGAAACATCACACCATGAACGCCTGTGTTTATGCATATGTTTGAGGGGAATTGTTAATATTATTTTCTTCACCCAGAATAAATATTACAGTCCTGCAGAACATGAACTGAACTGCAAGGAAATGTTGAAACAGCACGTTAAAAACGTTTATCAGTTTTTTCCCCAACAGTTGGTAATATTGTGCCATCTTGTGGCCAAAATACGGAAAAATATCATTAAAACGAATATATATATATAATATATATAATAATATATATATAATAATATATATTCATATTATTATTAAATGTTTATATTTTTTATATTTTAATTATATAACCAATTAATATATAAGCCTGACATATATAAAACCTGAAAATAAACAGAAAAAATAGCACATTTTACAAAACATTCTTTTTTTCACTTGATGCTTAGGCAAAAAACAATAAACAAAAATGTTTACAGAATATTAAGGCTTTCCACATAGATACAGATAAAAGTGTGGTGTACACCGTTTTGATCCACTTTATGTTATGATGACATTCCTTACTCAGGGACTGCGTTTTCCTTCATTTTTCTGCAGCTGACTCTTGTGTTGCTGGTGAATTTGTTGCATTAGTCGCTGGGTTGGCCATGTCTTCTTGTTTGTTTCTGTCCTGCCCTTTATTTTCTGAATTTGTTTGGACTGCCTGAGTTTTCTTAACACTTTCGGGCTGTCTGGGCAACTCAAACATGGGTTTGTATATATAGACACCTCCAGCCACTCCCAGCAATGTGGCAAAAGCTATCTGATTGAACGGGATCCGCCTTGGAAGCATGGTGAGTTTATATGAAGCTCCTCAGTCCGTCAGAGAATCATCTGGTGTAACACTCTGTGCTCTGTCAAAAAAGAGGGAAAAGCACAGCTGGGTTAGAAGCCATAATATCAGCTCTTCATAACCATGAGTTTTACTGCTGCAGTAATTCAAAATGTAATAAATCATATGTGCTGCAAAGAAGTAGCCAACAATATTTATAAAAGTGTTTATTTACTACTTTTACATTTTCCTATAAAACACAACTCCTGAGATGAATGACCAAACTGCATTGTAAACCACAAAATGAATCAGATTATGCACTATAGAAATTGTCACCCATATGAAGTGGCCATTTAGCCCCATTTTCCTATCATTAGCATCCCAAATTAAAACACTGGTGTCCACTATTGTTTGTGAAGAGGAAATAAAATGATGTAATTGTAAATGATGTGTAGAAATGAAAACCTCTGGTTCCATTCGCCATCATGGGAAAGAAATTTGAGTCCACGAGTTCCTCGACAATTCAGACCAAAACACTCTCTGACACTGTTTAAAGCCCAGACAATGAGGAATACGGGATTTGTGAAATTCTGGTGAACTTGCCCTTTAAGTGTAACTGTTGTTCACTGTGTGCTAAGGCGATAGTAGCTGTAGCCGCAAAGAATCTGAGACGAATAAACACAGCGGAGACGGGGCCAATGAATGGCTACATTAATGTCATAGGTTTGGAGGATTTACCTCAATAAATCACAAATAAAAAACAGGTGTATTCAGCGGCTATTCTCTTCTCTCCGCACTCACCTCGCTGCCATCACAGGACAGGAAGGTCGGCTCTGGTACGGCAGCGCGGAGAGGACAAACTACTTCACACAACACAAAATGTATTTCATTTTAATAAATTGAAATAATTCTCGTTTACATACTCATAACTTCTACATTTGATTCTCTTTTTCCAACGATATTCTTATACAGGAGAATTCAGACAGCCAGGATTTCTGATGTCATAACCCTAATAAGAAAATACATAAGCTGCAGGTGAATCGCAGAGTGAGTGGAGACTGAGGAATATCTGATATAGATCCAATTGCATAGGTTTAAATTTATAAGCCACTTTCAAGGCATTAGGACGCAATCGGTGACCGGAAGAGCACTTGATCCTGACAACTTTGTGCTGGTATTGTGATTTGGACATTAAACAGTTAACGTTCCGTCTCCGCTGGCGTGACGTCACTACACAGACACGGAAAAACTGTGGTGCGGTGTTCACGGAGGATTGTTTGTTTATGTGTTGTTTATGTGTTTGTCTGAGGGCGTGTTTACAGAAGGATGAGTGTTAACTCTGTGCGCGGCGATGGACAGGATCCGAGCTCGAGTTCCGTTCCGTGTCTCCGGTTCTGACACCGTGAAACTGCGCGCAAGGAAATCTAAACTTTACAACAACAGCCACCAGGACCAGCCAGGGCACGGTGAGTGTTACTACCGTCAAAATATACACCTGTTCCCCTGCGTTTCTTTTGCGAAGGCTTTTATCTAGATACTGGAACATTTCTGTGAGGATTTGATAACACACAGCTTCATAAACACCAGTCTAGTCAGGTTCTGATACGGTATGATTAGTTCTGTATTCCATGCATTACACTAAAGATTTCTTTTAAATATGATAGATAGGGTTTTCCCCCCTTTCTAATTCCAGGTTTCTTTGGGGTCAATGTGTTGGTTTTGTCTGTGATTTTTCGGCTTGTGAACTGCTTCCTGGTCCAGACCAGTTTTGTTCCGGATGAATACTGGCAGTCGCTTGAAATCTCTCATCGGATGGTCTTCAAATATCCTTTCTGAGTCACTTAAAGATACATTCAGCTACTACTGACACACTGCTGGCCATACACTGTATATGCACGTTTTCAATGCCTTTTTATGTTACTAAAGAGCAATTGGTCTGTCACTTGAATATGATTCTGCACTAGATGTGTTTTGGGATTGCCCACTTTATGAAGAAAAAACGTGTTCATTCAAATTTGGATTGAACTCTAACAAATACTGTAATTGTAATGAACTCTTAAACTCTTAAAGTGGGTGCAGGTGTCTTTGAATGAAACACATTTTAAACATGTACATTCCGGATCCATAGTGTTTGTGTCCTGCTATGTGTGTTTAAAACTTTGACTTATGTTGTTATGTATGGCTATGAGACTTGGGAATGGAAAGAGGGAATTCGAGGTTATTCCTACCCGCTCATCTTCGCTCTTATATATAAGATACTAGATCTGCTTAATTATGATAGTGTTCGGCTACTGGTAAGTGATCAGCAGTACATCACAAAAATACAATCACATAATTACTCACATACACCAGTGTTAACATGATACATCAAATTACTTTTCATGATATGGGCCCTTTTTAAAAGAATAACTGACCTAATCAATTAAAGTAGGCAGTCCTGGGTTGCAGGTAAATAGACAGGATATTGTATTTCTTGTCTCTCTCTATCTCATGGATCAGATTCTTCTACCTCGTGTTCTGCAGTCACTTCTTGCAGCATTTGCAGATGCCAAACTTTACGACTTCGTATGGAAGCTGGAGAATCCAGAAGTGGCCAAATGGACAGTAAGATAATGTCCTCAAAGAGTGTGGAAGTGATTATTAGAGCTACAGCATATATAAATGCTCTGTATTCAGTGTAGACTAGTGTGATTTGTTGATATCATAATTACAATGTCTTCAGTCAGTCTTGGGCAGAAGAATAGCTAATATAAATATGTTGGTTAAAGTTTACTTACTGTGACTTTCCCATGGTGAATACTTATTGGTAGAATATATTTGTATTAGCTCTTTTTGTGTGTGCAGTATTTCTGCCAGCTTTGCTCTTGGTTTACCTGGTACTGCTGCACCCGGACCATCACTAACAGTATGGAGACCACCCTCACCATTCTGGCTCTTTGTTATTATCCTCTAGATGGCACCAGGTTGCACAATAGGTTGGTTAAACCATATCAGATTATTTCACTGAACTAGAGGTCTACATAGGACAGATTACTTAAACTTGCTTCCGCCAAAGGGCATGCACTAACACCACACACACACACCAGAGGCCGACTGACCATTTTCAAGCTCTAGTATTTTGCAGCATATTAATGCACAATTGCAGTCGTTTGTTACTTTTATATTTTTTATTTAGCTTATTTCTTTTAATTATTGAGTGATTATTAATATATATATTAAAAAAAATATATATATATATATATATAATTTTTTATTATTTTTTTTTGCTGGATTTTGTGGTGGAGTAAAAATTTGTTACTGTACTTAAGTAGTTTTTTTTTTTTTCCATGTGTCTGTACTTTACTGAAGTATTTCCATTTTGGATGACTTTATTTTGATTTTACTTTAACTCCACTTCATTATGAAACCATTTCTTTTGGTTTATGTGAGATGTTTCTGAACAAATCTCCTGGTTCTGCAGAGCTCTAGGCATGGCACCGTTGCCAGGAGACAGATACAGTAGGAGCACCACAACAAGTGAACCTCAAGTTTTTCACCTAAAACCAAGCAATAAGAAAGACAGACTTTTTATTTTAACTGTTAAACTGACATTTTAAACTGTTTTAACATGTTAAGGGTGTTACTAGTGTCTCTTAACCTCTCTTACAATGTGTTGATTAAGCATGAGTCTTGTTACAAAAGTGAGAATAGGACATTAGAACTATAATAAATCGTGGTACTTTTACTTTCGATACTTAAATACATTTGAAGATAAATACTTGGGTACATTTACTCAAGTGGAGATCTACATCGAGGACCTCTACTTTTACTGGAGTAATATTTTACATTGAGTATCTGTACTTTAACTCAAGTACATGGATCGTGTACTTTGTCCCCCACGCATGTAGTCCTACTCATGCAGTCATTGGATGGTTTAACTGCCAGCTCCTGTGCAGGAAACTGAAAGTTAGTCCTGCGCTGCAAGATATTGTTAAGAGACCCACAAATCTGAACACATTTGGAATAGGCAATGACTTTCAGTTTTTTGTCAAATTTCTCAGCATTGTACAATTTTTGTCTTTCACTTCTGAAGGAAAAAAGTTTTAAAAATTGTCTGACCAGGCAACGTGTGACCAAAATCCTTCACATTTCACCATCACTTACCATTATACTTTCATTATATAGTTTTCTCATTCATATTTAAGAAAGGTGAAGTTCTCCTTATCACACTTTTAAGTCGTTTTCTCTGTTGTTTTCTGTGGAAGCTGGAAGTACCTGCTGCTGGTGTCGCTGGCTGTTGTCGTCCGTCCCACAGCTTTAATCGTTTGGTTTCCTCTGTTGCTTCACCACTTGTGGCATGAGGAGAACAAGCTGAAGCTCATCACTCAGCAGGGCCTTCCTGTTGCGTAAGTGTCTTTAACTTGAAAAAGTTGGAGAAATTCTGTACTAGTTATTCTTTGATAAAATCTTGCTGGAATAGCAGTAGAAGTGGATTTTTGTGCAAAGGTTTGGGAACCTAATGTAGAAACATGTTAGGTAAAATACTAGTAAATGTAACAGAATCTCCAGTCATCAAATTTGTAGATGTACTCTGTGTAGAAGATGTGTTAAATAATATCTTACATAGACCGCAACAATAACTTTTGATACTTGCTACTCTTACTCTACTAAAATGAATTTCTATTCACTCTGAGATGCATTTTTTAATATATAAACTTTTTTAGTACTGTTGAAACAAACTTTATTTTAAGGTGGATTTAAGTTATGTCATTTCTGTCACAGAGCTCTGACGCTGCTGTTTTCTACACTGATTGACTGTATATTCTATGGCAAGGTAAGGATTTTCCAGATACATGTTTTCATTATTTTACCACTTTTTCCATTTGTGATATATATATATATATATATATATATATATATATAGATAGATATATACATTTGTGTAAATAATTAAACAAAACAGAAGAGTTGTTTTAAAGTGTGTTAAATGTGGTTGTACTCTTATTTTTGCCTGATTTTGCTGTTTCTTCACAGTGGATATTTGTCCAGTGGAATTTCTTGAAGTTTAATGTGCTGCACAACGTGGGCGAGTTTTATGGGACTCACCCGTGGCACTGGTACCTCACTCAGGGCTTTGTGGTCATTATTGGCCCTCACCTGCCTTTGTTCCTTCATGGTTGCTCTCTGAGCTCTAAGAGAAATAGAATTCTGCTCTTCAGCACTGTCTGGACTCTACTAGTTTACAGGTGTGTGGATTATGAATAGCAAATTAATTAAATGCAGGACACATATATACATAGGACAGGGATGCCCAAAGAACACCAGTGAAAATGATGAGGAGCTGTCCAGAAGCCCACACTGAGAAAAGGAAATAGACACAAAAGAAAAACATTGTAGGAAAAATGGGAAAAAGTATCCTGAATGGAAAATAGAACAAGGGAATAGAGCAGACACAAAAAAAGACTTGTCATAAGGGTCAATGATAATCAGATTTTGTTTATTTTTGCAGCTTTTTAGCACACAAGGAGTTCCGATTCATATATCCTGTGCTTCCATTTTGTATGATATTTTGTGGTAAGTATTTTAAACCTATCCTAATTTGTGGTCATAAGCCTCAGGGTAGATGACCAGTCCTCTGAATTAAATATTTCATCAGTCTAGTTAGATTTGAACAGGGCTCGTTAAGTTAAAGTTGTGTATAATACATAACATTTTAATGACCTATTTTTATTTATTAATTTCTAAAATGTTATTATGGTTACACTTATATTGCACCTTTCTAGAAACCCAGGGATGTTTTTACAATCAGCACCACACAGAACAGCATTCCATTCAACATTCAATCCACACACACACACATTCTTTATTTTTATTTTTTTCCCTCCCAGGTCTATCTCTGGTAAAGCTGCACAGCTGGAGGAAGTCTGCTGCAGCTGCTCTGGTGGTTCTGAACCTAATTCCTGCTTTATACACTGGCTTAGTCCATCAGCGCGGTGTTCTGGATGTAATGGGTCATCTGCAGCACCTGTGTGATACCACTGAGCTCCAGAGCTCACCTGCCCCAGATGTCCTGTTCCTCATGCCCTGTCACTCCACTCCACTGTACAGGTTAGTCAGATGAAAAAAATACTGACCACATAACACAGAATTGTTTTGCATAATCTTAATGTAGTATTTGTTTTTTTTAAATGACCTACATCCTTCACTGCATTTAATAATTAACTTAGTAGTAAATAACGTAGCTACCATTAGTAGCATTGCAGATTCTCCCCTTTCTCTGATGTGCATTAATTTAGGGTTCTGCACAGGCAGCTCTGTCTGCGGGTTCTGCTTGATCCATGCATTAAACAGCGGTATCAAATTCCCAAAGTATTGCGCCACAGCCAGCAAACAGCTAATGATTCTGTGGGCTTGATCAGGCGGGTACTTTTGTTAGTTGCTAGTGGTGGGCTCAGACAGGCAGATTACTGGGAGTGGAGAGGGTGGGAAGACAATAACCTGCAAGTGAACTGCAGAGAAAAACTACATCACTCTAACTCCTTAATATAATACATGCATATAATGAATCATTCAGTCTTTTGTCCTTGTTTCCATGTTTTGCCCTTTAATTTAATTAACTATGAAATAGTGACGTTTATTAATATTATTTATGTATATACCTTGTGTATAGAAAGTATATACACATTTGACAGGTATGCTAGTTATAGTAGCTGTTTACCTCACTAAAACTGCACTAAAATAATTGTTTCTGTGGTTTGTTCAGTCACCTCCACTGTCCAATCAAACTGCGCTTCCTGGAATGTCCACCAGATCTCACAGAAAGTGAGGATTATATAGAGGAAGCAGCCCTGTTCTACTCTGATCCACTCCACTGGCTCAGAACAGCGTTCCCCAACAAATCCACACTGCCTTCACATGTGGTCATTTTCGATCTACTGGAGAAGGTATTTGAAAAACACAAACTAAAGCCAGTGGCACTTTTGTTTTATATCTGCGGAATTTAATGGGTAAAATGTAAATAATCATGAAGTAGTTTAATGAAGAGAAACTCAAATTTCTGGTGGTGTTAATTAGAACCCAGTTTCTCCACTTCCACAACACAAAGTCAGTGTTTACTTTGTGACCTCTGCATGTATAGGCTTTTTTTTGGGGGGGCACACATGGACCACACCTAAAACTGAGTCTGAGCTAGGAAAGGTGAGCTCTGAGAAGGCTGTGGGCAAAGTGCCTGACCCTTCCTTGTCGTTCAGTAGAAAAATTGGTCATGGAAGAAAGGGAGGTGGCAATGAGATGCGAAGTTTGTCACAAGTGATCGAAGAGATTGAGGAGGATTTATAGGGTATGGAATGTGCATGAGGAGATGTCTCGGGCACGATCCTTTGCCCAGACTTATTTCTTAACTCCACTGTATGGAATGATGATGATAGAACATAGTGGTTCTTAAGGACTATTTTTTTTTCTTAACAACAGCTTTTGTTAGTTTTAGCCCAAAACCCCAAAAAAATGTCTCACTGTCTCAATTTCCTGTTTCTGGGCATTCACCACCACTGTGAACAATCTTTGATGGAGTATGATTCTCTAGAACAGAGCGTTTCACACAAAACTCTTTATGTTTTAATTAAGTGAGAAATCAGTTTCATTCCATTTTAAACAATGCAACATATGAGCAAGTTTGTGTTAATGAAGACTCTACTATACTTTTCTCCAACCATTTGTAGGATATTTCTGCCTTCCTGGATGGGAACATGTTTGTGAAGCAAGCTGAATTTTTCCACACTCATGTCCCTGAAGGACGAGTGGGGAGGAAGATCCTGATTTACAGACACTAACTCGAGGGTATTTATTTATTTTTTTTTAAAACATGAACATGAAACTGACAGATTTGTGCAGCTTTTCTAATTAAATATTTGATTTTGTATGCTTTCATTTGTCTTTTCTTTAAAAATGTGTTTAAAAACATGAGAAAATCTCACGTATGTATTGTATGCTTTAAAAAACTTACCAAAAAACATGTTTATTTTATTTTTTAATCTATAGACATTTGTGCATGAACTAGTGCAACAGAAAACAAAAACTACATTTTGTAGGAATTTGGGAGGAAGGGAAAAAAAAAAAAACCTCAACTGGAATGTTAACTTCTCCAAAGGTGAGAAGTCCCAAATAATACATAAACTTACAACTTTTAATCCTCCGTATTACTTCTACTGGACAGAATTTAATCAGTGTGGACATTTAGCAGCAGGAAGAAGACCATTTACACACCAATCAACACACCAAAAGAGGACCTCTCCAAAATGATCTAATATCAGAGATACCAATGCTACTATAGTGGAATTGTCCAGACAAAATTTCAGTGGAACACACTCAATTTATTTGGTCCGTTTTACCTGATTGTCCATTTCTTTTTTTCATAGATCTGTAATTATTCTTTGGTATCTACAATTTTGTGACATATGCAGAATTAAGATGAACCTAATTAAATTGGTTTTTAACATATTTTGAATTGCAAAACAAACACTTTCAACTAGAGAACCAGAACATAAATCTGTCTCATAATTCACAAAGCTCTGTTGTGGGCTCTGAGAAAGGAACACTACAGACTACACCCAGAAACGACTGCAAAAAATACAGAGCACACGCAAGAAAACATTCAATCAGCATTTACATTTGTGCAAAATCACAAAGAGGGTAATGGTTGACTGAAGGGAATGATTTTAAGCTTTCATTAGTTTAAATTAAATGAAAGGTACTCATCTGCTTAAGGAGCTATGATAGAAACAGCTAGAATCTGAATTGTGCGCTAGTATTTTGGGTCAAAAGGCATGGGCCCCAGCTCTATTTTGACTTCAGTGAAGTGTCTGTTGGAGCTGCGTCCCGATCGAGTCCACTTCCTGTCCCTTGGAGGAGCGGGTCGCTGGTGCTTTCGCTGCCGCTTGACCTCCTGCTCCGATCTCACCTTTGACCCCAGCCCATCCAAGGGTCGACTGTAAATTTACAAACAGCAAATGATTTAAGGTTTTTCTTCCTCAATTATGTTAAACCTTAAAATTTCATGCGCTGCTCATTGTGAACATGCAGAGGCTACTGTGTCTCAGACCTAGCAGCAAAAAAGGCAAGAGAAGAGTGAGTTAAGCTCAGAAACGCATGCAGTTTGCAGCTCCTAAAAGTCCACAGCACACTGACCAAACGCATTCCAGCACACACTAGCAAGAACACTGTCCTGCAGGGCCAGACATAATCCCAAAAGTAGAATGTAGAATTGGTTAGAGCTCCATCATTCCAGTCAGTTCCTAGTGTGAGCAGTTTTGTCTTATCTAGACCATGCTTTGCACTGAGAATAAAATCTATGTACTAGACATGACATGGGACCAGAGCCTACCCGGAATCACTGGGCGCAAGGGTCGAACAAACCCTGTAGGGTGGGCCTGTCCATTACAGGGCAACTCACACTCACAACTATGGACACTTTTGACTAGCCAATCTACCTACCAATGTGAGTTTTTGGACAGTTGGAGGAAACCCATGCAGACACGGAGAGAACACACCAAATTCCTCACAGACAGTGACCTGGAGTGGGCCCTAGGACTCATTACATGTGAGATCAAGATGAATACGAAAGTAATTATTTGTATCACGTTTTAACTTTTAATTATTAATTTATTGTTCACCCTCAATTTTGTTGTTTTTGAGGAAATAAATGCAGGTCGATTTTCAAGAGGCATGTTTATTTCAAATATGTTCTAGAGCACAATGAAAGCTGGTGGAAGAATGTTACTGAGCTCTGTTTAAGGTAGAAAGAATTTTATGATTTAAGATGGGGGCAAAAAAAGCACTCAAATGTAATTTAAGTGCCATTAAAATGAAAGGGGTAATGGAAATTTGTAATTCTGTCTAGAATGCATTCTTTTTTTCTTTTTCTGCATGCGATATTTTGTTGTACTTTTAATTAAACGTAATGAATAAACCAGCATCTTTCCTCCTTAAAAGAGAAACAGCATTTTAAAAGAGAGCAGTCTTCAGGAGCTCTCGCCTTATTTCACCTCTCCTGGTTTTGAGGGTCCTTAGGGATAAAATCAGGAGGGGCAGTTCAGAGTGGGCACCACACTTTGACTCTGTCACTGTAGCCTCAGCCACAGACGCCCTGCTCACAAGTTGACAAAGTAAAATACTTTCAGTCCTGATCTCAACTCGCACATACGCCCGTGCAACCCTCATTTGCGTGTGTCCGTCTAAGCGTGCAAAGGTTTCCCAATTCTTCTATTTTCCTCAACAAGGGTGCTAACAAGTGCCTCTCCTGTGGGTCTGCAGCAAACAACACTTTCATGAAGGGAATTACCCATGTCCCACTGCAAGCCTTGTGGAAACCTTGAAAAACAGATAAACATTAACCCTTTAAGTGTAACTAGCATATTTTCACTTTATTAAGACCTGTGAGGTTTGAGTCATGTTTTAAAAATGCTGTTGTTATGGGAAAATCCCTGTTTAAATGTAGTATCTTTTAGCACCCTTTGATAACGTCATCAAAATGCAACTTCCAGGAAGGTCTTAAGACAAGAATTGGGACAGGGGGAGTGTGTTAAGTTAGCCTCAGGATTCTGACAGTTTCATTCTGATTGGCTATCTGCTTCCTCCTGCAAGTCATGCCATAACAGCAGACTAGTGAATGGTCCTTTTGCATGTCAATCAAATTTCATCTCCTGCATTAGTGGGTGGTTCTTGGTGTTAAGTGGCAAAAGGTACCAGACTCCCCCTAGAAAGTCTGGTAATGCGAGACTATGGCCACTGTTAAATGTTTCCCCATGACAAAAAAAATAAAAAATAAAAATAAAAAACACTGCATGCAGTGTGGCGGACACTGGGATGCTGTTCCTAACTTTTTTTTATGCAATTTATGTAAGTTTTTCGGTATAATAAACATTCATGGATTTTACAGTTAAACTAGTAACCATTTCCTGTCTACTATGTACCTTTGGACACCTATGCTAGCAATGGCTAACAGTTATTTCAAAGAGGTGTCTATAAAGTTCTAGTCTACTCTGGACATTACAAGTATAGATTAATAGAATTTTCATGGTTGTGTGGGGACAATGCAATCCAGCACCGAAATGTTAACAAATTCCCCCCATAATCTACATATCTGGCTCCATGGGACAAAAACAAACATCGCGTTTGTGTACCATACCTGTATTTTTTAGGATGTCTTTAGAAAATTCTCCCACATTCACATGGTTACAGGTGCCTTTCCACTTCTGAACATTCAAAATACAGCTGCCAAAATTGAAACATTAATGTGCCTTGGAAAATGTTGGGCCAGTGTGCTAAGAGTTTTAGATGAAGATATTAAATGTTTCCACATGTAAAAAGAATAATGAGAGATACTTACCTTGGTCCATACCGTTTTGTGTATGTATCTCCAAAGAAGTGCCTGTATATGTAATCATCCAGATCCTCAAAAACATCATCATCCATTTCCTGGTACTCATGCATATCCTCCAGGTAGTCTTCCACACCGCTGACAAAGTCAGTGAACAGCATTTGGTCATGAATAAAGAGCCCATTGTGGAAGAAATTATTGATGAAGCTCTCCAGTTCTGTCCAGTGGTGGAAGTGACCCACTTCCTGCTGGAGGTAGCTCTGGAGGAGCTGGTTGAACTCGTCCGCTCTTATTGGCTCCATGGCCTTGTTGAAGAGGCTCATGGACTCTTGGTATGCGCAGTCGAAAACGCCAGTGCATCCTTTGGGCACAGCTCTCTGTCCCATGTTGACTTCGTCCTTCTGGGCGCCAGGTTTCCGTGTGTTTCGATCAGTTTGGAAGGAGGAGTCCATTGTGAATTTGCGAGGGGGCTGGTGCAGGGGTCTGTGGTGTTCCCAGTGGTTTTCTTCTGTGTGTTTATCATCTTCCTCAAGCTTAAATTCCTGCTGTTCAGTTCTTGCATCCTTCCTCTCATGATACCTCCTCTCCTGTGATCGTCGCTGCGTGTCAAACATGTTAGATGCCGAATCTTTCAGGTGCCTGAACGTGGACTTGACAGAATCAGAAAACTTCTTAAGGTTCTCCTTGACTGCTTCCTTGGCTTTTTTGATCTGCTCCTTGTGGTGGTGCACAAACTCTTTGGTGGAATTCTTCACCGCATCAAAAGTCTCCTTCACCTTCCCCAGCATTCCTTCTTTGGGTTTCCTAGGTTTAAACTGCCTATCGCCTTTGGATCTCTCATCTTTTGTTTCCACATAGAGTCGTTCCCACAGATCTGAACGCTGCTGTTCGAAGCTCAACTTTTTCTCCAGCTCCTGAAGTCGTGTCTGAAGTTCTTGAGTTTCAGGATCCCGTTCTGGTCCAGATTCTTTCTGACTCAATTCTTCCAGCTCGTCCCTAAGTCTCTCAGTCACTTTTCTCTCCTTGTCCAACTCCTTACGCAGAACCTGCGCCTCTGCCATCAGTGCCTCTTTCTGGTTGAGGAAGCTACGAACCTTCTGCTTCTCCTCTAGCAAGTAGTCTTTCAGTCTCTGATTCTCAGACAGAATGGAGTCTGCTCCAGCTCCCTTTTCCTCAAGCTCTCGGATCTGTGCTCTGAGATGCCGTAACTCATCCTGCAGAGTGGACAGAGATGCCTCCTCTCGCTCCAGGGTGTTCTTCAGAGCTCGGTTCTCTGAAGTGAGATGCTTCTGGTGAGACTCCATCTCACTCTTGGCCTGCTGAAACTGTTCAAACAAGTCTTCTTTCTGTGCCCGAGTTTGACATAAAAGCAAAAAGAAATTAAACCCCCAAACAAGCCCCATACCTCCTGTGTTACTTCTCTATATCCAGGGCTGAGTAATATGGTCAAACAAATTACCTCATCGTTTTGCCATTCCATATCTGTTAGGTGTACAAATAGGTTATTAAGCATTTTTGTGTAATGTATAATTGTAATTCAACATTCAAACATTCATTCATTCTCTGTAACTGCTTATCCAATTCAGGGTCGCGGTGGGTCCGGAGTCTATCCAGAATCAGGGGTCGCCAGTCCTTAAGAAGGGGACACACTCACACTTTCACTCACATCTATGGACACTTGAGTCACCAATACACCTATCCATGTGTGTTTTTGAACTGTGGGAGGAAACCGGAGCACCCGGAGGAAACGCAAGCATGGTGTTAGAAACCATCAAAACGTATAAATATGCTATATTCACAGCTGCTGACACTGAAATCATTGCAGTGCTTTTTTCTTTGATGGAACTCATAAATGCAGTAATGAATGAATTCTCCTCGTTTGTCAGTTTTCAAACTATTTAATCTTTACGTTATTTTCTTTTGAATAAAATTACAAATTTTAATATTATGCAAGAGTTGCCATAAAAAGACAAATGAGCAGGAGACTGTTTGAATTTTGAATTACAATTACACATTACTCAATGATTTTTGTGCACCTTTGTACACCTAATATAATCACTTTTTTTGTTATTTTTGTTCACTTTTTGTTATTTTTTTCTCCAAATAACTAATTTCTAGCTAACCCTGTTCCATTTTTTGTGCTGTTCTCAATGAATGGCTAGATGTCTGCTCCTTACATGTCTAGTGAACAAAAGATGTACATTCCCACATGCCATATCTATATTCTACTGGCCACCACTAAGTCTGAGTATCAGAATGACAGTCGTATCTATTCACTACCCAAGGCCTGTGATTTCTTGTTTAACAGGAACAATAGAACCAAGGAACTTCACAATATCATCAATAAAAAAAAAACGTAACACATAAATGGTGAATTTTGTTGCAGCTATTTTCTTGAAAATAAATCCATGTCAAATGTCCTATATGTGTAACTAATGAAACCAGTAAATAGGGGTCACCTGTAGCTCAGCCTCTTTGTCTCTGAGATGCTGGTTCTCTTTGGTAATCTTATCCATTAGGTCTGTCAGGGACATCACCATGTCTCGCTTGTTCTCAGGGACTTTCCTCAGACTTTCAACCACATCCTGAATGCACATTGCACACTGGTCAGCCAAGACAAGTTTGGTGTGTGAAGTTTGTTTTTTGTAAAAGGTTTTACCAGTTTTCTGCAAAATAAATATGTGCTCGCTCAAATTTGTCCTGCTCTGATTCTAACCCTGGAAAAATTGCATGGTTCATCAGCATGCAGAATAAATTTGTGCATTAACAGTCTGAGAGTTTCCGGTCTACTGTCAAACATCTGAGAACCCCTGGCCTACATTAAGAATAAGGGGGGAAATTTCACCAATAAACCATAACATTATAGCCACCTCTTTGTTTCTACATTCACTGACCATACAGGCGCACGTTGTAGTTTTATAATTGCAGACTATGAAACATTAGTTTTACCCCGTTCTTAAAATGGTCAGGACCTCCACAGGACCACCACAGAGCAGGTATGATTTGGGTGTGTATCTTTCACAGTGCTGCAGTGACAATGACCTGGTGTTGGTGTGTTAGTGTGTGTTGTACTGGTATGAGTGAATCAGACAAAGCAGTGCTGCTGGTGTTTTTAAACACTGTGTCCACCCACTGTCCACTCTGTTAGACACATGGACCTTGTAGGTCCACCTTGTAGACATAAAGTCAGAGGCAGTAGCTCATCTGTTGTTGTACAGTTTTTGTTAGATGTCCTCTAGTTTCATATTTTTGGTTGGTGGACTATTCTCAGTCCAGCAATGACAGTGAAGGCTTTAAAAACGTCAGCAGCACTGCTGTGTCTGATGATAATGTTATGATTGATCTGTGTATGTTACTCATTTTGTCAATTTTTGAAAGAAAATCTGTCAATTTTACAAACCTTACTTGAGATAAAGGTATCTAACTTCAAGAGTTAAGAGTTAAAGCTATCTCAGTGTCACTGAAACGGTTTCAAGCATCAACCGAAGGACAGATTTTGAAACTGAAACAAAGTTCACCAAAGAGGACATGCAACAGGAGAAGAGACAGGACAAAGAGGGAAAAGCTTACACAAAAACCCCTGGAACTTACACAAGAACCTTTCAAAAACTCAAGCAGACAAATTCCCTGGGAAAATCATGTACTGGTCAAAACTAATTTTAGTAGCTGCTTATGCCTTAAAATGGCTTGGTTATAATAACTCAGAAAAAAGTCTAAGCTCTCTGAGTTACATTTATCTTCTAGCAATATTCCTGGGCAATCTCCAGTGACAGGACAATTTATGTCCTCTGTATTATAGTTATTAAGGGTTCTCAACTGGTCCCAATATTTTGGCTGCTTGAGCCCAGATCCTAAGAGAAATAGAAATACATTTCTCGTCTCTCTGCACTGCATCCGCCACCAGATGATAAAGATAAGACCTTGCTGTTGGTTTCTTTTTCTCTGTGACACTGATGGAGTTCTCGAGTCTCACTCGGTTCATTTACACGGGTTTTCTCCACCATCCGATGTCTCTCCTGTATCTGCACTGTTCCTATATCACACAAACGCACAGATTAAGTTTTAGCATATATTATAGTACCCACACATCTTTATACCAGAAATAAAAGAAATTAAAGAATACATTTGCAGTACAAATGAACAGGTCTGTTTATATGGAGGGCTGGCCAAAATCACAATATATTTCTTAATTTCTGTCTATACAATATAATTCTGATATCTATATAAACAATATAAAAGCCAGAGAAAACTTCCAAGCGCTATTCTATAGGTGATGCTCGTCTATGGGCATATTAATATAAAAGTGTACCTAACTTATTGATACATGTGAATGATATACATATACTGACCATAGAAGTGTCCAAAGCCCATGCTGATGGCGATAATGAGGGCGAGCAGGATGCACTTGTTGAGTGTCCCACTGACCTGCCTGTGCTGAGGAGCAAAAACACGAGTCTCCCCGAACTCCTCTGCTTCCTGTTCAGCTTCATCACCTCCCTAATACAGAGTTCATACAGGTTATCACTAAATAAATTTAAATACTAACAGGCAGAACATTATTCTTCTCTTCAACTCTATACTGTTGCTATATAAACACAAACCAGACCCAGGGAGACTAGTGTTTATACAGTTACCAAACACACACATGCATACTCACAGATTTACAGGAGGTTGATCATTATCAGCTCAGTTACAGAGCAAACACATACTTCAGTATATTAAATATATATTACAGATTTTCCACTCCTGCTCCTGGACTCTGTTTAGAGCTTTCCCTGCTCTGACACAGTGTCAAATGATCAGGTTTTGGTCTCCCCAATGCCTTATATATATATAAAAAAACACACACACACACAAAAAACACAAAGCCATGATGAATCTTGGGGTGTACTTTAAACTAGGCAATGTGTACCAAGTCCAGGCAGTTTTGACCCTGAAAATCCAGTTTGCTTGACTAATGTGAGTGCTCCATACTGTGCCCGGGCACAGTTCAGTTGGACTCACAGAATGTAAATGTGATGTCAATGCTCTGATACTTACTGTAAACACATATAGCAGATATACAGTACTGTGCAAAAGTACCAAACACCTAATATTATTACTATTATTATTAATTAAAATAAGTTAAATAATAATAAATAATTTCATAAAAAGTGTGATGCTTGTATACAATTATATATAAATACAAAAACATAAAAACAGCAAGCATTTCTAAATAGCAGATGTGAGCGAGTGCGAAGAGCACAGTTTATTTCTAGATATTCTCTTTGATCGTATGGATTTGTTAACTCAACATTTAGTTCAACGTAATGAAGTTTTTAAAACTGGCTTTTAACTTTATTTATTCTAATATATTACATGTTTTTTTTATGTGTTTTAGAGCACAAAAACTTATACAACTCAGATAAATATTTTTTTAAATCTCATTTTCTCAAGTGCCTATAACTTTTTGCACTGTACTGTATGTCTTTGAGCTCTGTAACTACCCGATTTGTGTGACCTGCCAGATTTGAACTGTGCATGCACAGATCTTCACGCCTGTAGCTTATAGCTTCAGAGACTGGTCCCCAAAGCAGATGGGAGCTTTATCTTGAAGAGTGAGTAACATTAAACACACATGAAGGCTTTCCTCACTGTCCTACAACGTTTTAAACAACCGACTAGGTGTGTTTATTTACAGCTGAAGATATCCGTGTAGATATTTTGAGGTAGTCTTCTGTTAAATTAAACATGACAAATATTGATGTGGGACACACGTGCCGTTCGGCTAAAAAAGGCTGTGTACATTTACAATTATCCTCAAAGAAGAAATTAATATAATATCAGAACTATATGAAAAGTATACACAAGCATCATGTTTTGTGCATGCGCAGTTCAAATCAGGTAGCAGCCCAAATCTGGTGGCTACAAACCCATCCAGGTCGTGTTCCACCATGCTCCAAGTGTTTCTGGGTAGGCTCTGGACCCAGATCAATCTTGTAGTGGTTACAGATAATGAATGAATGTAGTCTTAGACTGGGATCACATGGGTCTACTCTACATACGCAGGGTCTAAGGCTGAGAGGCAGGGTTTGCTGAAAGGGTTTGGTAAAATTCATGACTATCTGCCTCAGAAAAGAACCTTATGTGGAGTGCGATTAAAGGGAAATACCTGTGCCACAGAATCAAAAAAAATCTATAAGGCATGTGAAAGTCCTCAACTCCGCTGTGCTGTGCAAAATTGCATTTATTCCAAATAAAAACCAATGTCTTATGATGTAAACATGCTCAGGTGTGGAAAAGTAAAATTGCGTGTGAGCATAAGTGGGGGGACAACCACATTCCAGCATGGTACGTTTCAACTGAACCAAGTGCAAGCACACCACTATTCTGTGTGTATGGGTGCATACTAGTGTGTCTGTGTGTTCACCACCACATATTACTTAATTGCAGAGTCTTGCTGTTGTTTTACACTGTTTTAAGCCCTGGCCCATGGATCTGCTGACATCAAGGTACTTGACTTCAACTAAATGCTAAACGAAAACTTCTATCCATAGGTTGCAGCCATGTGATTTTTTTGGCATAGGCACTATATTGAGGACAGATATTCTGTTTTCAGAAAATATAAACAATGTAAACAAATGGGAAAAACAGATACATTTCTCTCATTCACAGATCCTCTCCCTGTGCTGGAGAGAGTCTTACAACACAGTGAAGCACAGGCGCCCACCGCATCTTAGTGTGAGAGGCATAAATGTTCCCACAGCGTAGCATAATGAGGAGAACAATATCTTTAAAATAGGTTTGCAGCAATAACATTATTCTTCTTCCATCCAAATCTGAGTGAGTTATTCATACACAGATCATATAGAAGCTTCAGTTACTGTCTTACTTCACTCAAGTTTGTTTCAGTGTTTTACCTCATTTTCTCCTTGTTTACAGGTAAATAATCTGATCCTGCTGTCACTGCGTTCTCAGAGAGTAACAGATTTTTGGAAAATAATATTTTATCACGACTGCCTAAATTATTTCTCTTTGGCTTAATGAAAATAGTTCTCCTTGTCTGAAAGTGTGAGTGATTAGTGAGAGAGGTTTCCATGCCACAGTGAAGCAGAGGCCAAATCCCAAATGTCTCCCTACACCCTCCGTAGGGCACAGTGTCAATCATAAAATAACAGTTTTTGCACTCACAAAGTAAAGTATTTTTTAGTGAGCTATAGGTTTAATGTTTTATTGTTGAATTAGCATCTAATTACTGCCTGTGATGTATGATGTGCACTGTATGATGTAGTGTATGGCGCTACTTTGGGACACAATCCGAGCTCCTCTTCTGACTGACTCCAGTGAACATAGCCCTGTCTACAAACGTGACGCTGAAAAATGGGTCAGGGATCCATACTTATATTTCTTTCATTTTAACATCTAAATGAGGACTACCGTTGTTTACAGAAATAATAATAATAGTGTTGCTCTTCATGTGGTAGGGCAAAGATCACTCTGAACACTCTCTTTCTGTTAAGATTATCTAACACAAAAATGCTGCTGGAAAAGTTCCACAGTTAAGTTTGCACATTTTCACAAGTTGTGTAAACTTGCCACAAAGCACACAAACTTCTGCATAAAGGTGTAAAAGAAGAAGTTAAATTGTTTTATGTACCTCCTCTCTCTCCTGCTGCTCCTCAGACTCAGATCCGGTGGTGCTCCTCCTCAACCTTCGCCTTCTCACCACTGGACTGGCCTTTTTCACACCTTCTTCATCCTCACATTCATCCTCAGTGCTGCTGCTGGAGGCTCTGCGCACACTGGGATGCTCTGCTGGAAAGACTACAAACACACACACACACGCATGCGCGCATACATGTTATACATCCACTAACTACAGTAACAGCCTTTGATCTTCAGGAAAGTCTTTACACTAGATTTCTGTGATAACTTGATGAATTCTTTCACGAGAACATAAGTAAGGTCAGGCACTGACATTGAATGATTTTTTCTGGATCACAAACACCACTCCAACTCATCCCAAAGTTACTAGATGTAACTCTATCACTCCGGAGAACAGTTCCACTGCACCACAACCCATTGCTGGGGTGGTACTGAAACATCTAAAATGCCTGGGGTCTGGTTTATATTCCACAGTTGAGAACACTTCTGCAAACACATTTACAAAAATCCGCTTTGTTACGTGAGCATACTAGCTTTCATAGATGCAGATCAGAAATTACATGAGTTCACAATGACATGGTGAGGTCTAACAATGTTTCTAACACACCCACACACCCCCACAGAGTAATCACATCTTCACTGTAAACATCATCCAGTACCAATCCAGTGATAGGTTTTATACACTGGATACAAACACACAGCTCAAGGCAGCTGTGTCTAATGTTCTCTAATATAGCAGGACAACCTTGGAAACAAAACAACATGTGGAAAATGACCTGAGGCTTAGGTCTCACTCGTGTTTTTCATTCAGCATGAACAGCTTCTGACTTAAAACCATAATTAGAATCCAACTTTTACTAATCATTAGCAACATGGCAAAAATTCCTGAATAATTATAATATCACCATTTATGACACATGACCACCCAACTCAGATGGCACTAATCAGAATTCTATGATAATACAGTGCATATGTAACATGATGTAGCCTGATATTTAGAAATTATAATTATGCAAAATAAGTCCAGACAAAAAAACAGCATAACTAAAGAGGGATTGTGAGATTTATTCACATGTTTATCAGCATCAGATGTGGCCCAGCACCACAGCAAACTAAACCCAGGAGTATGAGCTGTGATAAGCTTCTATTTCCAGCTCACACAGGGGAATGTGTTTCGTTAAGGGCCACAACACAACTGGGTCAACAACCTCATGGTGGCATTTCACACAACAAAATAAACACACACACAGACCAAACATTCCACATCAGTAATCTACACACACAGCCATTGGTCTGAGGTTTCATTAGCTGCCTGATAGACTTAACGTGACAGAACCTGTTCATCACACACACACACACACACACACACACACACACACACACAACTAATCTAATCACAGAGCCATTAGATTTAGTTTTATCAGCTGCACTTATAATCACAGGATGTTTGGTCTCATTTTAAGGATCCAAAATATCTTAGCAGACTATTAAGGTCTACTAACAATAACCAGTGGACTGATAAAGACAGTCACTGATGCTTTAGGTCTGCACAACACCGCCAAAATCTTTTGCACATCCACATTTTTTTCTGAAATCAAGAATAACAAGCCCTACTTGGAATATTTCTGTGAAAACTTGATAGCATTCAGGCATGGGAACATTGGTGACGTGAGGTAGTGATATGAAATGATTACTCCTAGATCACATAGACAACGCCAACAGATCCCAAACTTATTAGATGGAACTACAATGAACACAGTGCCACTGCTCCACCACCCAATGCAGATGGCTTCATATTCATTTAGTCAGTGCTTGGCACTGAGCACAGTAACCTGGTGACACATATAGATTCATCAGACCATCCTATTTCGGTCCGTAGTTTTATGAGAGTATACAAGCATAAACGTATTCTGTATCCACAAAGAATGCACCTCAACATAGCTGAATTCACTAATAACAAGGGGTGCCTACAAACATTTTTAGGGTGTATATGTATAACTCACTGGTTTCTGGGGCACTGAAAGTGTACTGACTGCTAGATGATGTTCCCAGGTAAAGTTCTTCATTGCTTGTCTCTTTGCTGTCCTTAGGGATGGGCTCCTCCCATGGGCCAAGCTCTGCTTCCCTAGCATCTCCAAGGGTGATGATGTCAGAGTGATCGCTGGAGGAGCAGGGTGTGACATGCTCTTCTAGTCCTATCCCCTCCACTGCCTATATACATTAACACACAAATAATAATAAATATAGTAATAATACTTGTAGTTATTATCTGTTAGTGACAGTCCTACTAACAACATAAGTTATACACTTAATATATTTTATAATTCCTCAATATATGTTCTCATTATTTTTTCTCCATTTGGATATTTAAATTTATCTCAGTCCCTTACACGTTTCCTTTATTTTAAAAGTTTTGTGTGAGTCATTTTGAACCACCTCTTGAAAAACATGTAATATCCAGAGCCAGAAATGAAATAATAAACTAACAATAACCTCCTTGGATTTTTTTTTTTTTTTTTTGTCTTAGTGGAACAATCTGTACCTGCTGGCATGATTCAGTTTCTACCAAAGTCTCCTCTTTAAGGGTAGTGTCCATAGAGGTGTCTCCACATGCCCCTGGGTTATCAACTGAAAACAAATTTGAGTTTTTAAGGGTTTCAAACGTGCTGCGTCATTCTTGATTTTATTGTTTTAGTCTTAGCAATCCACAAGACTTTAATTAAGTAATCCTCTTAGTGGCAGTGTAAACAACAGGCATTAATATCATGCATTTCAGAAACATCATGAATGAAAATCATGGAGAGAGTAAATAAAGACATAAGAATTTGATCAAATCTGCATAGAGCGGAACAGCCCCTGAAGCTCTACCTTGAGGAGAACTGATCTGATCTGGAGCTGGAGCTCTGTCCACCTCCTCCGGATCATAATCTGCTCCGTTCTCAGCTCCCAGCGTCTCAATGTCTGAGCCCTTCAAAACACAGCACACGGGTTTCATTAAGCTCAGTCATATGGCCTTCAAAAACCATCTGCAATTAGCTTCATATTCAATAAACGAGCAGGGCACACCATTAGTGGTTTTCTACCCTACAAATCCTGTCTTTGTTTTTATTAAGGATGACCTGCTCAGAGATCAGAATCACAATGTTGTTGAGAGAAAAGTGCTAAAAGAATGTTCAGATGTAGCCAGTACTTTAAATAGATATGTGAAGGCATTCATGATATTCTGAGAGATTAAAACATTGAGAAGTCATTGGACCACTGTGGTAAAAAATCTGCTTCTGTAAGCCCCTGCAGATAAGAGTTATATTCCTCTGTAATGTCAAGCTCAAGTAGTATATCTGTTCTATAAAATGTGTATGAATTGGCAGATGTGCACAAGACAAATATTGGATATTGGCATCTGCCCACAATTCCTGTGTATGACAAGATATGTATGTTAGGCATGTATTACCTTATATTTTTCATTTGTGCATTTAATTTGGGAATATAGTATAAATGAATGTTAATAAGTAAGGCTTTTTTCATTCATTATATTGCAAATGGCCAATAATTTAAATTCATCTGGTTATAGGATGAGAACTGTATTTGGAAACCTAACATTAGTCGAAAAGTTTCCTTATGTCTGAAAGGATATCACTCACCTCATTGCTGATGACGGTCCATCCACATGAGGACTCTGTATCACTCGAGGTTTCTGACATGTTGAAAAAACAGCTGGCAAAAAGCAGAAGAGTCTACAGTGGAACCAGCAAAAACTACAGGATCTGCTGCTGCAAACAAGTTCAAGCATTTTACATATTTGTATATGCAAAGCAGTCTACACTTACTTGTGTATATAACAAAACTAGTATTGTGGCTGTACAGTGTGGTGTATTTTACATGCAACTACACTATTTGCCAAGCTTTACTCAAAAGTCAGGTTGCCCCCACAGCTGGTAAATCATTATTTGTACACCACACAGCAGCACTACCACGTCTGTAAATAAAATGTTTCAGGGAGATTTGAAACTAAAAAATGGCCACTCTAAATTATAGTTGAGATATAATAGTGAGAAGCCACTGTTATGAAATGTTAATTCATTCATTCATTGTCTGTAACCGCTCATCCAATTCCTCCCCGGAATCACTGGTCGCAAGGTGGGATGACACCCTGTAGGGAGCACCAGTCTTTCACAGGGCGACACACACTCTCACAATCTCTCTCACACTAAGTCATCAGTCTACCTAGCAAAGTGTGATTTTGGATCGTGGGGGGGAACCAAAGCACTCGGAGGAAACCCACACAGACATGGGGAGAATACACCAAACTCCTCACAGACAGTCACCCGGAGTGGGGCTCGAACCCAAACTCATCTGGTGGTAGGACCCTGAAGCTGTGTGACAGCAACACTACCTGCTGTGCCACCGTGCCACCCAAGATGAAATGTGCTTCTTTATGTAGAAGAGTCTTGTGTGGATCTTGGTGGAAGTGGTGGAAGTGACAATGGCAGAAAGGTCCACAAAAATGTTACAGCCCTATTGCATCACTCATGCATTGTATTGTACCACTGAGCTAAAATAATCCACCTGAGCTATGCATGTAACCCATCATAACCTTAGTAAGTGCTGATAACCTATGGATTATTCTTTCCCAGACGTCCACCAGGAACATTTGTAACATGTGGCATAGTACCAATAACAATCATAATTCTTATTTACATGGATCTAGCCAACCTTTCTTTATTATTTCACACTAAACAAGCTGGTTTGCATTTAAGATTGTTATCTGTGAACCATCTCTATTCTCAGTGGCTTCTCTAAACAGCCCCTCACTTTAAGAAGCAGACCAGGTTGAAACACACCTTAAGCTACATAATGCATCACGTTTAATATATTACTATATTAAGATCAGTCAATAATGTGTTCTGAAAATATCTAAATATTTAATGTTTCTTTAAATGTGTCTTGTTTAAAAGTGTCATACATATGTTGTTGCTGGGAAATAACTTTTGTGCAGGCTTTTCATACTTAGTCATACACACATCTTGCTGTAGATTCTCACACTGGTAAAATATAATCAGTCATTTCTTCCCGAAAATGAATTCTTTGCAATATAAAACAGCCATTAAAATGGCATCGAGCCACCTCTGCATATGAAATTCTGTACGTAACTTGTCTTAGGCATGTTTGCCTCCATGTGGGGGATCCACTCTGCGGACCATAAAGTGGTTCATTTAGGCACTACAAAGCAATTTGACATTTCATCTCATGCGTGTTACACTTTAAAAATGTAAGATAGTAAACTCATTAAGCTACACGTTCAGAAAAACCGTGTGCTATATTTGGTGGTAAAACGACTGTGATCCTTTAAGATGAAACAAAACACTAGAAAAAGATGCTTGAGGAAAACAGGCCAATCTCAGCCTTAAACATATTTAAAGCCAGGGATAATCCCGTCATTTAACAGACAAGTGACATGGAACAGTACAAGGCATTTGAAGCTTCTGAAACACAGGAAATTTTCATGTTAGCCTTCTAAAGGACTTAAAAACAAACACAACGCCGATTCTGCAAAATTTTACTGCAGCACCCCAATTACCCCGAGGGTTCCCAGGAGTGACACTGCCTGTGAGAAAGACTGGGAGAGTTTACCTGTGAGAGACACTCGCCTCCGCGACCGAACAGCTCTATAAAACCTCAAAACTGTGCGAAATGTGAAATGTCCTCCACGCAGCAACAGCAGCTCTCCGCCTCAACACACCAGCGCTCTACCAACATCAATAACAACACGTCGAGCCCGGGAGATGTGCACTATGGGAAATGTATTTCACGTACAGCAGAACGAAGCACACGCTGCGCCGAAATAACTACAACTCCCACTTTTAAAGATTAGTGGGCAATAACATATGTCACGTGACACTGCCTGCATTACATGGGAAATACTGGGGACCTGTAGTTTGTTTTTGTTGATTGTTTAATGTATGAGATTCTGCTTCAAAGTTTAAAGTTTCAAGTTGTTCATTTAAACCCTACTCGTGACATTCCTTCAAAATAGATTAAAACGTGCACCCAATAAGTTAATTCATTAATAAATGGTGGGGACAAGATACATCTTTTTTCATTTATTTAGAAGGATATCGCCAGTAAGCCACTTTTAGAAATAAACAAAACTTTGTCTAATCTCACCACAAGTATCCAAAACTCATGTTTAATGCTTAAACGATAAGTTATAGAAGCGGGTACTGGAGTAGTCAGCAGGATTATTGATTTGTATTTATATGTATCAGTATTCATCATGGCTGTATTAGAGATCAAATGTTTCCTGTATTGGTGATATTGATAAGTATATTAAATGTTCATACACACACAGTATATTTGTATAATGTGGACATAGGGGGCGCCTCAGTGCAGTGAAGGCGCTGCTGTTGCCACGGAAACAGAACCACAGCGCAGGCCTTCTGTCCGGGGGTGAGTTACGGTCTTATTAAAATAAAGGATATTTAAATTAGTTCAGCTTTTCATTACTTCATATGCTTTAATCCTTCTTCCACTTTTGCTTCACTGTCTGTATATGACTCTCCACAGACACTAGCTTTAATCTTTCATGTTTAATCCGAATAACAAAACCACGCACACAACCGCTTGGTCATCAATCGGAAATCCACCACTGCAAAGAAATCTACCATTTCATAACAAACACTGAATGACTTGGTTTACATTTCAGTCATTGAATGTTACAGAAATTTTGAAAAGTCTATGGAGTTCCCCTTGAACTCAAGCGGTTGTAAGCGCGGTTTTATTATTCGGCCCATGTGTGCCTGTAGTATTATTTCATTATTGTCTTTATTTAGAGAGATTTAATGTATTCTGTGTATAACACCATTAGTCCTATATTTAATTCACCCTGGCTCCATTAATGACACCGTCCATGAAATCCATGGACAAAACTTGCTGGGTCCCTGTTGGGCTACTCATATGGGCCTCACATTTGATTGTTATCTCTTTTTCTTAGCCGGTGTTATGAGGTTTCAATCAGCTTTGTAGTCAGCTGGCTGGTTTCTTGAAGAAAAGGAGGGAAAACATTTCAGATGAATCCAGGAAGATTTATTTAATGCACGCAACAGGCCTTCGTCAGAAATGTTCTTTCTTTTACCAGGTGGTTGTATCCTGAATTATCTTACAGAGTTAAAAATTACAGCAAAATTACAGACAAAGATAAAAATACAGATAAAAATGATAAAAGGAAACAGAAAATTAAAAGACAGAAACATATTATCACAACTCCCCCATCTTCTTTGCCATAAGAAAGATATAAGAAGGAAAACATAACTGTCTGGTGTATGGTATAGGCAGTAACACTAAGATGTAATCATTGGTGATCATAGAATAGTGACTTGAACATCAATATGTGCTATGTGTACATTTTGCATACTTCGGGATTTATAGGTACAGCAAGAGCAACGTATCAGGAAATTAATGCCCAGTACACTGACACAACAAGTGATAAACATTAGTAACAAACAACGACAATATAGCCACCACGAACCTAAAAAACTTCTCAATCAAATTCCGACCCACAAATACTAGGAACATCTAAAAACATGGATATATTGGCCTCAGGTGTATCTTTAGGATGGTACATTAGAATAACGTGATTCTCCTTCTCCTTGTTGATATTGTAATATGGGGTTTCATATGTAGGGTTCTGCGGTCTTATTGTTGGCAATAAAGAAATGAGTGAACATCGACCATTAAATTTAGGTCGTGATTCACTGAAAGCAGGATTACCACATAGAGGTACAGGAATGCGGCCAAACTAATTTACTGACAGGAAATCATGATTATTCTTCTGATTAAGCTGAATGACAAATCCACATAAGGCTCTGGGAATCTCCCTTAAAATGGTGATGTAATGGAACATTTTTCAGTACACCAAGGAAACCTTAAAGGAGTTATGTTATCATAATATTATGTAAAGGCACATATGTTTGGTAACAAGCAGGCATACCAGGTGTGCAGCACTGAGTTGTCATTGGTTGAAATACATTGTGGCATGAAATGACACTGAAAATTGCAACATTAGTGAGTAACACAGCACATGTATCACAATCAGAAACAGCATGTCCAGAGACCATGCTTCAGCCAAACGTGACATATACTGGTTCACAGATTCAACCTTTTTCTGTTGTCACTCCACTGACTTTTGCCAACAGACAGGCTTCTTTCAAAACCACTAACATGCCCATTTTGCACTTTTTGATGGCCTTTATAGACTGAAGCTTATCTACATCTCTCACTAATTCTGCACAACCTAGATTAACCTGACTCTAAGCTTCTATGACGCACTCTGCATTACTAAAAGACATAATCGTTAAAAATTGTAGATATGTGTTTGCCAGTCTGCCATTTTCAGGGTAAGATTGCTAGAAAGGCTAGCACAGGCTTCAGGTGCTGCACATTTTAATGTTATGGTGTGGTATATGGGGTACAAAGACATTGGGGCCATTCTTCATCAATAGAAACCTCAAGGCCACTGGATATGCAAAATTGCTACATGATGATGTGTTTTCCTTTTTATGCACTGAAGCTGGCACGTTCCCTGAGTTTTTCCAGCAAGATGGTGCACCACCACATTATGGGTGTCAGGTCCAAGCATTCCTAGATGAACAGTTTCCTGGAAAGTGGATTGGTCATCGTGGGCCAGTTGAATGGCCCCCAAGGTCTCCCGATTTGACCCCCTTAGGCTTTTATATTTGGGGTCATCTGAAAGCAATTGTCTATGCTGTGAAGATACAAGATGTGCAGCACCAGAAACTATGGATACTGGAAGCCTGTGCTAGCATTTCTCCTGCAGTGAAGAGGGTTGCATTGACAATCCAACACAATGGGCAGCACTTTGAACACATTTTATAAGTGGTCAGAAACTTGTAAATAACTCATGAAAGAATAAAGTTTTTCTTGTGAAATTCCCAATAAGTTTGATGTGTCACATGACCCTCTTCCCATTGAATAAACAAAAGTTGGATCCAAAATGTCCGACTTCAAAATGGCCATGGTCACCACCCATTTTGAAAAGTTTCCCCCCCTCCCATATACTAATGTGCCACAAACAGGAAGTTAATATCACCAACCATTCCCATTTTATTAAGGTGTATCCATATAAATGGCCCACCCTGTACATTATAATATGCCTACAAAGGTACCAGGTTGTTTTGTCCTGAATTATCTTACAGAGTTAAAAATTTGAGTAAGGAGACAAAGATAATAATATAAATAAAAATAATAAAAGGAAACAGAAAATTATAAAACAGATACATATTCTAACACTGGGCATGTCCACAACTCAAATTTAGCATTTTATTTCCTCTCCACAATCAGCAGGCATCTCCACCTACTCTGAAGAGTTTAATTTAAGATTTCAAAGAATATGTTTTAGGAAGGAGTCAAGTGTAAATATATATATTGTGATATATTGTGTTGCTTTCCTTTGTAATACATGATTAATACACTCATGCCTAATATCGATATTACAGACTCCCCCTCCAGTTTGACCTACCAGAGTCACTACTTCATGATTCCATGTGGTGGGGCTAATCAAACGAATGATGTAAATTTGAAGTGAAGATAACTGTCATATTTCAAAGGGGCATAATTATAAAAACTGTGAAACATTATGTAATTTACACATAACAATTTTAGATTTTCAGTTATGAATAAATTCCTTAAGTAGTAATTTTTCGAGGTCATTTGGCGTACCACCTCTTGCTGCTTCATGTCAGAACCACTGTCATAGAGGATTGCCTTGCAGTATATAGTACATTGCAGAATCAGAGCATTATGATATAGTTATTTTGAAAAACATATTGTGATATCGTATCGTAATATGCCCCTTGATTTTCACCCTTAATAAAATTTATTGTAAAGATATGTTTCTAACATCTGGTATTTCAAGCAAGAACGGTCTAGAGGGATCCCCTAGGTCTTCTGGAATTTGGTTTGTTTTTATTTGTTCCTCTCCTAAGTCTCATGAACTCTTTATGTTGATTTAAAATTTTAGGCTTTGATACAGAGATGTCACAAAATGAGGATCAACAACAGAAACAACAGGAATCATCTCATGCTCAATGTTCCAATCCAGGAAACCCGGTGTTCTCCTGTATGAAGAGGGTGGAGCCCACTTCCATCTCTCCATGGGTGAAGCCCCAGAGCCTCCTGTACAGAACCACAGCGAGTGAATACGGATTACATCCCCCCAGCTTCGAGTCCTCACCCTGTTCCTACATCCCCATGTCCCAGGCTTTCTCTCAGCACCTCGGCATGTGTGGCATGTACCGAAACCACTCGCTCAACACCAGCGTGGATCGCAGCAGAGTGTACGACTGTCCAAACCTGCAGAACACCATCTAAGTGAAGGATAGCAGCTAAAATATTATCTTTCCTCTGCAGCATTCATGTTATTGTTATTGGCTAACTGATGGTGTATCTGGGGTTTTTGAATAATCTTACTTGGTAAAGTTACACTGGTTTGTCTCCATAACTGACTGAAATAAAATCTCACAACAAAAAATGCCATTAACCCGTGATTTTCAAGAGGAATGTTCTCATGAGAGTTGCAGACTGCAATTTTGACAATGTAAACAAAGTCCTTGAGTGTTATTGTGTGCAATATGAAACAGGGATATCCATGTCTAAAAAGAAATACCAATTTCTTTACTATCTAATTAGAAAAATTAAACTACATGTACCTTGTGATCGAATAATTAATATTTAATTATATTCATAAATATTAATAATTAATATTAATAATTAGGCAGCAATTCCGGAAAATCAATTAAATAACTCTTGCAACTTTGTTATGGTGAACAATGAAAGTGAAATTAAATGTAAGTCCCAAGCCCTAAAGTAGCAACAAACAGTATGCTGAATATTTACTAGGATTTATTCTGAATACCGTAATAACTGACACACGTCTATGGTCCGTAAATACTATTGTACATTGCAAAATCAGAAACAGCTCATCCTCTAGTTCTTCATTAGTGGACAAAGGATGCTGTTTACTGGATATATTTGGTTGGTGGTCTATTCTCAGTCCAGCAGTGACACTGAGGGCATTAAAAACTCCAGCAGCCCTGCTCTGTCTGATCCATTTGTATCAGTGCAACACACTTCAGCACTGAGAATGATCAACCACTAAAATTATACATGCCCTGTATGTGTCCTGACCATTGAAAAGCAGGGTCAAATGGGAATCAAGTATGCAGAGAAACTAATGGACTACAGTCTGCAATTATGGAGGTACAAAGTGCTCCCGTGTGGTCAGAGAAGCTAATAAAATAGACAGTGAGTGTAGATACAAGGTCAGTGTTCCTAATCCAGTAATCATTCAATCAAAGAGCTGAATAATTAACAGATAACAGACATTGTATTGTAGAGAGAAGCGAAATTGCTGAGTTAAGTCACTGAATTATGTTCGTGACTGAGATAATTAAAAGCATTATACATCCTAAGTTGTCTTAAAGATGCCTCATTTATTTGTGACATTAGTGAAACAATCTTTCCTTATGATTGGTGTATTGTGCCTTGAATTATCTCTCTGATATTTTTGGCATCCAATTGCAGAGCCTCATTGTTTGGTTCAATTTTGAGCGCAGCTTGGTAGTCCTGAAGACCTGTGGGTCAAAGAATAACATACTTAAAATGTTTATGCAATCAACTGGCTCGTAACTTAAACATAACATGTTCAGCAGGCTGAAGACTTTCCACAAAGGGTCACTATCAGCATTCAAAAAACTTTGCTTTTGTGCTCTTAAGCATAGTACACAACAAGTGAGGATGTATTAAACAATCTGTTAAAGGGGTATTGATTTTTTAAAATTCTTTGTACTAAACTGTACCTTCTACATATAGCTCCAGCTCACAGAATGCAGTTCCTCTCCTTACGTGAGCCTTGAGTCGAGATGCTGCGTTTTCACTGACTGCTGGGGTCAACAGCTCTAGAGTCTACAGCAGACACATAATCATTCATTTATTGTCTGTAACCGCTTATCAAGTTCAGGGTCGCGGTGGGTCCAGAGCCCACCCAGAATAACTGGGCGCAAGGTGGGATCACCTAAAGGGGGCACCAATCCTTCGCAGAGCAACACACACTCACATTTTCACTCACACCTAGCTAGGGACAATTTTGAGTCACCAATCCACCTACCAACGTGTGTTTTTGGACCATGTGAGGAAACCGGAGCACCCAGAGGAAACCCGCACAGACACAGGCCGAACACACCAAACTCCTCACAGGCAGTCACCCGGAGCAGGGCTCGAACTTGCAACCCCAGGACCCTGGAGCTGTATGACAGTGACACTACCTGCTGCAACACCGTATCTCCCTTACAGAATCATATTTAGTAATTTCTTTTCATTTGTCATGTATGATGTCAAGTCGAAATTCTTTCTTCACAACATCAAAAATGTATAGTTCAAAACACTCAAGAGAGACTGCTGACCTGAGAACTGTCCTCGATGGCTTTGTGGAGATTTCTGAGCTTCAGATGACAAGCTGCTCGGTTGGAGAAAAGGGCTGGAATGTGGTTGTTGAGTTTAATGGCTAAGTCATAGGCATTAACTGCAGCCTGGTATTTTCCTGCCCTGAAAAATTTACTGTTGGAAGGAAACACCAAAGAATAATATTCATATAATAATATTGGAGTGACAGTGCTACATTATATTAAGTTTCAGGTATCTCTTGGGGTAATTATTGACCCCTAAAAGAGAGAAAGAGCCTGTATAGCGAGTCTGTTTTTCACAAAAAAAAAACATTTAAAAAATCCATGAACCTTAGGGTAAAAGAGAATTTTAAAGCCAAAAATGGTCTTAAACTGATAATTTGACATCAATAACAGAGTTTACCTGCAGTTGTGTTGATTTGCTAAGAAATCAAATGCTTTGATGTTAACCAATTTATATTTACAGTGATAAAAGTTATTTCTGAGCATGAAATTTGTCATTATGAATGTAACATACTCTCCTTTATCCTTCAGCCAGTCTGGGTTCTTCTCCTCCTCTTTTAAATCGTTCAGCTCAGAGAGATCAGAGTTCGCCAAGCGTCTGATCTCTGCCTGCTTCCTCAACCACTGCTCTCACATTTACACACAAAACCCACACACAGAGAAGTTCAATCCAATATTAGCAATAATATTTTTGTTATACCCATAACATTGTGTGTAATAGAAGGTGTTATATACTTTGAACTATCACTGAATTAAGAACTAGACTCACCTAGACTCATTGTCCATTTTATCAGCTCCATTGACCATACAGCAGCACTTTGTAGTTCTACAATTATAGACAGTAGTCCACCTGTTTCTCTGCTTACTTACCTGCTTACTTTCACCCTGCTCTTCAATGGTCAGAACCACCCCAGAGCAGCACTGATTAGGACGGTGGATCATTATCAGAGCTGCAGTTACTCTGACATGGTGGTAATGTTTTAGCGCATGTTGAGCTGTTACAAGTGGATCAGACACAACAGTGCTATTCAAGTTTTTAAGCCCTTAGTGTCACTGCTGTAATCAGAATAGTCCAAAAATATCCAGTCTGTGAGTGGCGTCCTGTGTCCACTGATGAAGGAGTAGAGGACAACCAACACAAATTGTACAGCAACAGATGAGCTACTGTCTCTGACTTTACATCTACAAGGTGCACACAGTGTGTCTTACAGAGTGGACACAGTGTTTAAAAGCTCCAGCAGCACTGATGTGTCAGGGTCCTCGCCATTGAAGAGCAGGATTAAAATGGAATAATAAAGTAAACAGAGAAACAGGTGGACTACATTCTGTAATTGTAGAACTACAAAGTGCTCCCTTATGGTCAATGTAGAAACAAGTGTTCCTAATCCAGTAATTGTTCAGCGTATATATGTGTGTGAGAGTGTATTTTTAAAACA